>NW_006780322.1:2921753-3019357 GCF_000442215.2 Lipotes vexillifer
AAAAAAAAAAAAAAAAAAAAAAAAAAAAAAAGAAGTGATTGTTTTACAGTCACTGTAATGGAAATTTATCTAGTAGGGGCCGAAAGGAAGGAGTGACAAATTCTACCTGGAAGCAGGGATGGGACCGGGAAAGACTTAAAGCGGAGGGTAACACTCAAGCTTGATTGATTGATTGATTGATTGTATGTGGGTGATTGATTGTGTGGGTGAAGGTTGGGGACACAGAGAAGAGAGAGAAGGGTGGTCCAGACAGAGGGAAACAGACTGCAATGGCAGGGATGGGTCCAGGGACCAGAGGGTTGATGAGGCCAAAAGCAGGTGAAGAGAAGCGAGGGGAGCGGTCAGGGGGAAGGCTGTGTCTGGACTGCTTTTCTGCGTTCAAGAGAATGGCCAGTGATGACCATGGGAATGCATGGTGGGTGGGAGGGCAGTAAGGGCCATAGGAGTCAAGAGCATTAGAGGACTTGGTAGCTGGATGATGGCAGGATGCAGGCCAGACAGTAGGAAGAATGGGAGCCAGGGCCAAGGTCTTCAGTACTAAGAGGGGACAGTCCTCAGGAGTTATTGGAGAAGACATTTGCTTACCCAGATAGTTAAACTAGCCCATGTTAACTGTCCCCAAATTTACTCCCCTCTGTCCCATCTTCCATGTAACCAGACATTTCTCCAGTCTTTACCCTGTCAAGAACCCTAGCCATTTCCCAAGACATCTATCTTGCCCCACTCTGTCTGTAGGGACACCAGTCTCCCACCTTCCCCAGCTCCCACACTCCCACTTTCTTGTGGTGTGATATCCCTCACACTCACACACATGCACAATCACACACACCCCTCTCAGTTTCACGTAGTGAAAAGAACACTAAGCTGGGATGGCAGGAAACTGAGGTCTGCCCGCTTTTACTGCTTTACTCAGTTTTCCTATCTGTAAAATGGGGAGGAGCTAGATTAACTTTACCTTCCTTTCTACTTTTCAAAGTCTACGGTTTTAGAATTTTCCTTCCTCCTTCTGCATACAGGCATTTCAAAGCTTGAGTGGAAGCAGGGTGGGAAGAGAGTGGGAAGGAGGAGAAAGGGCAGCAGGAGGGTTTCACTCCTGGCCTTGAATAGGGTGGCAGTCTGTAGGGTCCATGCCACTCAGGGAATCCCACCCTCCCTCTGCCTGCCCCTCTCTGCCTACTGGGAAGATACTCTCCATTTTTGAAAAGTTCCTCAGTGGTGTAGGAAATGAAATGGGTATGAAAACATGTCATTTCCACATTTTTACTAGTGAAACTGAACCAGTTACAACAATTCTTAGATGCATCCCCTGAGTTGTCCATGGCACTGCCCTCCCCTTCCTACAGCCTCTCTGTAGTCTGCCTCTGTTCCCTTTTCTGTCTGTTCCTAGGAAAGCTCCCAACCGGGCCCCTGCTGGGCTGCTGCTGTGTCTGGAGATCATTACCTGTTTACATTTGTAGGCAAGAGCCCAGAGTCCCTGGCCTGCCAAGGGCCTGTTCTCTCCTATTTGGGAGAGAACCCTGCCTACCCCTTTCCCCTTACCGTGTCAGCCCGCCCCTCTCTTTGCTCTAGACTCTTCCTTTATATAATTGCCTAGAAAGGTTGAAGCTCTCGCCTGAATGAAATCTTATGGGTCACGTCTTTGGATCTTTTTCTAGAAGATGCTAAGAAGACGGAAACAAGCAAAGCCACCACAGAGCCGGAAACGACGCAGCCAGAAGGAGTGGTGGTCAACGGCAGGGAGGACGAGCAGACGGCAGAGGACATCCTCAGCAAGGGCCTCAGCCAGATGACCACCAGCGCCGACACGGATGTCGATACCTCGAAGGACAAAACAGAGTCAGTCACCAGCGGTCCCATGTCCCCAGAGGGCTCACCTTCCAAGTCTCCCTCAAAGAAGAAGAAGAAATTCCGCACCCCGTCCTTCCTGAAGAAAAGCAAAAAGAAGGAGAAAGTGGAGTCCTGATTCGCAGCCCCCCGGGGCTCCCATCTGCGTCCTCCCTCCCCTCCCTCGCCGTCTCCCATCTCTGTCCCTGGAAGCACGGGGCCAAGGAGGGGTCGAATAGGCCCTGGATCACACTCTGATGGGAAACTTAGAGATTACCCCACCAACCCCTTATTTTACAGTTGCCCCACAGAAATCAGGTGACTTTCCCAAGGTCATGCAGCTGGTTCGTGGCGGAGCCTGCACTGGAAGTCAGGTCTTCTGGCTCCCAGTCCAATGCTCTTTCCACTACACGACACTGCCTAGCTGTGGGCTGCCCTTGTGAGGATGCTGCCCCTGATCTGAGCCCAGGGCAAGGGGCCAAAGTCAGCCGCAAGCTCTCACAAATCAGACCCAAATCAGACAGGTCGAGGCTCCCCTGAGCAGGGTCCTTGTCCTTGCGTGAACCCAACCTCCTGCTGATGGAGCTGTCACTATGTTTAGAAATCTCTCTTCTCTTTCCCGTAGGGTAACTGCCCTGCTGCTCACAGGAACCACACAAGTGGACCCGTCCCCTCCACCAGAAGTTAATCCTTGTTCCCAAGGGCTGATGGCTTAGCTTGTGCTCCCCCAACCACTAACCCCGAGCTTTCTTCATGGAACCTCTGGAACGACGGCCGGAATTGTTGTAAGAGTGGGCAGACGTGAGGGCAGCCAGATCAACCACAGCGTGGAAGATGGTTCGATCAATATAAGAAGCCAGGAACTTGACCCGTTTGAACAGTGCATCTCAGGCACTTCAAAACGAAAACCAAATTTAGCTTAGGAAAAACTTCTGTCATAAGCAGGGCCGAAATTTGGGGAAATTTCGATCCTCTGTTGGCTTTGGGTTGTACAAGGAGGATCAGGACAGCGCGGATATGCGATGCCTTTCAAGCATTGCCTGACTCTCAGGGCAGCGCGGCTCTCCCTGTCCCCCTCCGGTCCGGCATCTGGGATCCCCTGACCTTCCCTTAAACCTAGAAGCCCTGGCTCACAGCCTGGAACTGGCATCCTTGGCCCCTTGACCTTGGCCCCCTGACCGTGGCTCCTCGACCGTGGCTCCTCTGGGTTCTGACTCAGTCACTCTAGGTCCAGCAGAGGAGAATGAGGTGAGCCCTTCAGGATTAATCCTCTCGGACCAGCTCTCAGAGAAAGGCTTGCGTGTCCCTGGCCCTGTCACTGTCTGTCCATCAATCCTGGGCCCTGTAAGAGCCACAGCTATTTTTTTAGATGCCGTCACTATCTTTTCATACTCTTCCCTGGGGCTTTGGTTTATGAGCATCACTGACTCCTAAAAAATAGACAATCCATTCTCTTTAAAGCACAGTGTCTTCAAAGAATATTTTTACTTTCTGTCCTGAATATTGTCAAAGTATTTTTGAAAGTTCTTAATCATAGTTTTCCATTTTTGAGCACTTACTACAGACACACACACACCCACCCACACACACACACACACACACACACACACACACACACACACACACACAACACACACACACACACACTGTGCAGGCTTCACATACACTATATCCTTTAACCCTCATGATAATCCTGTGATGTGGGTCAGATTATTCCCATTTTATGGGTAGGAGAACTGAGCCCCCGCAAAGGATAATTGACTTGTTCCAGTGACTTGGCTAGAAAGATTCAGAGCTTGGATTTGAACCCAGGTCCGTCTGAGTCCAGAGCCTTTGCACTTAACAGCTATGATGATCAGAAAACTTTAATCTCCGAGGGTGGTTGTTTTAGTCCTGGACCGTTTCGTTTCTGTGACTGGTCTCCACTGCATAATGTTAGCACTTGAAGTGAAGGTAGGAAACCACCTGTGTTCTCCCCGATCAGTGCACAGTAAGTTCCTGGTGAATGTGGGCTGTGAAAGGGCCAGTGTGGACCTCTGACAAAGGAGAGGCCAGAGCCTTCTGGTTGGGGCAGGAAATACCATCATCCTTGGGCTATTTCTTGAGAAGGAAGGAAACTGACACATGACTAAGGAAAACACAAATACTGTGTGTCCCTAGAGCAGATTCCTAACTGCTACCCAGACCCATCTCTCTGTTCTGCTTCTGACTAAGTCAAGTCTTGTGATGGACAACCCAAAGCAGAAAAGCCTGTGAAAGGCAAATGCCTTTCAAAGCCACTCCTTTGATGCCTTCTTTTAAAAAAAAAGAAGATTTCACATTCATTCATTCATCCCAATATTTGTTAAGCATCCACTAAGCAGGAGGCATTATGCTGACATTAAAAGAAAACAATCGCTGTGACTAGAACAATCAGCGGCAGGCAGTGTTAAGAGAAAGGTAGAGGGGACCCAACCACTGATGCAGTTTTTATGTTTGAGTGGTTGTCGCTCAGAGATGATGTCAACAGACTTTGCTTTCAACACATTCTCTTTATTCCCTTTAAAACAGGGAGGCCTCATTTAGGTGAACATGCCAGGGCCTTGCAGGAGTTTATGCCATGGGGCCACCTCATATCCAACCATCTGTTCTTTCCCCATGCATTCAAAAACCACGCATGAGCTTAGGTCATGGACCAAGCTTGAGGGCAGGACATGGTCCCCGCCTGAAGGAGGTTCCTAAGTCTAGTAGGCATGTAAACAAGTTACAGAACGGGCAAGGGTGCAGAGGAGGTGTGAGGAAGCGTTGATTGGCTGTCTTCCAGGCCAGAGAAAACTTCCTGAAAGGAGTGAGGGTTGAGTTAGGTTTTCAAAACAAAGAGGAATTTTCCAGGAGGAAAAGAGGATTAGTAGGACACTGGTGACGAGGGAAGAGCCCGTGCAAAGGCACGGAAGCGTGAAACGCCATGACACGTCCGTGGAGTAATTCAGTGCGGCTGGGACAGAAAGTGTGAGTCAGGCGATGGGGTTCACTTCACAGGTGGGCAGGGGTGGGTCATAAAGAAACTCGTAGAAGGTGTGGGGGAGTGGGACTTTATCATGAACGGGGTTTGGAGTTGCTGAGGGCTTGTGGTCAGGGTAGATCGTGAGCAGGTTGCATCTTAGAAAAATTCCTTTGGTGACTGAGTGGAGAACTGACTGGAGCGGGCAGCGCTGGAAGCATGGGAGGTCTCCACAAGGAGGCCTTTTGGAAACTGGAACGGATGTGGTGGCCTGCCTTACACTGCCTTTTCCCTTATAGCAAATAGTGAGCTGGGAGCACAAAATTCATTCCCATGACATTCTTTGGATAAGGCATCTTAAGAGAGCTTTTCAACAAGGAGAGGGAACTATTCAGAGAGCTAATGCTCAGCGCAGCTTCCAGTTCTGTTTTGTCTTGGTGTAGAGTTGCTGGGAGAGCTGTCGAGTCACCCTGCCCATTTCTCCTCCTCTTGAACGTATAGGATGCAGCTGGCATGGCTCCAGGCTCGAGGCCAGGTGCTGAGTGCTGCTGAAGCAGATGTGCCATTCAAACAAGAGCACAGGCTTGCAGGGTGAGAGGAAGGGACTTATTCTTTGGCTCTGAATAAAAGTTGGCTGAATACTTTGGCCAGTATCTGTCTGGAGAAAAATACTCAGCATGTGAGGAGCTCAGCAGTGTTAGGTGGTAGGATGGTTTCTAGTAAAGCTTGGATATGCTGTGGAAAAGGATGAGAAAGTGTGGACTGAGGTGCTATGTTATAGATGCTGAGCTGGGGAGTGATGCTATGTTATAGATGCTGAGCTGGGGAGTGGAGAGGTTTCTGAGCCTGTCTCCTTGGGAAGATGGGCAGGGGTGGGAGTAAGGAGGCAGAGGTGTTACAGAGATGCAAGCTTGGCGCCAGTGACTCCCCCTGCACTGGTGGCCGGTGCCCAGCAGTCACGTGTGAGGACCATCCACACCACGTGACCTTTCCTCAAACTTTGCAAAAAGCACTGCCAAGAGACCAGCCCAGATCTGGGCTCCACAAGAGCCTCCTGGCCTGCAGGTGACCCAAGTCACTGTCCGACTTCAGCCAGGTTATACAGACAAAAAGAACCTCCCTCAACCCTGCTGTAAGGAAAATGGGGCTCTTCCTCTGCAGACAGATAAATTCTTTTGAAAGAACTTCAGTGGATTTGGATGAGAAGTCTGGTCCAGTAAGAACCCCACTGGAAAGCATCACCCTTATACCACTGATTGTGTACTCTGAGCCTTGCATTCTGCTCCCCGTCCAGTAGTGTCACTCACTCCTGAATGTGGCAAGACAGTCATGCAGATGTCATTAGGCACCGCCGTCACAGAGGGCTACTACCCTTGTCAACGCAGGGAGAAGAGCTATGTGGTCACTTCTCTGGTTGCCGTGGATTTGAAAGAACCGTTCACCCAACATCAGCCTAAAAAATGAAAAGGAAGCGTGGATTTCTCCGTGGAGGTAGTCAGAGGGGCAGATAGACACACAGCCTACCCTCGGCCTCTGTGCCATCTTTTGTACCGGTGTGAATTTTATGCTCTAGCTCCAGGCAGGGATACGCAGTTTCTGACTGTTGAACAAATGAGAAAAACTACAGCCCTTCCCCGGGGTACTGGTGCACGTCGGCAGCAGTACTCGAGGTAGCTGCCACGTTGCATTTGCCTCTCCGAGCACAGAGGAAGAGGGTCTGTTAAAATCTCTACCATATGAGCCCCAGGCGAACTCTCTAAGGCAATAACATTCAAAGAGTCTGAGAAGAAATGAAGGAGGGGACAAATCTATTCTCTCCACCCCCGCAGAAAGGACAGGGCTCCCCACGATTCAAGACGCGATGGGCCATTATATCCTCACTTTTCCACATCTATTCTGAGAGGGATACTTTAAAAAGGCAGAGACCTGAAATGACTAATGAAATATGCCCATTGGATGTTTACCTGTGGGCAGTTCCACTGGTGCCACAATATGAAAAAGCATGCACAGTATGCAGTAGAGTGTTGAGTTCCAGACGCCCCATCTAAGCAACCTGTCCATTTGGACGTGGATTCCTTTTTGCCAGAACTAAGAGTGCCCATGTAGAGCTCTGTTGCCAATGCACACCCAACCCTCCCATGGTGAGAAGCCACCTCTCACCCAGGCCTCAGTGTGGGGTTTCAGGCGGGGTGTCTCTCTTGAGTGGAGAAAGCGCCTTTCGTCATTTTTATGTAGAGAGGCTTCTCTTTTTAGGAGCGATTAGGAAGCATCTCTGGTTGGGGGTTTTCTTAAAAATACAGAAGCTATGGTTTACGTTGGTTTGTACTTACGTGGTATGAAGGTTTGCCAAATTGATGTTTGGTGCCCTTTGCCTTCAAGTTGCCCCCAAAGTTGGGCTGTCACTATGAGACATTGGGGCCTGAAGACGGAGGAGATGTGGTCACCGTTACCAGCACAGGGAGGGACTCAGGTGGAGCTGGAAGCAGAGTCTCGCTGTGGGGATGTACCAGCCAGTAGCTTTCCCTGTGTAGTCGGCCCTTGATTTTTCTCACCCACTGTTTCCAAGCAGCAGGGTGAGGCCCGCTGTGACGTGGCAAGTCCCCTATCTTTCGTGTGAAGAAAATGTTTTGAGGGCTTAGGGGGTGGGAGGAGGCTAGCAAGAAAAACCCTAAACCCTTCACCCCTCCAACAAATTATCCTGCATAATTTTGAGAAGCGCAAAGGCCAGATCTTCTCTGTTAAGTGAACCAGAAAGAGGAAGACAGTTGGACCAAGGACAGAGGGGCTACATTTAAATACATCAAAGGCTTCCTAAAATGGGAATACATGTTGGGGACCTCACCCCCACCTTTCAACTGCACCCCATGCCTATGGGTCCTGCTTTGTGGGTGATTGTTTGATCTCCACGGGGCTGCTCCACCTTTAAATTCCTGTAATTTACGCTACACTGCTGAGTCCCACGCCCTTTCTCAGGAAGAGGCGGGGTGGGGAGCAGAAATGGTCCTGAGCCTGGCTCACCTGGTGGTGGAGCACACGGGGGTCTAGGTAGAGTGCTGTGTTCTCTAGAGCTGTGGACGGTTTCGGTGAAACGTCTGTGTCTGACAATCGTCTTCCTTTGTACATACGTGGTCTGTGTTTAGCTTTTCCTAGTATCATGAAGTTCCAAATAGGGGTTCCGTGCAAATACTCTTTCTGCTACTGAAATGCCAGCCCCCCGGATTGTGCATCTTTCCCACAAGTGGTTTTGCCTTTACGCTAACACTTTTTGAGCCACTAATGTGCAGATTGATTCGTTTCTTGGGCTTATATATATATATATACACACACATTATATATATAATATATATATATATATTTATGGGTTGGTTTTGTACGGTTTTCTGTTTGAATCTCTGAGCACCAAAGCTGCCCTCGGATTGTCAAGAGAACTTTCCAGAGCCACTTCCTGAGCCCCCCTCTGCTTTGGTGTTTGTGGTGCTGGGCGGTATCTCTGGCCATGGATTTCTGTATGTACGTGCTGTCTTCTCACCCGCAGATATTACCCTAGTAAATCTACTGTGCTTGGCTTCCCGGTGTGTGACCCATCTCTCTCAGCCACCCAGTTCTTCCAGCTCCCTGGGGAGCAGAAGCCAGAGAGGGGCTCCATGTATGGAAACTTTTATCCTGGAAACGTCACGCATGGAAACCTGGACATATGAATCATTGAGTTCCGACTGGGGAGGGAGGTAATAAAATGCTACGGTCCTCTGAGAAGGGAAAGGCCAGGTGGATTTGCAAACAGCTCTGTGGAGGAAGGTCGATTTAGATGGGTTGGGATGGGGAGGGCTTGCAGAAACAAACAGGAACAGGTTCACAGGATGGAATGGAAAGAGGTGTCAGGCCAGGATCAGAGGGCTGGGGAGAGCTAAGACGTCACCCCAAAGGGCAAAAGGGGAACAGAGACACTAGAGGAGAGGAACAAGAGGAGGAAAGAGCCATTTTGCCCCCTTCCAACTCTTCTTTACTCAAATAAGGAGCTCAGTGTTTGTGGAGGGTCCACGCACATCAGTCAGCTGCTGTTTAAGTGTTATACGTAGCACCTCATTTAATCCCCATAAAACCAGAAGGGCGATCCTATTATCATTACCCAGTTTACAGATGAGGAAACAGGCTCAGAAATAAGAAAACTGGGGCTTCCCTGGTGGCGCAGTGTTTGAGAGTCCTTCTGCCGATGCAGGGGACACGGGTTTGTGCCCCGGTCCGGGAGGATCCCACATGCCGCGCTAGGCCCGTGAGCCATGGCCGCTGAGCCTGTGCGTCCGGAGCCGGTGCTCTGCGATGGGAGAGGCCACAACAGTGAGGGGCCCGCACACCGCAAAAAAAAAAAAGAAAAGAAAAGAAAAAGAAAACTGTCATGAACCACAGGTTAACATGTGGTGAAGACCAAATTCAAACCGAGGTCTTCTAGGTAACCAAGTTCTTCCCACTACTGCCCATTGCCCAGTGTCCTGAGCAAAGAGACCTCTACAGAAGCAGATCTGATCATCACTCCCAGGCCCACCTGTTCCAGAAAATGCAGTCTCCTGCTGCATCCAGGTGCCCCAAAGCCCCCACAGGCTCCCCCCAGGAGCCGAGGTTCTCCCCTGCCCCAAAGCCATCAACTTCTCCTCTCCTGAAGTCACCAAGGAAACTGCCTGTAAGCAGCACAACGTCTCAGCTCTGTCTTCGCACAGCTGTGTGCACTGATCAGGCCAGGGGACCACAGTCAGTGTGCTGACATCGCCTTATAAGGCTGCCTGCAGCTGAAGGTGCTGATGCAAACGCACAGGTTGAACAACTCCCCACGCCCGCATCTGCCACCTCCTCCTCCTCCTAAATTTCTAATGCAAGGACGAAAGGGATCCAAACATGGGAGCAGAGTGCCCTCTACCGGTCAGAAAAGCTGAGGAGTTTCTTCACAGTATATAGTGCTGGAGGGAAGATTCAGGGTCAACCGATCGCGTGAGAAAGGAGAGGCTGCCTAGAGAGGAAGGTGAAAGGACCCGCAGTGGAAGCCAGCTAGCTGATAGCAGTGAGGGACACCTGGGACACTGGAGAAATGCTGGTGGAGGGCAAGCCTGGCCTCAAGGCAGAGAGCCAGGTGCAGGATCCACACAGCTGGAACCCTGTTTGCAAGGTCTAGGTAACAAGGGGAGAGAGGAGATGCCTCAGCACCAGGATCCCGACAAGGGTCAGAGTGTCAGGACCCCCCACGAATGCCGGCTACTCTCATAAGTATGAAAAAGGAAAATTTCAGCCAAGTTTTGCAGATTCCACTGCTGCCACACAGATAACCTCTAATCTGACAAAATGTAACCATTAGAAACGGAAACCTTTCCTTCTCTCTTCCTTTGGACCTTTGGACAGGGAGCCAGCCACACATCTCTGACGGGAACCATCTTTAATCAGATAGAGATTGAACTCTTTCAGGAGTAAGCATGGAGAAAAATAGTGCGGTAATGATTTAGTAGTTCAAAAGTAGGAGCCACTCTGAGAAATGGGGAGACATGCTCCTCAATGTAGCTGAGTTACTGCAAAAAACAAGAAGGTTAAGAAAATCTTTATTAATATCCACTTATCAGAGACCAGCCAGCCATGAAAAGGGAGCACTTTAAACTAAGAAAAAAAAAATTTTTTTTTGATGATGAGAAACAACACCGTATTTTTTACTTTATTTTGCGGTGCGGGCCTCTCACTGCTGTGGCCTTTCCCGTTGCGGAACACAGGCTCCAGACGCACAGGCTCACGAGCCCAGCTGCTCCGTAGCATGTGATCTTCACGGACCTGGGCACGAACCCGCATCCCCTGCCTTGGCAGGCAGACTCTCAACCACTGCGCCACCAGGGAAGCCTGCAGTGCTCTGTTTTAAAACGAGGCATGGGCAGTCAACAGCAGGTTGAAGATTGTTGATGAATGAGGAGAGCATAAAGATATGTTTAGACAGGGAAGGATCTCAAGCCCAGCACCGGAAAAAATTAGCCAATCATGTGTCCAGTTGATTGGGAAATCAATCTAAGTAAATGATAATGGGAAGGACATGGGATTAAAAAATGGTCATGAGCAATTAAATCAAACAAGTTTATACCTTAGTCTAGTTTTTCACTGTTAATTTAACAAACTTAAAGCAATTGTTTAAAAAGTAGTTATTGGAATACACACACACACACACACTTGGAACAGCAGAGAAGTAAAATATGCTGAATTTATCATTATTGATGAGAGGGATCTGATAGATTTTTCATTTTTTTTTTCACACACACACACTGTATTTTATTTTTACAAGGGCTAAATAAACTGACACCAAGCATTGTAAATGGATGACCACAACAAAAGCAACAATGATTGCAATTACCAAACACGAAACACACTCATACTATGTCATAATATTGACATTCAGTCCAGGAATCCTCCACTGTAACAGCTCCTTTACTTCACAGGGAAAATTGATTTGTATATTTTTTGCCTCTGAGTCCTCGTGGGATTTTTTTTTTTATTCAAACAGAAAGTCACAAAAATTATAACCATCCTCATCAGTTCACTCAGTCTCATGTAATTAATTTTTTTATCTTGATCTTTTGTTAGCACTTTTGTGAATTTTTTTATCTTGATCTTTTGTTAGCACTTTTATGAATTCATCAGTTTTCCATTAGAGTTCTGAAAATGCTTACTCATTCAGTTCAGCAGTATAGTCAGTTACCAGAAACCTATACTTGTCAGAGTCTTTTCCATGAATTCCTTGAAGATGAAACCCTTTTATAGGAACATTTTTGCAAAAGCATCAGAGTACACCCAGAACTGTCTGTAAATGACAAAAGACTTAAAAATGGCCACGGTTAAAGATTTGATGACAGTTCATAATAATGCAATTGACAAGGAAATTTAGTTATTTCTGAGATATACATTTTAAAGTAATAACTAGAATTATGACTTATAACATTGTACCAGAACATATATTTATAAATTTCATGTCATGTCTGAAACATTTATATTAACATATTTCCATACAAATAACCCAAAGAAAGTTTAGTATTAGTTGTTTTGTTTATACTGCAGGTTCTTATTAGTCATCAATTTTATACACATCAGTGTATACATGTCACTCCCAATAGCCCAATTCAGCACACCATCGTCCCCATCCCACTGCGGTTTTCCCCCATTGGTATCCATACGTTTGTTCTCTACATCTGTGTCTCAACTTCTCCCCTGCAAACTGGTTCATCTGTGCCATTTTTCTAGGTTCCACATACATGCGTTAATACAATATTTGTTTTTCTCTTTCTGACTTACTTCACTCTGTATGACAGTCTCTAGATCCATCCACATCTCAGCAAATGACTCAGTTTCGTTTCTTTTTATGGCTGAGTAATATTGCATAGTATATATGTACCACAACTTCTTTATCTATTCGTCTGTCGATAGACATTTAGGTTGCTTCCATGACCTGGCTATAGTAAATAGTGCTGCAATGAACATTGGGGTGCATGTGTCTTTTTGAATTATGGTTTTCTCTGGGTATATGCCCAATAGCGGGATTGCTGGATCATATGGTAATTCTATTTTTACGTTTTTAAGGAACCTCCATACTGTTCTCCATAGTGGCTGTACAATTCCCACCAACAGTGCAAGAGGGTTCCCTTTTCTCCACACCTTCTCCAGCATTTCTTGTTTGTAGATTTTCTGATGATGCCCATTCTAACTGGTGTGAGGTGATACCTCATTGTAGTCTTGATTTGCATTTCTCTAATAATTAGTGATGTTGAGCAGCTTTTCATGTGCTTCTTGGCCATCTGTATGTCTTCTTTGGAGAAATGTCTATTTAGGTCTTATGCCCATTTTTGGATTGGGTTGTTTGTTTCTTTAATATTGAGCTGCATGAGCTGTTTATATATTTTGGAGATTAATCCTTTGTCCATTGATTCATTTGCAAATATTTTCTCCCATTCTGAGGGTTGTCTTTTCGTCTTGTTTATGGTTTCCTTTGCTGTGCAAAAGCTTTTAAGTTTCATTAGGTATCATTTGTTTATTTTTGGTTTTATTTCCATTACTCTAGGAGGTGGATCAAAAAAGATCTTGCTGTGATTTATGTCAAAGAGTGTTCTTCCTATGTTTTCTTCTAAGAGTTTTATAGTGTCTGATCTTACATTTAGGTCTCGAATCCATTTTCAGTTTATTTTTGTGTATGGTGTTAGGGAGTGTTCTAATTTCATTCTTTTACATGTAGCTGTCCAGTTTTCCCAGCACCACTTATTGAAGAGACTGTCTTTTCTCCATTGTATATCTTTGCCGCCTTTGTCATAGATTAGTTGACCATATGTGCGTGGGTTTATCTCTGGGCTTTCTATCTTGTTCCATTGATCTATGTTTCTTTTTCTGTGCCAGTATCATATTGTCTTGATTACTGTAGCTCTGTAGTATAGTCTGAAGTCAGGGAGCCTGATTCCGCCAGCTCCGTTTTTTTCCCTCAAGACTGCTTTGGCTATTCGGGGTCTTTTGTGTCTCCATACAAATTTTAAGATGATTTGTTCTAATTCTGTAAAAAATGCCATTGGTAATTTAATAGGAATTGCATTGAATCTGTAGATTGCTTTAGGTAGTAAAGTTATTTTCACAACATTGATTCTTCCATCCAAGAACATGGTATATCTCTCCATCTGTTGGTATCATATTTAATTTCTTTCATCAGTGTCTTATAGTTTTCTGCATACAGGTCTTTTGTCTCCCTAGGTAGGTTTATTCCTAGGTATTTTATTCTTTTTGTTGCAATGGTAAATGGGAGTGTTTCCATAATTTCTCTTTCAGATTTTTCATCATTAGTGTATAGGAATGCGAGAGATTTCTGTGCATTAATTTTGTATCCTGCAACTTTACCAAATTCATTGATTAGCTCTAGTAGTTTTCTGGTGACATTTTTAAGATTCTCTATGTATAGTATCATGTCATCTGCAAACAGTGACAGTTTTACTTCTTCTTTTCCAATTTGTATTCCTTTTCTTTCTTTTTCTTCTCTGATTGCCATGGCTAGGACTTCCAAAACTATGTTGAATAGTGGTGCGAGTGGACATCCTTGTCTTGTTCCTGATCTTAGAGGAAATGCTTTCAATTTTTCACCATTGAGAATGATGTTTGCTGTGGGTTTGTTGTATATGGCCTTTATTATGTTGAGGTAGGTTCCTTCTATGCCCACTTTCTGGAGAGTTTTTTTTATCATAAATTGGTGTCGAATTTTGTCATAAGTTTTTTCTGCATCTACTGAGATGATCATATGGTTTTTATTCTTCGGTTTGTTAATGTGGTGTATCACATTGATTGATTTGCATATATTGAAGAATCCTTGCATCCCTGGGATAAATCCCACTTGATCACGGTGTATGATCCTTTTAATGTGTTGTTGGATTCTGTTTTCTAGTATTTTATTGAGGATTTTTGCATCTATATTCACCAGTGCTATTGGTCTGTAATTTTCTTCTTTTTTTTTTTTTTTTTGTAATATCTTTTTCTGGTTTTGGTATCACGGTGATGGTGGTCTCATAGAATGAGTTTGGGAGTATTCCTTCCTCTGCAATTTTTTGGAAGAGTTTGAGAAGGACGGGTGTTAGCTCTTCTCTAAATGTTTGATAGAATTCACCTGTGAAGCCATCTGGTCCTGGACTTTTGTTTGTTGGAAGATTTTTAATCACAGTTTCAATTTCATTACTTGTGATTGGTCTGTTCATATTTTCTATTTCTTCCTGGTTCAGTCTTGGAAGGTTATACCTTTCTAAGAATTTGTCCATTTCTTCCAGGTTGTCCATTTTATTGGCATAGAGTTGCTTGTAGTAGTCTCTTAGGATGCTTTGTATTTCTGCGGTGTCTGTTGTAACTTCTCCTTTTTCATTTCTAATTTTATTGATTTGAGTCCTCTCCCTCTTTTTCTTGATGAGTCTGGCTAATGGCTTATCAATTTTGTTTATCTCCTCAAAGAACCAGCTTTTAGTTTCATTGATCTTTGCTCTTGTTTCCTTTGTTTCTATTTCATTTTATTTCTGCTCTGATCTTTATGATTTCTTTCCTTCTGCTAACTTTGGGTTTTGTTTGTTCTTTCTCTAGTTCCTTTAGGTGTGAGGTTAGATTGTTTACTTGAGATTTTTCTTGTTTCTTGAGGTAGGCTTGTATAGCTATAAACTTCCCTCTTAGAACTGCTTTTGCTGCCTCCCATAGGTTTTGGATCGTTGTGTATTCATTGTCATTTGTCTCTAGGTATTTTTTGATTTCCTCTTTGATTTCTTCAGTGATCTCTTGGTTATTTAGTAATGTATTGTTTAGCCTCCATGTGTTTGTGTGTGTGTTTTTTTTTTTTCGTTTTTTTTTTGCAGTACACGGGCCTCTCACTGTTGTGGCCTCTCCCGTTGGGGACCACAGGCTCCAGACTCTCAGGCTCAGTGGCCATGGCTCACGGGCCTAGCCGCTCCGTGGCATGTGGGATCTTCCTGGACTGGGGCACGAACCCGTGTCCCTTGCATCGGCAGGCGGACTCTCAACCACTGCCCCAGCAGGGAAGCCCATGTTGGTGTTTTTAAGTTTTTTCCCCCCGTAATTCATTTCTAATCTCATAGCATTGTGGTTAGAAAAGGTGCTTGATATGATTTCAATTTTCTTAAATTTACTGAGGCTCGATTTGTGACCCAAGATGTGATCTATCCTGGAGAACATTCCATGTGCACTCGAGAAGAAAGTGTAATCTGCTGTTTTTGGATGGAATGTCCTATAAATATCAATTAAATCTATCTGGTCTATTGTGTCATTTAAAGCATCTGTTTCCTTATTTATTTTCATTTTGGATGATCTGTCCATTGGTGTAAGTGAGCTGTTAAAGTCCCCCACTATTATTGTGTTACTGTCGATTTCCTCTTTTACAGCTGTTAGCAGTTGCCTTACGTATTGTGGTGCTCCTATGTTGGGTGCATATATATTTATAATTGTTAAATCTTCTTGGATTGATCCCTTGATCATTATGTAGTGTCCTTCCTTGTCTCTCATAACATTCTTTATTTTAAAGTCTATTTTATCTGATATGAGTATAGCTACTCCAGCTTTCTTTTGATTTCCATTTGCATGGAATATCTTCTTCCATCCCCTCACTTTCAATCTGTATGTGTCCCTAGGTCTGTAGTGGGTCTCTTGTAGACAGCATATATATGGGTCTTGTTTTTGTATCCATTCAGCAAGCCTGTGTCTTTTGGTTGGAGCATTTAATCCATTCATGTTTAAGGTAATTATAGATATGTATATTCCTATGACCATTTTCTTAATTGTTTTGGATTTGTTTTTGTAGGTCCTTTTCTTCTTTTTTGTTTCCCACTTAGAGAAGTTCCTTTAGCATTTTTTGTAGAGCTGGTTTGGTGGTGCTGAATTCTCTTAGCTTTTGCTTGTCTGTAAAGCTTTTGATTTCTCCATCAAATCTGAATGAGATCCTTGTCAGGTAGAGTAATCTTGGTTGTAGGTTCTTCCCTTTCATCACTTTTATTATATCATGCCACTCCCTTCTGGCTTGTAGAGTTTCTGCTGAGAAATCAGCTGTTAACCTTATGGGAGTTCCCTTGTATGCTGTTTGTCATTTTTCCCTTGCTGCTTTCAATAATTTTTCTTTGTCTTTAATTTTTGCCAATTTGATTACTATGTGTCTCGGCGTGTTTCTCCTTAGGTTTATCCTGTATGGCACTTGCTGTGCTTCCTGGACTTGGGTGGCTATTTCCTTTCCTATGTTAGGGAAGTTTTCAACTATAATCTCTTCAAATATTTTCTCTCGTCCTTTCTCTCTCTCTTCTCCTTCTGGGACCCCTATAATGCGAATGTTGTTGCATTTAATGCTGTCCCAGAAGTCTCTTAGGCTGTCTTCATTTCTTTTCATTCTTTTTTCTTTAGTCTGTTCCACAGCAGTGAATTCCACCATTCTGTCTTCCAGGTCACTTATCCATTCTTGTGCCTCAGTTATTCTGCTATTGATTCCTTCTAGTGTAGTTTTCATTTCAGTTATTGTATTGTTCATCTCTGCTTGTTTGTTCTTTAATTCTTCTAGGCCTTTGTTAAACATTTCTTGCATCTTTTTGATCTTTGCCTCCATTCTTTTTCTGAGGTCCTGGATGATCTTCACTATCAGTATTCTGAATTCTTTTTCTGGAAGGTTGCTTATCTCCACTTCATTTGGTTGTTTTTCTGGGGTTTTATCTTGTTCCTTCATCTGGTACATAGCCCTCTGCCTTTTCATCTTGTCTATCTTTCTGTGAATGTGGTTTTTCTTCCACAGGCTGCAGGATTGTAGTTCTTGCTTCTGCTGTCTGCCCTCTGGTGGATGAGGCTATCTAAGAGGCTTGATGGGAGGGGCTGGTGGTGGGTAGAGTTGACTGTTGCTCTGGTGGGCAGAGCTCAGTAAAACTTTAATCCACTTGACTGCTGATGGGTAGGGCTGAGTTCCCTCCCTGTTGGTTGTTTGACCTGCAACCCAACACTGGAGCCTACCTGGGCTCTTTGGTGGGGCTAATGACAGACTCTGGGAGGGCTCACGCCAAGGAGTACTTCCCAGAACTTCTGCTGTCAGTGTCCTTGTCCCCACGGTGACACACAGCCACCCTCCGCCTCTGCAGGAGACCCTCCAACACTAGCAGGTAGGTCTGGTTCAGTCTCCCCTGGGGTCACTGCTCCTTCCCCTGGGTCCCGATGCACACACTACTCTGTGTGTGCCCTCCAAGAGTGGAGTCTCTGTTTCTCCCAGTCCTGTCAAAGTCCTGCAAGCAAATCCCGCTAGCCTTCAAAGTCTGATTCTCTAGGAATTCCTCCTCCCGTTGCCAGACCCCCAGGTTGGGAAGCCTGACTTGGGGCTCAGGACCTTCACCCCAGTGGGTGGACTTCTATGGTATAAGTGTCCTCCATTTGGTGAGTCACCCACCCAGCAGGTATAGGATTTGATTTTACTGTGATTGCACCCCTCCTACTGTCTCGTTGTGGCTTCTCCTTTGTCTTTGGATGTGGGGTATCTTTTTTGGTGAGTTCCAGTGTCTTCCTGTCGATGATTGTCCAGCAGCTAGTTGTGATTCTGGTGTTCTCGCAAGAGGGAGTGAGAACACATCCTTCTACTCCGCCATCTTGGTTCCTCCCCAGATTTTTCATTTTTAAGACCATTAAGGGAATACTGGTTCAATTACATATAAAGTTATGAACTTAGAGATGATTTATAAAAATTTAGAGAAAGTCTTCATTAAAGGCAATATAGCTTCCAAATCATTGAAGAGAAAAACAATAGAAAGTGAGTCATTAGGAATCCAGCTAAGATGGAGTACCAGAGACATTTACCCTGCCTAAAAAAACAAAAAGAAATGGATAAAATATATGAAACAATGGTTTTTAAGACACTTGAAAATGATCATCCACTAGGACACAAGAAAGCTTCCTTGCCCCATACCTGCTAAGGCTGGTGGGCCTCCTACTGACATTACCAAAGATGTCCACCAGGTGGCAACATTTCCTTTCTCCACTTCCAATGCAGAAACAGCCCTAAGCAGTACAGTACTGTTCCATGTTTTGGCAGGCAACCCCCAGCAGTGCTATCATGGCCCTTAGTCCCTTTTAGTCACCAGCAAAGGGATCAAGGATGATCAGAGAGCCTTCTTACTCATCCAAGACCTAAGAACCTATCTGATTTCTGAGTAGCCCTTAACACTTATCTAATATCCAGTATTCACTGCATGGCTTCCAGAGTCCCCACCTTTTGAGCAGCCTGCACGATGGCCCAGCTCATTGGAATCTGTTCTCCCAGCCAAGAGGCCACACACAATAGTTAGCAGTGTTCCAGAGCTCTGGAGCCACCCTGCTTGGACTGAATCCTGGTCCTGTGCTCATGAGCTCTGTGCCCTTGGGCAAGTCACTCACCATCCCTAAGCTACAGTTTCCTCATCTGTAAAATGAAGAAGTAATCAATTTCGGGGGGGGGGACAGAATTTGAGGGGACTAATTTTTGGTAATTGAAGATTAATTTTGAATTATACAGTGAGGGACACCATAAAACTTTCACTACTCCAGGCTTCTAAAGGACAGCTTCTACTATTCTTAAAACTAATGCATGGACATACAAACACACATGCAGACACCCCCCAATGCATCCCCCACACATAAACATGAGCCCAACCACACACATCCACAGACACACACACACATGCGTCATTAGCATCATTTTAAATAAATTTAAACTTTTTTTAACATCTTTATTGGAGTATAATTGCTTTACAATGGTGTGTTAGTTTCTGCTGTATAACAAAGTGAATCAGCTATACATATACATATATCCCCATATCCCCTCCCTCTTGCGTCTCCCTCCCACCTTCCCTATCCCATCCCTCTAGGTGGTCACAAAGCACAGAGCTGATCTCCCTGTGCTATGCGGCTGCTTCCCACTAGCTATCTATTTTACATTTGGTTGTGTATAAATAAATATAAGCTTGATGATCTCAGTTTCCATCGTTTTATCCGTTCAGAAGATCCTGACTGCAGAGCGTGCAACAAGAGCCCCTCCTCTCTAGAGGTGGTGTTTGCCTCCAACAATCTCATCAGGGCCAACAAGGGGCGCACCTGACCAACATAACTGCTCTGGACCTTTGGGAGTGCAGGGCTAGAATACCCCAGAAGCTCACATCCTATATAGCTAAACATTTTAAGTTAAATACGTTCTAAATTCCTGCCTTTGTAAATATATGTTCATAATAGGATGGAAGGCCCGGGTCAAATTTAGACTTCTCAGACTCACTGGAGTCCCACAAAAAAAAATGACAGTGTGGGGAGAGCTGATCCCGTCTCTAACTACTAGCCTGAGCCTTTACTTCCCAATGTGGGGTCCATCCCATGCCGCAGGTGGCCTTGTGTGCATACGTGTGGACACCTAGACCTCATGTCCAGGCTCTGTCCCTACCCTCCGTACAAACAGCTGCCCTTTGGCCATGCTGTAAGTCCTTGGGAATATGAGCATATGCTCTGGGAAGAAACTGTGCAGACACCAGTAGTGGGCCAGGGGCTGCTGGGGCATGGAATTCTGGGGTCCTGGATTTCCAGAGCATCGGGTAACACCAAAGGGCACGTTCCTTTGGCCCTGCTGACTCCACCCCCATGGAGAGCGTGGCCAGAGAAAGTGTCAGTGCAGGACCCTCCGTAGGGGGGGGACCCAGGGCAGCGGACCCCTTGTTGGGGTCTAAGGGCAGAAGCCCTAAGGAGGGGCTGGGAAGTGCCCTCTGCAAAGTTCCTGAGAAGGCTGTAAGGCATCCTCAGTTCCATTAATTAACAAAACAGAAGCTCACACCAGGCTTGTTGGCAAGTGTTTTGTTGCAACAGAGAAGACAGACACTTGTCAAGGTCTGGTCTAAGAGGACTGGTGGATTTGCCAGGTTGTTGAGGAACCAAGGGACCTTTGCTTTCCCTGGGGTCTAAATACCACCTGAGTTTCTTTCGGTGATACTGAAATGCAGTGAGACTTGGAAGCCTCTCATGGCGTTAAAATCTTAATGGTGAGTATTTCAGTTCTCTCCCTCTCGTCTTGGTTACTGAAGCGTGATAAATACAGGCAGGAAACTGCGCTGGCCTGGTGGTTGGTTCACTGCCTATCTGGTGCTCCCCCTTGTAAGGCCAGAACACTGCTTTTGTCAGATCAGTCAGGGGTGATCCGGCCCAGGATTACAGCCTATTTCCCACAGGTGGCATTTTTGAGTGGCTTCTTCCGTGGTGATGCGTAGGGAGGCACCTTCATCTTATCTTTTAGCCACCTCCCAACACCGAGGCTCCTTCTGGGAGGAGACTGGAGGCCTCTAATCCCAGCTTTCGTATGATGAGGCTTGTTAGTGCCACTCCTGGCAGCGGCATTTGCTGCCCTGGCCTCTAGCTCTGGGCCTAAAACCTCACTGGATTGTCTATAAATGGCACCCATGAGCCATAACTAAGCTTGGGATACAGATGTGACCATGTCTCTTATTTTCTTTCCATTGATTATTTAGTCTACACATAATCGTGTTGACAGAAAGGCCAGCATTACCCTCTTCAGGAACCTCCCCCCCACCCGGCCACCGCCAGCCGCCTCTATCTAGAATTGTCCTAGCACCCAGGGCAGACTGAGTTTGAAGCCTGGCACTCAAACACAAGGAAGACAACTGGAGAGACATGAATCTACTTCTGCCATTGTGACTTTCGCAGCGGCTCGACTTGGCTCTGATGTCACTTTACTACAGCTGCAGTGATGCTCCCACACTGGCCCAGTCCCCACAGAGGTCAAGGGCTTTCTGCTTGTTCCTAAAGGCTCTACCTCGGGCTGGGGAGCTGGATCCATGGAGCATCCAGCCTCTGCCCCCACCAGCCCATTGGGCTCTCATGGGGCCTGGAACACCAGCCACACTCTCATTAGGGGTCTGCTTGTCCTTTCCAGCCAACAGACCTAGGTCACACTTTAATCCCCCTACGGGTGCTTTCCTCACTTCAAGAAGCAGGGAGAACTAGTGTGTCTTGGCTTCTTCACTCTCCAGGCGCCCTGGGTCTTGATGCCAACAGCCCCTGGCTCCCTGCACCCCCGACACGTTCTGCATATCATGGGCCGCACTGCTAGTCCCTGGGTCTGTGTTGTATTCTCTTCCCAGGGCAACAGGTGCACTCTGCCCCCCATGTATGTGGCTGGAGGGACCACTGGAAAGTGAGTTTCCTCCAAATAACAAAAATCGGTCTTGCTGTGACTTGCCTTCTGAACTTCTAGACATAGAAGAAGATGCCATGCTTCTCTTTATCTGGGCTGGGCTGCTGTGCGGTGGCCAGGTTGGAATGGGAGAGAGCGACTGGGATGACAGAAAGGCGACTGGTGCAGGGGTCTTGGTGAGAGGTGACAGCGCACCAGGGTGGAGAGGAGTGGGTGGATCGAGGGCTGGGCAGGAGCCTGATGGGTAGTGGCTGTGATAGTTTGGGGGAGGGGCCATGGTGGTCAGTACCCTCTAGCGGCCAGTGACCAGAACCTAACTGAAACTAGCTTAAGCAAAAAAGAGAGGTTACTGGGTGGATATATAAGTGCTCGACAAACCAAGGGCAGCAATGCAGGAAGGCAGGCAGAGGCCTGGGGGACTGGAATGAGCTTGCAGCCCCAGGACCCTCGATTTTGCCTGGACTCGCCATTTTCTTGGTGGCAGACAGGTTTTCTCTAGGACCCCCATCTCACGCCTGCGGCTTTCATATGCAAGAGGCCAGGGAGTTTTCTCCATTAGATCCACTTAGAAAAATCCCAGGGGAAGGCTCCAGTTGTCCTGGCTGAGGCTCATGCTCATTCTGGGGCCACTTACCAGAGCTGGGGGGCAGCCGGAACAAACCCAGTAGGGTCTTTAGCCCATCCTGAGACAGGGAGCCCTGGAGAAGGGTCGGCCTAGAGAAGGTCAGGAGTTTAGTTTGGAGGTGCTGACATCCCAGCAGAGCAATCAGAGGGATGAATCTAGAGCTCCAGGGAGATGTCTGGCTGGAGAGGCCACCAATAACCGATGACCCAGCTTAGGGTACAGATGAGGCCAAGGAAATGGATGAAGGAAGAGAAGAAAAGAGCCTTGGATGGGATTTGGAGGACCCTCCAAGCCACAGCAGAGGAGATAGTCTGCTAAAGGAGGCTGAGAAGGAGCAGCCAGAGAAGTAGGGGGAAAGAAAGAGGGTGGCCCATGGAGACCAGGCGAGGAGGGGGCCAAGAAAGAGGGCATCTCAGCCTCAGCAGAGGCCGCAGACAGGCAGGCGAGCTGAGGAACGAGACCGCCCACTAAACTCAGTGACCCAGAGGCTGCTGGTGACCTCTGGAAGGACGATGGGGCAGAGGTCAGGATGGGATGGGAGGAGGAGGAAGGTTCAAGATAAGGAAATGAAGATGGAGGATGGACAACACTGGGAAGAACTGCAACAGAAAGGGAAGAAAAAAGAACAGTGACAGCTGGAGTGGTATGAGGGCTAAGGGGTGTCGGTGTTTCTACTTAATTTTATTAATTATCATCATATATAATAATATATTTTATATTAAAGGCTGAATATCATATCATATAAAATAACATAGTATGTTATTATTTATTAAATAATACATAATAATAGTATATATACTAACATGTACTATTTTATTACTAGATAGTATATAATACATATGTATGTGTTTATATACATAAAATATAATACATGTCTACATAATATATATGTAACACATAACATATATAAGGATTATGATTAATATATTTTACAAGATTATGTAACAATAATGATACAATATTATTTTTTTATCCTGTTGAATAATTTTATTTATTTTTAAAAATATCTTTATTGGAGTATAATTGCTTTACAATGGTGTGTTAGTTTCTGCTTTGTAACAAAGTGAATCAGCTATACATATATGTATATCCCCATATCTCCTCCCTCTTGCGTCTCCTGCCCACCCTCCCTATCCCACTCCCCTAGGTGGTCACACTAGCTATCTATTTTACATTTGGTAGTGTATATATGTCTATGCCACTCTCTCACTTCATCCCAGCTTAACGTTCCCCTTCCCTGTGTCCTCAAGTCCATTCTCTATGTCTGCATCTTTACTCCTATCCTGTGCCTAGGTTCTTAAGAGCCTTGTTTTTAGATTCCATACATATGTGTTAGCATACGGTATTTGTTTTTCTCTTTCTGACTTACTTCACACTGTAAGACAGACTCTAGGTCCATCCACCTCACTCAAAGAATTTTGTTTCTTTTCATGGCTGAATAATATTCCGTTTTATATATGTGTCACATCTTCTTTATCCATTCATCTGTCGATGGACACTTAGGTTGCTTCCATGTCCTGGCTATTGTAAATAGAGCTGCAATGAACATTGTGGTATGTGAGTCTTTTTGAATTATGTTTTTCTCAGGGTATATGCCCAGTAGTGGGATTGCTGGGTCATATGGTAGTTCTATTTTTAGTTTTTTAAGGAACCTCCATACTGTTCTCCACAGTGGCTGTATCAGTTTACATTCCCACCAACAGTGCAAGAGGGTTCCCTTTTCTCCACGCCCTCTCCAGCATTTATTGTTTGTAGATCTTTTGATGGTGGCCATTCTGACTGGTATGCGGTGTTACCTCATTGTAGTTTTGATTTGTATTTCTCTAATGATTAATGATGTTGAGCATTCATTCATGTGTTTGTTGGCAATCTGTATATCTTCTTCGGAGAAATGTCTATTTAGGTCTTCTGCCCATTTTTGGATTGGGTTGTTTGTTTTTTTGATATTGAGCTGCATGAGCTGCTTGTAAATTTGGGGGATTAATCCTTTGTCAGTTGCTTCATTTGCAAATATTTTCTCCCATTCTGAGGGTTGTCTTTTCATCTTGTTTATGGTTTCCTTTGCTGTGTAAAAGCTTTGCAGTTTCATTAGGTCCCATTTGTTTATTTTTGTTTTTATTTCCATTACTCTAGGAGGTGGATCAAAAAAGATCTTGCTGTGATTTATGTCAAAGAGTGTTCTTCCTATGTTTTCCTCTAACAGTTTTATAGTGTCCAGTCTTACATTTAGGTCTCTAATCCATTTTGAGTTTATTTTTGTGTATGGTGTTAGGCAGTGTTCTAATTTCATTCTTTTACATGTAGCTGTCCAGTTTTCCCAGCACCACTTATTGAAGAGACTGTCTTTTCTCCATTATATATTCTTGCCTCCTTTATCAAAAGTAAGGTGACCATATGTGTGTGGGTTTATCTCTGGGCTTTCTATCCTGTTCCATTGATCTATACTTCTGTTTTTGTGCCAGTACCATACTGTCTTGATTACTGTAGCTTTGTAGTATAGTCTGAAGTCTGGGAGCCTGATTCCTCCAGCTCCATTTTTCTTTCTCAAGATTGCTTTGGCTATTCCGGGTCTTTTGTGCTTCCATACAAACTGTGAAATTTTTTGTTCTAGTTCTGTGAAAAATGCCAGTGGTAGTTTGATAGGGATTACACTGAATCTGTAGGTTGCTTTGGGTAGTAGTCATTTTCACAATGTTGATTCTTCCAATCCAAGAACATGGTATATCTCTCTATCTGTTGGTATCATCTTTAATTTCTTTCATCAGTGACTTATAGTTTTTTGCTGGTCTTTTGTCCCCTTAGGTAGGTTTATTCCTAGGTACTTTATTCTTTTTGTTGCAATGGTAAATGGGAGTGTTTCCTTAATTTCTCTTTCAGAATTTTCATCATTAGTGTATAGGAAGTGCTTTTCTAAGAATTTGTCCATTTTTTCCAGGTTGTCTAATTTATTGGCATATAGTTGCTTGTAGTAATCTCTCATGATCCTTTGTATTTCTGCAGTGTCAGTTGTTACTTCTCATTTGTCATTTCTAATTCTGTTGATTTGAGTCTTCTCCCTTTTTTTCTTGATGTGTCTGGCTAATGGTTTATCAATTTTGTTTATCTTCTCAAAGAACCAAAAAGTAAAGAACTTTTAGTTTTATTGATCTTTGCTATTGTTTCCTTCATTTCTTTTTCATTTATTTCTGATCTGATACACAAGATTTCTGTGCATTAATTTTGTATCCTGCTACTTTACCAAATTCATTGATTAGCTCTAGTAGTTTTCTGGTAACATCTTTAGGATTCTCTATGTAGAGTATCATGTCATCTGCAATCAGTGACAGCTTTACTTCTTTTCCGATTTGGATTCCTTTTATTTCTTTTTCTTCTCTGATTGCTGTGGCTAAAAATTCCAAAATTATGTTGAATAATAATGGTGAGAGTGGACAACCTTGTCTTGTTCCTGATCTTAGAGGAAACGGTTTCAGTGTTTCACTATTGGGACTGATGTTGGCTGTGGGTTTGTCATATATGTCCTTTATTATGTTCGGGTAATTTCCCTCTATGCCTACTTTGTGGAGGGTTTTTATCATAAGTGGGTGTTGAATTTTGTCAAACGATTTTTCTGCACCTATTGTGATGATCATATGTTTTTTCTCCTTCAATTTGTTAATATGGTGTATCACATTGACTGATTTGCATATATTGAAGAATCCTTGCCTTCCTGGGATAAACCCCACTGGATCATGGTGTATGATCCTTTTAATGTCTTCTTGGATTCTGTTTGCTAGTATTTTGTTGAGTATTTTTTTATCTATATTCATCAGTGATATTGGTCTGTAGTTTTCTTTCTTTGTGACATCTTTGTCTGGTTTTGGTATGAGGGAGATGTTGGCCTCATCGAATGAGTTTGGGAGTGTTCCTCCCTCTGCTATATTTTGGAAGAGTTTGAGAAGTTTAGGTGTTAGCTCTTCTCTAAATGTTTGATAGAATTCGCCTGTGAAGCCATCTGGTCCTCGGCTTTTGTTTGTTGGAAGATTTTTAATCACAGTCTCGATTTCAGTGCTTGTGATTGGTCTGTTTATATTTTATATTTCTTTCTGGTTCAGTCTCAGAAGGTTGTGCTTTTCTAAGAATTTGTCCATTTTTTCCAGGTTGTCCAATTTATTGGCATATAGTTGCTTGTAGTAATCTCTCATGATCCTTTGTATTTCTGCAGTGTCAGTTGTTACTTCTCATTTGTCATTTCTAATTCTGTTGATTTGAGTCTTCTCCCTTTTTTTCTTGATGTGTCTGGCTAATGGTTTATCAATTTTGTTTATCTTCTCAAAGAACCAGAAAGTAAAGAACTTTTAGTTTTATTGATCTTTGCTATTGTTTCCTTCATTTCTTTTTCATTTATTTCTGATCTGATTTTTATGATTTCTTTCCTTCTGCTAACTTTGGGGTTTTTTTGTTCTTCTTTCTCTAATTGCTCTAGGTGTAAGTTTAGATTGTTTATTTGAGATGTTTCTTGTTTCTTGAGGTAGAATTGTATTGCTAGAAACTTCCCTCTTAGAACTTCTTTTGTTGCATCCCATAGGTTTTGGGTTATTGTGTTTTCATTGTCATTTGTTTCTACGTATTTTTTGATTTCCTCTTTGATTTCTTCAGTGATCTCTTGGTTATTTAGTAGTGTATGGTTTAGCTTCCACGTGTTTGTATTTTTTACAGTCTTTTTCCTGTAATTGATATCTAGTCTCATAGTGTTGTGGTCGGAAAAGATACTTGATATGATTTCGATTTTCTTAAATTTACCAAGGCTTGATTTGTGACCCAAGATATGATCTATCCTGGAGAATGTTCCATGAGCACTTGAGAAGAAAGTTTATTCTATTGTTTTTGGATGGAATGTCCTATAAATATCAATTAAGTCCATCTTGTTAATGTACAATTTAAAGCTTTTGTTTCCTTATTTATTTTCATTTTAGATGATCTGTCCATTGGTGAAAGTGGGGTGTTACAGTCCTCTACTATGATTGTGTTACTGTCGATTTCCCCTTTTATGGCTGTTAGCATTTGTCTTATGTATTGAGGTGCTCCTATGTTGGGTGCATAAATAATTACAATTGTTATAACTTCTCTTGGATTGATTCTTTGATCATTATGTAGTGTCCTTCTTTGTCTCTTGTAATAGTCTTTATTTTAAAGTCTATTTTGTCTGATATGAGAATTGCTACTCCATCTTTCTTTTGATTTCCATTTGCATGGAATATCTTTTTCCATCCCTTCACTTTCAGTCTGTATGTGCCCCTAGGTCTGAAGTGGGTCTCTTGTAGGCAGCATACGTATGGGTATTGTTTTTGTATCCATTCGGCCAGTCTATGTCTTTTGGTTGGAGCATTTAATCCATTTACATTTAAGTTAGTTATTGATACGTAGGTTCCTATTACCATTTTCTTCATTGTTTTGGGTTTGTTATTGTAGATCTTTTCCTTCTCTTGTGTTTCTTGCCTAGAGAAGTTCCTTTAGCATTTGCTGTAAAGCTGGTTTGGTGGTGCTGAATTCTCTTAGCTTTTGCTTGTCTGTAAAGGTTTTAATTTATCTGTCAAATCTGAATGAGATCCTTGCTGGGTAGAGTCATCTTGGTTGTAGGTTTTTCCCTTTCATCACTTTAAATATGTCCTGCCACTCCCTTCTGGCTCGCAGAGTTTCTGCTGAAAGATCTGCTGTTAACCTTATGGGGATTTCCTTGTATGTTATTTGTTGTTTTTCCCTTGCTGCTTTTATATTTTTTCTTTGTATTTAATTTTGGATAGCTTGATTATTATGTGTCTTGGCATGTTTCTCCTGTATGGGACTCTCTGTGCTTCCTGGACTTAGTTGACTAATTCCTTCCCCTTATTAGGGAAGTTTTCAACTATAATCTCTTTGAATATTTTCTCAGTCCCTTTCTTTTTCTCTTTTCTTCTGGGACCCCTATAATTTGAATGTTGGTGTGTTTAATGTGTCCCAGAGGTCTCTGAGACCGTCCTCAATTCTTTTCATTGTTTTTTCTTTATTCTGCTCTGCAGTAGTTATTTCCACTATTTTATCTTCCAGGTCACTTATCCATTCTTCTGCATCAGTTATTCTGCTATTGATTCCTTCTAGAGAATTTTAAATTTCACTTATTGTGTTGTCATCAATTTTTCTTTGCTCTTTAGTTCTTCTAGCTCCTTGTCAAAGATTCTCATATTTTCTCCATTCTATTTCCAAGATTTTGGATCATCTTTACTATCATTACTCTGAATTCTTTTTCAGGTGGACTGCCTATTTCCTCTTCATTTGTTTGGTCTGGTGGGTTTTTGCCTTACTCCTTCACCTGCTGTGTGTTTCTCTGTCTTCTCGTTTTGCTTGACTTACTGTGTTTGAGGTCTCCCTTTCGCAGGCTGCAGGTTTGTAGTTCCCATTGTTTCTGGTGTCTGTCCCCAGTGGCTAAAGTTGGTTCAGTGGGTTGTGTAGGCTTGCTGGTAGAGGGGACTGGTGTCTGTGTTCTGGTGGATGAGGCTGGATCTTGCCTTTCTGGTGGACATGACCATATTCACTGGTGTGTTTTGGGGTATCTGTGAAATTATTATGATTTTAGGCAGCCTCTCTGCTAATGGGTGGGGTTGTGTTTCTGTCTTGCTTGTTGTTTGGCATAGGGTATCCAGCA
Source organism: Lipotes vexillifer (assembly GCF_000442215.2). Lineage (NCBI taxonomy): Eukaryota > Metazoa > Chordata > Mammalia > Artiodactyla > Lipotidae > Lipotes > Lipotes vexillifer. The sequence continues at coordinate 2,950,552 of NW_006780322.1, forward strand.
CTGTAACTTGCTGGTCGTTGAGTGGAGCTGGCTCTTAGCGCTGGGATGGAGATCTCTGGGAGAGCCTTCACAGTTTGATATTACATGGAGCTGGGAGGTCTCTGGTGGACCAATGTCCTGAACTTGGCTCTCCCACCTCAGAGGCACAGGCCTGACACCTGGCCGGAGCACCAAGACCCTGTCATCCACACAGCTCAGAATAAAAGGGAGAAATAAATAAATAATAAATAAATAAATAAATAATAAAATAAAAGTTATTAAAATAAAAAATTATTAAAAATTAAAAAATTAAAAAGTAATAAAAAAAGAAAGAAAGAAGAGAGCAACCAAACCAAAAAATAAATCCACCAATGATAACAAGCACTAAAAGCTATACTAAAAAAAACGGACAGACAGAACCCTAGGACAAATGGTAAAAGCAAAGTTATACAGACAAAACCATACAAAGAAGCATACACACTCACAAAAAGAGAAAAACGGAAAAAAAAAATATATATATATAAAAAGGAAGAGAGCAACCAAATCAATAAACAAATTTACCAATGATAATAAACTCTAAATACTAAACTAAGGTAAATATAAAACCAGAAACAAATCAGATGCAGAAGGGAAACCCCAAGTCTGCAGTTGCTCCCAAAGTCCACTGCCTCAATTTTGGGATGATTCATTGTCTATTCATGTATTCCACAGATGCAGGGTACATCAAGTTGATTGTGGAGATTTAATCCGCTGCTCCTGAGGCTGCTGGGAGAGATTTCCCTTTCTCTTCTTTGTTCACACAGCTCCCAGGGTTCAGCTGTGGATTTGGCCCCGCCTCTGCGTGTAGGTCGCCTGAGGGCGTCTGTTCTTCGCTCAGACAGGATGGGGTTAAAGTAATAGCTGATTCAGGGGCTCTGGCTCACTCAGGCCGCGGGGAGGGAGGGGCACGGCATGCGGGGAGGGCCTGCGGCGGCAGAGGCTGATGTGACGTTGCACCAGCCTGAGGAGCACCATGTGTTCTCCCCAGGAAATTGTCCCCGGATCACGGGACTCTGGCAGTGGCAGACTGCACGGGCTCCAGGGAGGGGGGTGTGGATAGTGACCTGTGCTTGCACACAGGCTTCTCGGTGGCGGCAGCAGCAGCCTTAACATTTCATGCCCATCTCTGGTGTCCGCACTGATAGCTGCAGCTCATGCCCATCTCTAGAGCTCGTTTAGGCGGTGCTCTGAATCCTCTCTCCTCGTGCACCCCGAAACAATGGTCTCTTGCCTCTTAGGCAGTTCCAGACTTTTTCCCGGGCTCCCTCCCAGCTAGCTGTGGTGCACTAGCCCCCTTCAGGCTGTGTTCACACAGCCAACCTCAGTCCTCTCCCTGGGATCTGACCTCTGAAGTCCGAGCCTCAGCTCCCAGCCCCCACCTGCCCCAGCGGGTGAGCAGACAAGCTGGTGAGTGTTGGTCGGCACTGGTCCTCTGTGGGGAATCTCTCGGCTCTGCCCTCCGCACCCTTGTTGCTGTGCTGTCCTCCGTGGCTCCGAAGCTTCCCCCTCCGCCACCCAAGTCTCCACCGGTGAAGGGGTTTCCTAGTGTGTGGAAACTTTTCCTCCTTCACAGCTCCCTCCCAGAGGTGCAGGTCCTGTCCCTATAGTTTTGTCTCTGTTTTTTCTTTTTTCTTTTGCCCTACCCAGGTATGTGGGGAGTTTCTTGCCTTTTGGGAGGTCTGAGGTCTTCTGCCAGCATTCAGTAGGTGTTCTGTAGGAGTTTTTCTGCATGTAGATGTATTTCTGATGTATTTGTGTGGAAGAAGGTGGTCTCCACATCTTACTCCTCCATCTTGAAGGTCTCCCTCTGATGCAATATTATTAATCATTATGTCTTAGTTTATGACACATTCTCATCTTAGGTGCATGTCAGAGATATTGATTTATTATTTATTTATTTATCTATTTATTTATTAAAATGTATATTATAAGAAACACCCAATGTAAGAACAGGACTATTGACAATAACTTACTATGTATCAATATTTTGGCCTCCCCGCATTGGAGGTACCAGCATTCTGAATCCCAGTTTATCATTCTCTTGTGGTATTTTCACACAGGGAACATTTAAGGGCATTTAAAACAAATGAACTGCAGATACATGCAACAATATAGATGAATCATACACTGCATATTAAAGTTTTATATATATATATATATATATATATATATATATGTAAAATTAATTCATCAAGTTAAGAACAACTACAGCTAGTCGGGCAGGGATAAAAGAAAGGTGAGGTGGGGGGCAGTGTTTCTGCAGAAGGTGAGCAAGTTCCTGTCTGGTAACTTGTTGTTCCCTCCAAAGAAGGAGGCAAAGCCATCTGCTGGGCGTCAGGGAAGAGACAGAGGGAAGGTTAGAGGTGTGCAGAGAGCTGAGAATGCTGACACCAAGTGATGAGTGGGCAAACATGCTCACTAGAGAAACCCCAGAGGACTGCCTGGCAGTGGCAGCGGGATGGGCATCGATTTGTAGTCTTTGAAATCTGTGCTGGGAGTGCTGTTGCTGCCAGCTCTCAGCTGCTGCCTGCAGGTCCAGAACAAACAGAGCTGGGGGAACCACACTGGAAGTTGGCCTGGTGGGGCACTGAAAAGATGGAGGGTCGAGGGAGTTTGTTGTGACAACAATGTTGACATGAGGGACTGTGGATACAGAACTGGAACACAGGGAAGTGAAGGTAAGAGGAATGTGGACAGGGAGGAAAGCAGAGGGGTCAGCAACTGATGGCCCTGGTGAGGGTGAAGGAGGGCCATGCGGAGGCTGGTGGACAAGCAACTGCGTGCCTAGTGGCAGGCACATGAAGGACAGAGGCTGCACTTGCGGTGGTGATAAGCCTGGTATGAGCCTGGGGGGTGGCTGGCTCATGCTGATGGATGAGGAGACCCTAAGATGACAGCACTGGGATTTGGAGGAAGAACTAACAGTGACATCCTGACAGTGGGAGGTGAGGCTGTGCAGAGCCAGTGGTCCAGGTGCTCTGATTGAGGGGCACATGGAGGCCCAGCGTTCACACCAGCAGAGGGTGGACGAAGGATGGCAGGAACCACTAGGAGAGGACTTGGGTTTTCCAGGCTCACAAGGGAGGAAGGGCAATGGTCTGACGACGGAAAGTGGGCCCAAGGAGGTCAACCCAGGCTCCTGGTTGTGACGAACATGGGGCGGGAAGGAGCAAAGCACTAACTCCAGAGAGGGCTGCCCAGGAAGCAGGGACCTTGGGGGAGGTGATGGAACACTCAGAAAAGAGAGGGGACAGGAGGAGCTTTCTGGGCGTAGAAGGGAAGAGAGGCCCAGGGCAAAGGAGCACAGAGGCGCAGTGCAGTTACGAGGCTGGATTGGCTCGATGGTGATACCTGTAGGGATGGCTGCATTGTGTCCTGAGGGCTTAAGTAGGGGGGCTGCTGGCCTCATAAAAAGGTCTCCACTCTCAGCAGCCTGGGCAGAGGTCTCTAGCTCTTGAGGGTTCTGTGGCCACTGCTATTCAAGAGTGGCCATCTCCCATCAGACTTTCCTCTCCCAGCCCCCAGCTGTCAGCAAGGGAGACTGGACCTTGTGGCTGTTTCCCCGTGGAGGAAAGCAAGCTTCTTGGAGGAACAGGCTGGTCAGATTTTCCCTGTAGATCAGGGCCTAGCAAAGCACCTGGCCCATGTGTGAACCATGCAGGGGCTCAGATATTTATTAAACTAACAGTAGAAGAGCAGTAGAATATCAGAGCTGGAGGACTTGATCACTGAGATCCCATAATTTACTGCCCCTCCCTCATTCTACAGATGAGGAAACAGAGGCACAGAGGTGAAGCAGCTTTGCCCAAGGTCACGTTGCTACTAAATGCTGACCTGTGTTGGGCGTTTCAAGTGATGAGATGCAGGTAAGGGGCTGAGAAGGGGCTCTGGGGCCAGAGTGCTTGGATTCAAGTCCCAGCTCTGCCATTTACCAGCTGTGTGATTACTTAATGTCCTCACTTTAAATGGGATCATAATGGTGCCACCTCACTGGGCTGCTGTGAACACTGAACAAGTCGATCTGTTGAAAGCTTCTAGAACAAGCTGGACATGTCATAGTGCACTGTAAGTGTTCGCTCTTGCAGCTGTTATTATTATTATTGTCACCAAGTGAACCCCTAAATGAAGAACAAAGGCAGCAAAAATTTTTTTAAGGAAAAGATTTTAAAATCTCATGATAACAATGTTTGATTTCATCTATTCAAATTTGCATCTGACCCTTATAACTATCACGCAGAGAATTATTTTTGAGGAAACCTTGCTTCATATCTTAAATTCTCACTAATTACATAGACTATTCAAGAGGCAGAAGTTTCTTTTGCAGGAAAATGGACAAAAAGTTAAAAATAACACGTGCCTCTCGGCCCCACTGTGTTAGTTGCCACCTGTCGCCCAGGTTTGGGGAAGCGCCGGCTCTCCCGGCCTCGCTGCACGGCCCCGCGGCCTCCAGGGGGCACCCTCTCCCACACGAAGGCAGTCCCTCGGTTCACATCCTTGCTTCAGATCCGTCAAGGGCTGCCCAGGCCCCATGGCCCCAAGTGTGCCGCCAGCCCCGCCTGCTGGACTCCAGGGCACCATCCTGGGTCCCAACCATCCTGTGTTTCTATGTCTGCGTCCCACTCTTCCCCTTGTCCTTCCAGTGTGGGCTCCAATGGCTCGCCATGCAGCAGGGGTCTCCCCATCCTCCACCTCTGATAACTGCAGGGTCCAGGATGGTGTCCAGTGAACCCGTGGGAGGCGGGAAAGAATCGAAAACAACGGGCACTTGGAGGGGCTCCCTTTCCCACAGCAGGAGATGTGACAGCCCTGGAGAGTTTTCTCCTGGCTGGTTATTCACAGGCACTGAAGCTGTGGAATCCTGATGTCACTCATTTAAAGTGCGCCATCATTAATTACAAAATCAATCATCTTTTCAGTAGCAAACGGAGAAAAGACATGGCTCAGCCCACCCTCAGTTTTTTTTCCGCACCTTCAGATGTTTCTCACGCCCTGGGCAATGGTAGAAAGCAGCACACAGATATTATTTTTCCATTATCTTTGACGATTGCTTTCCCAGAACTGATTAAGGGTAGAATGGTTTGGCTTTCCTAGACTGAAGGATTCAGAAGCTTGTGGACGTTCTGAAAGGAACAAAATAACATTTTAATCTAGGACGTTCTATGCTGTTCCTCCCACATAATCAAGCCACTGGAAACCTGACTAAATCTTGCACAAGCACCAGCAGCAGGGAAGTTGGACCATAGAGACAACAGCTTGCAGCTTGAGGTGGAAGGAGGACGGTGGCTTGGCTGGAACCCTTGTCCTGAAACTCTCTCTTACTTCTATGTAATGTGGAACTTCCCCAAGCACTCTACATGCTGTGTCTCACTAGATTTTCTTATCAGCCTATCAGCCTTGGCTTTGTAGCTGGAAGACTTGCATTCACATACCAGCATCTCTACTTACCAGCAGTCAATAATTCTCTCCAGCCCTTAGTTTTCTCATCTGCAAAATGGGCTCCATGGTAGTGCCTGCCCCCTGAGGTACCATGCGGGCTTCCTGAGATAAGGCAAGGGCAGCCCTCCCACAACATCTGACACCAGCAAGTGCTTCACAAAGTCTACAGTTTCATTATTATTATTACTATTTTTATTATCATTATTTCTCCCATTTTTAACATAATGAAGCCAAGACTCCAGTTAAGGCATTTGCCTAAGAACCGCTACATTGACAGAGCTGAAGTTGGAACCCCATCTCCTGGCTCCGGTCCAGTGCTCTGAGCTATGTCCTGCCATGGTGACAACCACATGGTTTCTCCTCCATCCGAAGGGAGGAAAGCGTAATTAATGTTTTCAAGAGATTCCAGATGCCCAGATGAAAGGAAGCACAGGCATGTCATTACCCAGCATTTTTGTCTTATCACTTGCTGTCTTTGAAGTTTGTTTTGGAGGAAGAACTTGATGTTTTCCCTGGGTTTGGTCCTTATGCGTTAGTCCCCTGGGCCCTGGGCTCACCATCACGCTTGCCAGCCCCTGGGCCTCCCCCTCCAGATCTCTTGCAGCTGGCAGCTGCAGCTCCTGGCACGAAAGCCCACTGTCCACATCAGCTCTGAGCAGAGTTAGTGGTGGGCTGACTGGAAGCCCTCCCACCCCGCAATTCGCTGTCTTCACATGAAAGGCTTTGTCCTCCTGTGTCCCTCTCGCTGCTTTGCTCTCTAACAGTGCGAAGCCTCCTGGGGGAGTGGGGGTGAAGTCACTCAACACAAAGTCGTGAGCTACTGCTTTTAGATGGGCGGTGCAACTCCTAACAACTAAGAGGAGAGGGGGAGGGAGGAGGAGGAAGTGGAGGCCTCAAGACAAACCTCTTCCCTCACAATTACGGGGAAGGCTGAATCATGAAAGACGTGAATCAGATTTATTCTCCTTGCTTTCAAAATAAACACCACAGGGCCAGCATGACCTGACAGCCTGTTCATGTCCTCAGAGGCCTGTGGTCTCAATTAAAAAAAAGAAAAGACAGCACGTCCCAGCCCCAAAGATTGTGTCATCCTGAACTGGTGAGACCATCGTTCTTGCTCTTCCATGGCGAGAAAGAAACCCGTGACCCTGCGCTCCTATTTCTGTGTCATCGTGGTTGGGTCATTGTGGCAACTGGAAGGGAAAAGGCAAGCCTCACAGCCCAGGACAAAGGCGAGCGTGCTGGGAGCGTTCACTGCCACCTGCTTTCTCTAGCCTCCCAGCCGTAGCTCAAGCCCCAGATATGGGGCATGTTGAGGTGTGGGAAGCAGAAGGGACGGTCCATCCTCTTGGTTGCGGATGAGTGTTTCTATCCCCCAAGGCCCACCTTCACGTCTGAGCTTTGAGTAGAGGGTGGAAGCTCAGGAAGTATGATGGGAGATTCCAGGAAGGACATATCTCCTGCACTGCCTTTCACCGAATTTGAAGTTCTGTCTCTCAATTTTCACTGATTCCATTTACTTAGCTGTCAAAGGAATCTGATTTTTTTTTTTTTTTTTTCAGTACGCGGGCCTCTCACTGCTGTGGCCTCTCCCATTGTGGAGCACAGGCTCCGGATGCGCAGGCTCAGTGGCCATGGCTCACGGGCCTAGCTGCTCCGCGGCATGTGGGATCTTCCCGGAACCGGGGAACAAACCCGTGTCCCCTACATCGGCAGGCAGACTCTCAACCACTGCGCCACCAGGGAAGCCCAGGAATCTGATTTTTAAGAGCCTCTTTTAAAATGCAAACTCACCTTTAAGTGGTGATATTAAAGTATTCCTATCAGCAAGCTGGATGAGCTGATTTTATGGGGTGGCTGCTGGGTAGAGTCAAGCTGTCCAGCCCGACAGAGGGGCAACCATACAACCTAGTGGTAAACCTGCTAGGCCAGGGATAGAAGATCTGTTTTCCATGCTGTTATGCATTGAACATACCCTGCAAATATATGTTCAAATCTTAACCCTGGCTACCTCAGAATATTTGGAAATAGGTTCATTGCAGATAAAGCTATACTCCATATTGGAGTAGGGTGGGCCTTTACTCCAATATGATTGGTGTCCTTTTAAAAAGAAGATGTGAAGATAGGAGGGGAGAATGCCATGTGAGGACATGAAGACACCCAGACACCAAGAGAAGACAGCCATGTGAAGGCAGAGGCAGAAATTGGAGTCAGGCTGTCACAAGCCAAGGAACTCCTGGGGCTACCAGAAGCTGGAAGAGGTAAGGAAGGATACCCCCTAGAGCCTTTGGAGGGAGTGTGGCCATGCCCACACCTTGATTTTTGTACTTCTAGCCTCCAGAACCATGAGAGAATAAATGTCTGTTGTTTAATGCCACCCGGTTCATGGAACTTTGTTACAGCAGCCCTAGGAAACTAACACACACACCTACTCCAGTATCTGACTCACCAAGTGACCTGAACAAATGTTGGCTCCTATCAGAGATTCTGAAAAATGAGATGGTAGGATCCTTCCAGCTCAACAACATTTAAGGGTTATCTAAGGTTAGGAAGGTAGCTCATTCATTCAGCTAATTATCTTTGAGTATGTTCTGTGCCAAGCTTGGGGTGGTGAGCAGGACACTGCTCTCAGGGAGGTATGTTCTTGTCTCTCAAAGGGAGGATGAGACTATTAGAAAGGACTGGACATGGGCTAAATCCAGGAGGAGGCTGGGCCCCTCAAAGTCCCGGAAGCAGGTCCCAAGGAGCTGGAAGTCCACAGGTGGACTTCTGAACCAGCAACACAAGGGGAGAGGGAAATTAAAGATTTCCCAAGAGGTCAGAAAGGAAATGAGCTACATGGTGAATTAACATGGTTGATGTTTAGGAAGGTGTTAACTTGCATTTCAGTGTTATCTGCAAATACGTAAAATTATAGTTATACGCTTCTTGCTTGTGATCACTTTTTTTATTCTCCTAGATATTTTGTTCTTTGAAATATCGGGTCGGCCAAAAAGTTCATTTGGGTTTTTCTGTGCCATCTTATGGAAAACCCCAAATGAACATGTTGGCCAACCCAATAACAGCTCACTTTAAGAAACATATAACTATAGAAAAACAAGAAGTGGTTTTTGGGGCAGGGGAGGGGGGATCATTGTTCTTTTCTAAGCCTTACCATTGGGCCAGGGAAGCCAGAAAAAGATCCACAACATACAGAGGCAGCCACAAAACTTGCAAGCAAAAGTGCTAGGAGAAATTAATGCCTTTTAAATTAATTTTTGTTATAACAGTGCACATAGTTTCGGACATCAACTTGAACTAAACTATTTATAAGAAAATATGATTCCCTGTTCTATCTTTTGCCTATGTTCCCCTCCCCAGAGGCCACCACTGTCAACTGCTGTTTTCCTGGGTTTACCTCATCTCCATGTTTCTAAAGAACAAGTATATGCTATTATCTTTTTCTTTATCAATTTTAGATACTGTCTACTGACTTTCTATTATGCTGGATGAGATTCTAGTTCTCTTACACCACCATCCCCATCCCTCTGTTTCCTGTTCCCCCTCCTCCCCATGAAGTTAGATTACAGCTCTTAGATCAATATTCACTATTTACATAATATGCTTAGACAAATATTATTCACAGTTGAGCATTGTAATGCACTATGATTATGTTTCCTTTCTTAGTTTTTGTTTTATCTGCAGTTAATAATTGCCTTGGTTTTTTATTTACTTAGTTTTGTTTTTTTTTTTTTTGTACTTAATTGCTAACTCACCCCATAACTTCCGAAAGTCTCTCAGAACATTTTTCTACAAGACCAACAAGTAACAAAGTCAGGCAATCTAATTGTTCCTTTCTTTCTTTCTTTCTTCCTTTTTTTCTGTTGAAGCCATCCCTCATGAAGACCTGCTTTCACCTGTCTGGGCTGTTTGCTCTCTAGGCTGGCTGGATAGCTGTCTTCCTGGGCCTGAATTCTCTTTGCTTTCATCCTTGGAATTATTTTGCCTCTCTTTTTGAATTGGATCCTTTATTTCTTTCATGATTTCCTCTTTTTAGTTTACTACCTTGTTTGAATGGAATAAATGCTCCAGTAGTCTCATAAGGTTAAAAATGTGATCCAGCAGTGGAGGGTACAGTGATGGCCATTTTCATCATGACTGTCCTTTGAGTAACACTTCTCCAATCTGGACAATTGCCATATACACCTATTCCACAGACATCACTCTGGGATCTCCCTTCATCATATTCCTGGTGATTCCTTTCATTTCTTTTCTGGGTTGAAATTCATTTTTTCAATCCCGTGGCCTCTTTCTTGCTTTATTCCCAGTAGCTTCCAATGGCTTCCTAAGAAAGGGTACATGGTAAGTAGAGTTTTTGAGACATTCCACGTCTAAAAATGTCTTTATTATGTCTGTCCTCCTACTTCATTGATTGTTAGCTGACTATAGAATTCTAGGTTAGAAATAATTAATTTTTCTAGGTTGGAAAAAATTTTTAATTATTTTTCATAATTTGGGGGGCATTGCTCCACTGCCTTCTTGTTTCCAGCATTGCAGTTGAGAAATCCAAAGCCATTCAGATTCTTCATCATTTTAATGTGATGTAGTTTTTCTCTCTGGAAGCTTATAGGATCTTCTCTTTGTCCTCAGGGTTCTGAAATCACATGGTGATGTGTTTTTTTTCATGGGTTCACAGGGCTCTCACTGGGCACTTTGAATCTGGAAAGTTATGTTCTTCAGTTCTAAGAAATTTTCTTAAACTGTTGTTGATCATCTATTCCTCTCAGCCTTCTCTGTCTGCTTTTGAAATTCCATTTGGTCAGATTTTGGGTCTCCTGTACTTACCCTCTAATGTTCTTATGTTGTCTCTCCTAATTTCCATTTCTTTGTCTTTTTGTTCCATTTTCCAGGAGATTTGTTCCCATTTAGCTTCAGTTCTTCTACTGAGTTCCTAGTTTCTGCCATTATATTTTAATTTTCAAGAGTTTTTTTATTTTTATTTTTTGAATTTTAAAAATGACACATTGTTCTTGTTTCATTGATGCAATCTCTTCTATTCTCTAGGAGTATTACTGATAGCTTTATAAAAGTAGTTTTATTCTATCTTACACTTACTCTGTTTCCTTTAGATTACTTTCCACTATTTATTTGGGCCTCTTTGGAGAACTTTTTCAGTGTCTGACAAGCATTGGCTATCTGCTCTTGACTAATATTTGGGTCCAAAAAGCTGCCTCAAAGTTCTGAGTGTGTGAAGGCCTTTATAAATTAGAGCTTCCCCCTCAGAGTAATCTGAAAGGTTGTGTATTGGGAACCTCCAACTCAGGTCCTTTTCTCTTAGGCTGGTCAGATTTCCCAAGAAGAGTCTTCTCTCCCCACTGAAGTGGAGGGTACTGGATGCTGACGTTTTGGGAGATGAGTGGGAGGAGTGGGCTGGTGGTCTCAACATTCAGTTGTATGTGCCCGCTTCATATCCCTGTTTTCTGTGCAGTACTCAAGCCTGTGTTTTTCCTCTTTATAGAAAAACCTCTCATCTTGTACTGGGATGGGAAAAGGGCAGTGTGGAGTAAAGAGGGAATCTAATCACTTGTCAACAGCTTTCACCTCTTGTTTCTTATGGGGCCCTTCTCTCTACCCCCTGTTCTGGAGGTGCCCAATGCTGTCCACTTCTGAGACCTTTGAGGATTCTGTGGAATAGATCAAGTTGGTTTTTCACTTTCTGTACAGATTACTTAAGATTCAGCTTTATCAACTCTGCTAATTCTGTTACCACTCACCCTTCTGATTTCCACCTTCAAAATTTTGTAGCTGTTGTCTCCTTGTTTTCCCTGTCATTGTAATTTTATGTTTTTGTTTTGTTTTCAAATTTCTTCACTGGGGAGAAAACTTAGGCATATATTCAATCAGGCATCTTAACCCAGAAGCTCAAAAACTAATTTTCCAAACCCAATGATAGCAACATTTATTGATTATTTATTGTTATCCCAGCAGTCATCTAATTACTTTACATATACTAACTCATTTAATCCTTGAACCAACCCTAAGAGATAAGTGCTATCATTATCAAATGGGGAAATTTAGGCAAAGAGAAGTTATGTAAAACCTCCCAATCAGTAAGTGGTAGAGCTGGGATTCAAGTCCAGAAATTCGGCTCCACATCTGAACATTGTCTTGCCTAAGGAATGTTACTATTTTTCTCTCTTACTCTAAGCCCTGGTTACCAGAAGACAAAGAGCGATCTGGTTGGGATTCCCTTCAATAGCTCTTTTCTGGTTAAATGACATCTTGGTTCACTCTGTCTATGTCTCAGGCACTGTGCATAACTCTCATTTAATCCTCACAGCATTCTTATGTGGTAGGTATTAATGGGCACATTATACAGATGAGAACATTGGGGCACAGAGATACTAAGTAACTTGCTGAAGTGTCTTGTAGTAACTGGAAAAGCCAAGATTCAAATTCAAGTCCATATGGCTTCAAAGCTAAGGAGGGCTCTGGGGTGTGCTCAGAATTTTGGAAGGTGTCTCTCAAAAATGAGAAACTAGAGCATATGCCATAACTCCCTTCCCACATGTACAAATAGTTAAAAAATAAATATTTATGATTCATTATTTTGGTTTTCTTCTTCAGGGACTCCAATTATGTGCATGTTGGATCTCTTTTGTCTGCATCTCATATCTCCAATTTTCTCTCTAATCCTTTTTAACTTTTTAATATTTTATTTAATGTTGCTTGATTTTCTCATTTCAGTCTTTTTTGTCTCTCATTTGTTTTCCACGGTGCTTATTTTCTTTCATTTAAATCATGGTTTCATCTATTTCTTTCACTTCTTTCTTGAGTTCTGTCAGTTCACTTTTCATCTCCTTCTATTGTTTCATCATCTTTTCCCCAAGCTCTTGCATCTCTTCTTTGTCCTCTTACTTTCTGGAGATGATTGCCTTATTGCATATTTTTGAAATTCATGGTGAAATATTTGTGTCAAAATTTTCATCTGCTGTATGATGACATTTACAGGCTCTTCATCTGTCATTTGTTTTTCCTGTTTCCTTCTTCCTCTTTTCTTCTAGCATTTTTGTAGAGAGTCTACGCTGCTTAGTTTTAAATTACTCATCATTGAAGGAGGTGAGTTTTTCCTGGACTAGCTTTTTTTTTTTTTTTTTTGCAGTGTGTGGGCCTCTCCCGTTGTGGAGCACAGGCTCTGGATGCGCGGGCCCAGTGGCCATGGCTCACGGGCCCAGCCACTCCGCGGCATGCGGGATCCTCCCAGACCGGGGCACAAACCCGCGTCCCCTGCATCGGCAGGCGGACCCTCAACCACTGCACCACCAGGGAAGCCCCTGGACTAGCTATTGAATGAGATTCATGTGTTAGTGGGGCCAAGGTCATGTCCCAGACTAACTGGAATTTGTGTGTGTATACTTGTTTAGCTTTTATTCTTCCCAGCTAATTAAGAAGGGTGACTGAGCTATATATTTTTTTGTTTGTTTTAATGTAAAGGTTCTTTTTTTCCCCGCTTACTACCAAAGAGATAGACCACTTTCTGTAATTATGGTTTACCAATGTGATTTCTTATTCCATCTTCTTTGCATTTTGTATTGAAACTAGATTCACGGAAGCTTCTCCTGAAGCTAGAGTACTTTTTAAACGTGTTTAGTAAAAGGAGACTTTGGTTTTGCCTGTCAAGGGTGACTCTCATCTTTAAGAAGGGTGCTTTTGTTGCTTTCCTGAGAGCTGTAGCCATGGTGCCTTCTCCATGAAGCATCCTTTCTCTGTACAACCACCCCCCCACCAAACTCTGTTTATGCCAGTCCTTTCACCTATTGTATGGACCAGGGTTTTAGCTGCCTCTAAGTTTCTCTTAAAATGGCATTTGCCTTTTTGTTTATTATTCTCCTATTGCTTTCTGATACATTCCAGGGAGAGGGGGAAAAGTGACTTTGAACAACCATCTTCAAACCAGACTTCCTCTCTAATTGTTTCCTCAGGCGTGTTGCACAACTTCATATTGACTGAGCTGTGGTTAGGTCTGCCATTTATATCTCATGTCCTGCTCATTCTGATTTTTTCTATTTTCTTTTTTACCCTTGTTATTTCTGGCTTTTCCTCAAGAAGTATGTTTAGGAGGTAAACTTTCTGGGTCCATTGAGAAATAGAGTCCAGGATGGGATTAAATGTACCTGCATGAGGAAAATTAGAGAAACAGTTGGGTAAGTTCTGGAGACCATGATGCAGCTTGGACCTGAGTGATGTTGGACCTGTCCCCCAGAAACAGCCTCAGTATCTCTGCTACATTCAGTAATTGACTGACAAATGTGTCAATGGATTTTTTTTTTTTGCTGTACGCGGGCCTCTCACTGCTGTGGCCTCTCCTATTGTGGAAAACAGGCTCCAGACGCACAGGCCCAGCGGCCATGGTTCACGGGCCCAGCCGCTCTGTGGCATGTGGGATCTTCCTGGACCGGGGCACGAACCCGTGTCCCCTGCATTGGCAGGCGGACTCTCAACCACTGCGCCACCAGGGAAGCCCGTGTCAATGGATTTGAGGCACAAAAGTGGAGACCACATCAACTGTACTCCCCATAATCAGAGATCTACAAGGTGTATTCTCATGGCAGGCACACTTCATGTGCTGCCACATTTTATGTCAGCCTGACATTTGATGGACATTCTAGCAGTATATAGAATTTTACATTCAAATGATTTTCCCTTAGAACTTTGAAGGAAATAGATCCATTGTCTTCTAGAATCCAGTGTTGATGAGAAGTCTGATGTCAATCTGACTACTGATTTTTTTTAATAGATCTTTATTGGAGTATAATTGCTACACAATACTGTGTTAGTTTCTGTTGTACACCTAAGTGAATCAGCCATATGCATACATATGTCCCCATATCCCCTCCCTCTTGAGCCTCCCTTCCATCCTGCCTATCCTACCCCTCTAGGTCATCGCAAAGCACCAAGCTGATCTCCCTGTGCTATGCTGTGGCTTCCCACTAGGTAACTATTTTACATTTGGTAGTGTATATATGTTGATGCTACTCTCACTTTGCCCCAGCTTGCCCCCCACCCCATGTCTTCAAGTCCATTCTCTATGACTACATCTTTATTCCTGCCCTGCAACTAGGTTCATCAGTACCATTTTTTTTTCAGAGTCCATATATATGTGTTAGAATATGGTATTTGTTTTTCTCTTTCTGACTTACTTCACTCTATATGACAGAATCTAGGTCCAGCCACCTCACTACAAATAACTCAATTTTGTGTCTTTTTATGGCTGAATAATATTCCATTGTATACATCTGCCACATCTTCTTTATCCATTCATCTGTCGATGGACATTTAGGTTGCTTCCATGTCCTGGCTATTGTAAATAGTGCGGCAATGAACATTGTGGTACATGTCTCTTTTTGAATTATGGTTTTCTCAGGGTATATGCCCAGTAGTGGGATTGCTGAGTCAAATGGTAGTTCTAATTTTAGCTTTTTCAGGAACCTCCATACTGCTTTCCATAGTGGTTGTGTCAATTTACATTCCTGCCAACAGTGCAGGAGGGTTCCCTCTTCACCATACCCTTTCCAGCATTTATTGCTTCTAGATTTTTTGATAATAGCCATTCTGACCAGCGTGAGGTGTTACTTTATTGTAGTTTTGATTTACATTTCTCTAATAATTAGTGATGTTGAACATCATTTCATGTGCCTCTTGGCCATCTGCACATCTTCATTGGTGAAATGTCTATTTAGGTTTTCCGCCCATATTTTAATTGGATTGTTTGTTTTTTGATATTGAGCTCCATGAACTGTTCGTATATTTTGGAGATTAATCCTTTGTCTGTTGTTTCATTTACAAATATTTTCTCCCATTCTGAGGGTTGTCTTTTGTCTTGTTTATGGTTTCTTTTGCTGTGCAAAAGCTTTTAAGTTTAATTAAGTCCCATTTGTTTATTTTTTATTTTATTTCCGTTACTCTAGGAGGTGGGTCAAAAAAGATCTTCCTGTGGTTTATGTCAAAGAGTGTTTTTCCTAGGTTTTCCTCTAAGAGTTTTATAGTGTCTGGTTTTACATTTAGATCTTTGATCCATTTGGAGTTTATTTTTGTGTATGGTGTTAGGTGGTGTTGTAATTTCATTCTTTTACATGTAGCTGTCCAGTTTTCCCAGCACCACTTATTGAAGAGGCTGTTCTTTCTCCATTGTATGTTCTTGCCTCCCTTGTCATAAATTAGGTGACAATATGTGCATGGGTTTATCTCTGGGCTTTCTATCCTGTACCATTCATCTATATTTCTGTTTTTGTGCCAGTACCATACTGTCTTGATTACTGTAGCTTTGTGGTATAGTTTGAAGCTGGAGAGACTGATTCTTACAACTCTGTGTTTCTTTCTCAAGATTGCTTTGGCTATTTGGGGTCTTTTATGTTTCCATACGAATTGTAAAATTTTTTGTTCTAATTATGTGAAGAATGCCATTGGTAGTTTGATAGGGATTGCATTGAATCTGTAGATTGCTTTGGGTAGTATAGTCATTTTCACAGTATTGATTCTTCCAATCCAAGAACATGGTATATTTCTCCATCTGTTTATGTCATATTTGATTTCTTTCATCAGTGTTTTATAGTTTTCTGAGTACAAGTCTTTCACCTCCTTAGGCAGGTTTATTCCTAGGTATTTTATTCTTTTTGTTGCAAAGGTAAATGGGACTGTTTCTTTGATTTCTCTTTCTGATTTTTCGTTGTTGGTGTACAGGAATGGATTTCTGGGAATTAATTTTGTATCCTTCAACCTTTCCAAATTCATTGATTAGTTCTAGTAGTTTTCTGGTGGCATATTTAGGATTTTCTATGTATAGTATCATGTCACCTGCAAACAGTGACAGTTTTACATCTTCTTTTCAATTTGTATTCCTTTTATTTCTTTTTCTTCTCTGATTGCCGTGGCTAGGACTTCCAAAACTATGTTGAAAAGAGTGGCGAGAGTGGACATCCTTGTCTTGCTCCTGATCTTTGTGGAAATGCTTTCAGTTTTTCACCTTTGAGTATGATGCTTGCTGTGGGTTTGTTGTATATGGCCTTTATTGTGTTGAGGTAGGTTCCCTCTATGCCCATTTTCTAGAGAGTTTTTCTCATAAGTGGGTATTGAATTTCGTCAAAAGCTTTTTCTTCATTTATTGAAATTATCATATTGTTTTTATTCCTTAATTTGTTAATGTGGTGTATCACTTTGATTGATTTGCATATATTGAAGAATCCTTGCATCCCTGGGATAAATGCCACTTGATCATGGTGTATGATCCTTTTAATGTGTTGTTGGATTCTGTTTGCTAGTATTTTGTTCAGGATTTTTGCATCTGTGTTCATCAGTGATATTGTTCTGTAATTTTCTTTTTTTGTGATATCTTTTTCTGGTTTTTGTATCAGGGTGATGGTGGCTTCATATAATGAATTTGGGAGTGTTTCTCCCTCTGTAATTTTTTGGAAGAGTTTGAGAAGGATCAGTGTTAGCTCTTCTGTAAATGTTTGATAGAATTTGCTTGTGAAGCCATCTGGTCCTGGACTTTTGTTTGTTGGAATATTTTTAATTATGGTTTCAGTTTCATTACTTGTGATAGGTCTGTTTATATTTTCTAATTCGTCCTGGTTCAGTCTTGGAAAATTGTACCTTTCCAAGAATTTGTCCATTTCTTCATGGTTGTCCATTTTATTGGCATATAGTTGTTTGTAGTAGTAATAATCCTTTGTATTTCTGAGGTGTCAGTTGTGATTACTCCTTTTTCATTTCTAGTTTTATTGATTTGTTTCCTCTCCCTTTTTTTCTTGATGAGTCTGGCTAAGGGTTTATCAATTTTGTTTATCTTCTCAAAGAACCAGCTTTAGTTTTATTGATCTTTGCTATTGTTTTCTTCATTTTATTTCATTTATTTCTGCTCTGACTTTTATGATTTCTTTCCTTCTACTAGCTTTGGGTTTTCTTTGTTCTTCTTTATCTAGTTGTTTTAAGTGTAGGGTTAGTTGTTTATTTGAGATTTTTCTTGTTTCTTGAGGTGAGTTTGAATTGCTATAATCTTCCCTCTTAGAACTGGTATTGTTACGTCCCACAGGTTTTGGGCTGTTGCGTTTCTGTTGTCATTTGTTTCTATGTATTTTAAAATTTCGTCTTTGATTTTTTCAGTGATCTCTTGGTTATTTAGTAGCACACTGTTTAGTCTCCGTGTATTTGCGTTTTTTACTGTTTTTTTCCTGCCGTTGATTTCCAGTCTTAGAGCATTGTGGTCAGAAAAGATGATTGATATGATTTCAAGTTTGCCAAATTTTCCGAGGCTTTATTTGTGACCCAAGATGTGATCTGTCTTAGAGAATGTTCTGTGTGCACTTGAGAAGAAAGTGTATTCTGCCACTTTTGCATGGAATGTTCTATAAATATCAATTAAATCTATCTGGTCTATTGTGTCATTTAAAGCTTGTGTTTCCTTATTTATTTTCTGTTTGGACTATCTGTCCATTGGTGTAAGTGGTGCGTTAACATCCCCTACTATGATTGTGTTACTCTCGATTTCTCCTTTCATGGTTGCCAGCATTTTCCTTATATATTGAGGTGCTCCTATGTTGGGTGCATAAACGTTTATAATTGTTATATCTTCTTCTTGGATTGTTCCTTTGATCATTATGTACTGTCCTTCTTTGTCTCTTGTAATAGCCTTTATTTTAAAGCCTATTTTATCAGATATGAGTATTGCTACTCCAACTTTCTTTTGATTTCCATTTGCATGGAATATCTTCTTCCATCCCTTCACTTTCAGTCTGTATGTGTTCTTCAGTCTGAAGTGGGTCTCTTGTAGACAGCATATCTATGGGACTTGTTTTTGTATCCATTCAGCCAGTCTGTGTCTTTTGGTTGAGGCATTTAATCCATTTACATTCAAGGTTATTACCAATATGCGTGTTCCTATTACCATTTTCTTAATTGTTTTGGGTTTGTTTTTGTGGGTCTTTTTCTTCTCTTGTGTTTCCTGCCTAAAGTGTCTTTAGCATTTGTTGTAAAGCTGGCTTGGTGGTGCTGAATTCTCTTAGTTTTTGCTTGTCTGAAAAGCTTTTGATTTCTCCATTGAATCTGAATGAGATCCTTGCTGGGTAGAGTAATCTTTGTTGTATGTTTTTCTCTTTCTTCAGTTTAAGTATATCCTGCCACTACCTTCTGACCTGCAGAGTTTATGCTGAAAAATCAGCTGATAACCTTATGGGGATTCCTTTGTATATTATTTTTTGTTTTTCCTTTGCTGCTTTTAATATTTTTCCTTTGAATTTAATATTTGTTAGTTTGATTAATATGTGTCCTGGTGTGTTTTTCCTATGGTTTATCCTGTATGGGACTCTCTGTGCTTCCTGGACTTGGGTGACTATTTCCTTTCCCATGTTAGGGAAGTTTTCCACTATAACCTCTTCAAATATTTTCTCAGACCCTTTCTTTCTCTCTTCTTCTTTTGGGACCTCTATAGTTCAAATGTTGGTGCATTTAGTGTTGTCCCAGAGGTCTCTCAGATTGTTTTCAATTCTTTTCATTCCTTTTTTCTTTATTCTGCTCCTCAGCAGTTATTTCCACCATTTTGTCTTCCAGCTCACTTATTCGTTCTTCTGCCTCAGTTATTCTATTATTCATTCCTTCTAGTGTATTTTTCATTTCAGTTATTGTGTTATTCATCTCTGTTTGTTTGTTCTTTAGTTCTTCTAGATCTTTGTTAAACATTTCTTGTATTTTCTCAGTCCATGCCTCCATTCTATTTCCAAGATTCTGGATCATCTTTATTGTCATTACTCTGAATTCTTTTTCAGGTAGATTGCCTATTTCCTCTTCATTTATTTGGTCTTGTAGGTTTTTACCTTGCTCCTTCATCTGTGACATATTTTTTTTGCCATCTCATTGTTTTTTTTTTTTAATAAGTGGGACTGTGTTCCTGTCTAAGTTGTTGTTTGGCCTGAGGCTTCCGACACTGGAGTTCGTAGGCTGTTGGGTAGAGGTGGGTCTTGGAGCTGAGATGAGGACCTCCATGAGACCTCACTCAATGACTATTCCCTGGCATCTGAGGTTCTCTGTTAGTCCAGTGGTTCCAACACATAGCTCTCACTGCAGGAGCTTTGGCCTGACCACTGGCTCATGAACCAAGATCCCACAAGCTGTGTGGGGTGGCAAAAAAAAAAAAAAGAGAGAGAACAATAACAAAGTAAAAAATAAAATTAGACTAGGAAACTAACAGATATGTTAGGAAGAATATAAAAATAAAAATATAGATGAATGAACAACCAGAAGGTACAACAGTACCACAAGAGTAAAAAAGAGGAGGACAGAAAGAAGAAAAAAAAACAGAAAATGGGGAAAAGGCCTTGGCTGTGGAGGGTGGGGCCTAAGCAAGGGCGAGGTTTGAGCAGTGGGCGGGGCCTATGCTTAGGACCCACAGGGCTGGAAAAGGCCCTGGGGGTTTTGGGGGGGTGGGGCTTAGACTCAAGGAACAGAAGGGGCTGAGGTGTGCCCCCCACCCCTGGTCTCAGAGGGCTGGGGACCTCACCTGGGAGCCCAGCAGGCTTCCTGGGCTCAAGTGGGCGGGGCAAATGCTCTCCTCTGCTGCTCCTCCTGTCCAGAGGGCCCCCGTACCTGCCTCTCCTGTTCTCCCCTCGGCCTTCTTCCTGTGCCCCCAGGACCAATGCGGCCAGGGGGAGGGTGGGACCTTAGAGGGCAGGGGACTGGCCTGGGATTTCAGCAGGCTCCCCAGGCCTGAGTGGGTGGAGCAATTGCCCTCCCCTCCTCTCCTGCTCCTCCCAGAGGTCCCCTCCCACCGGCCTCTCCTGCTATCCCCGGCCTCAGGGGTCCTAATCCTGTCTGGCCTCCACTTCTCCTTCCCCCTCTGTCCCCCCACGTCCTACCCATTCACTTGGTGGTTCCTCCCATCTCCTTGGGCATCAGGGTCCCCCACCAGTGGCCGGCAGCCTCCCTAGTTGTGGGGAGATGCTAACTCGGTGTCTTCCCACACCGCCGTCTTGACTCTGCCCTCCTGACTACTGATTTTTAAAGAACGTCTCTTTGCTTCCATCTCACTTGCTCTCTCTCCCCTCCACCCCAATTTCCCTTCCTCTCTCCCTCTCTCTGCTTTAAGATATACCCTATCCTCAGTATGTAGAAATATGTTAAAGACGTGTGGCTGTCAATACTATGTGAATTTTTAAAATCTGAGTCTCTTTGGAGCCCTGGGCAAGTGTTTTTATATTATTTGTTTGATCCACTGTCTCTGTTTTATCTATGGAACTTCTGTTACTCAGGTAATTGATTTTCTGGATTGATACTTTAAATTCTTTTTTCTCTCTTTGCCTTATGCTCTGGGAAATTTCTTTGATTTTATCTTCCAATTATTCTATTAATTTTTTCAAATTAAGTTTCTGATTGTTCTTCTGTAATAGCGTCCAGCTCCTTTTTTTTTTTTAATGTTTATTTATGTATTTATTTGTCTGTGCCGGGTCTTAGTTGCCACAGGTGGGATCTTTATTGCTCGTGTGAGATATTTATTGTGGCATGTGGAATCTTCAGTTGCAGCATGTGGGATCTAGTTCCCTGACCAGGGATCGAACCTGGGCCCCCTGCATTGGGAGTGTGGATTCTTAGCCACTGGACCACCAGGGAGGTCCCCCTGCTGTTGTATTCATAGCCATACAACATCTCAAAATCTCTGGGGATTTTAATTAGAGGGTTCTTTGTTTTTTACATTTTCTTCTGTTCACTGAATTTCCTGTTGCTTTTGGAGTGATTTGTTCTGTTTGTATATCTTTGTCATTTCATGCTCAGGTATTTGTCTTCTATCTGATGATTGTCAATTCCTACTTAATAATGGGGAATGGTGTCGATTTTTCTCCAGAGCTGCTATGGGTTTCCTTGCTGATGTAGGCGTGTGGCTGTTTTTCTCCCTAGGTCTCTCCCAGGAATGGGTATGCTGACTGGCAGCTCCATAGCATTGGCAGGGCTCAGCTGCAGGCATGCTGCTCTTTTGGATTAGCATGGAGATGGCTAGACCTAAGCTGGGGTCCCCCAAATGTTTAAGTGGAGGGCTGGACCAGCTGCTGCTGGGACCCACCCTGGGAGTCCTCTTTGTCCCCGGGAAGTAAGTTCAATATCTTTGGAGAAGAGCCTGTAGTCTGGGACCTGAAGGAAAATGCGGGGCTTCCTACAATCTATCTCTTAGCAATCAATCAAGCTTTGAATTAACCCTTTCATGTTGGGACCCTCCTTCTCACCCCTGACCTCCACCATGCCAGCTGTGTCCTATTCCTAACCCTTTGGGGTTTCTTGGGGCCATTGGCTTTGTCCTTTGCTGTTGTTTCCTCCTGAATATTCTGGGATACTTTGTTTCACCCTGTTGATCCATCAAGTATCTGACAGTCTCCTTTCATCTACAAGCAATTTGTGAAACCTCTCACCTACCAATGGTCCCTTTCCCACTTTCTTCTATATATTATAGAAGAGTTTACTCACTATCATTTCACTGGGGTCTCAGGTAGGAAGGAAACAAATTGTGCGCTCAGCCTGCCAATTTGAACTTTAAAATCCCCCTGCCTCCTCACCTGGTCCACAGTAAGGAAAGAATTGGAATGCCTCCTAATTCACTTTATGAATGCACGTGCTCTACTAAGGACACTACCTCCTCCGCCGCTTTCTCAGGTGAAGGCAGTTTTCTCTCGCCTCCTTGTGCCACTGAGCCTGGTGTTGCAGCTACTAGACTGACCTTTCCCCCCCATTAATAGCATGTCATTAGATTATATCACCTGCTACCCTCTTTTGGCAGTCATCGACCACCTGCTGATCATTTCCAATATCCAGCATCTCAGTTCCCTGACCTCGTCTCTCTCAGTGATCATGCTCTCCAATGTGCCTCAGTTACTCACATGACCTCGTCATTACAAATAATGTCAGTTTCAAGCATCCACTCTTTGACGCCATCTAAATTTTCAGTTTACTTCTAGCACTCAAACTCCAATAATTCTTATCAGATCTTCCAGTCCATTGATCCTATTACCTTTTCACTACTCCTTGTGTTCTTATTGATCCAGTCCTATAATCCCTTTCTTAAAACTCCCTCACCCTCTTTCTCTTCACACACATCCCCCTTATCTGTGGTTTCGCTTTCTATGGTTTCGTTATTCATAGTCAGCTGCAGTTTAAAGATATTAAGTAGAAAATCCCAGAAATAAACAATTCATAAGTTTTAAATTGTGTGCTGTTCTGAGAACCGTCATGAAATCTTGCACTGTACCTCTGCACCCTGCCCACTATCCCCAACCAACGGCATCATCCGCTCCTGACATCTAACCATCGTCATCCTCACGTCTCGATGATCCAGGAAGCAGATGATCCTCCTTCTAACGTATCATCAGAAGGTCATTTGTCGCCTAATGCTCCATCACAATGCCTATGTCATTCACCTCACTTCATCTCATCAAATAGGCATTTTATCACCTGATATCATCACAAGAAGAAAGGTAAATACAGTACAATGAGATATTTTCAGAGAGACCACATAACTTTTATTACAGTATATTGTTATAATTGTTCTATTTTATTATTAGTTATTGCTGTTAATCTCTTACTATGCCTTATAAATTAAACTACCAGAGGTATTTGTGTATAGGAAAATACATAGTTATATGTAGAGTTTGGTACTATTCGCGGTTTCAGGCATCCACTGGGGGTCTTGAAACATATTTTCCGTGGATAAGGGGGACTACTCTACTCACCTGGGAAAATCCCAAACCTAGTTAAATCCAATTCTCTGCCGACTTTACCTAAACCCACACAAATGATTTAGGCTGGTTATGAACATAAAACCATGCTCACAGGTTTCACTTTACAGTTTTGAATCTTTTGTTTTTGTTGGAGTTTGTTCTATAGCCCAGAATATGATGTATCTTGATAGATGATCCCTGTCACTCAAAAAGAAAGTGTATTCTGCAGTTGTGGGTGGAGTGTCCTGGCAGTGTCAAGTAGGTCAATTTGGTTGTGTTGGTCGGGTTTCTAGACTGGTCCTGCTTTTCTGCTTCCTTTTTCTATTGATTACTGAGAAAATAGTTTTGTTTTTTTTTTTTAATAATACACAACGTATTTATTTATTTATTTATTTATGGCTGTGTTGGGTCTTCGTTTCTGTGCGAGGTCTTTCTCTAGTTGTGGCAAGTGGGGGTCACTCTTCATCGCGGTGCACAGGCCTCTCACTATCGTGGCCTCTGTTGTTGCGGAGCACAGGCTCCAGATGCGCAGGCTCAGTAATTGTGGCTCACGGGCCCAGTTGCTCCATGGCATGTGGGATCTTCCCAGACCAGGGCTCAAACCTGTGTCCCCTGCACTGGCAGGCAGATTCTCAACCACTGCGCCACCAGGGAAGCCCAGAAAACAGTTTTGAAGTAACCAACTATAATCATGGATTTGTCCATTTCTCCTTCCAGTTCTATCAGTTTTCTTGTCACTTAGTTTGAAATTCTGTTGTTAGGTGCATACATATTGAGGATGGTTATGTCTTCGTGGTGAATTGACCCTTTATTGACCCTTTATCATTATGCAATCATCCCTACTATAGCCTTTGCTCTAAAGTCTTTTATATTAACATAGCCACTTGAGCTTCCTTTGATTAGTATTTGCATAGTATATCTTTTTTCATCCTTTTACTTTTATCCCATCTATATGTTTATATTAAAAGTAGGTTTCTTGTAGACAGCATATGGTTGAGTCTTTTTTTATACAATCTGACAATATCTGCCTTTTAATAGGGGAGCTTAGACTATTTACATCTCATCTAATTATTGGTATGATTGGGTTTAACTCTACCATCTTGCCAGTTGTTTTTTGTTCCAGCTGTTCTTTTTTTTCACTCTTTTACTGTCTGCTTTGGGATTACTTTTTAATGATTTAATTTAACCTCCACTATTGGATTATTAGTTATGCCCCTTTTAAAAATATTTAATGGTTGCCCTAGAGTTTACAATGTATGTCTTTAATTTATTACAGTCAACCCCTTACAATAGAATACATCCAATTTCTTCCTCTGATCCTCTGTGTTATTTTTGTCTTACATTTTACTCTTACATGTTTTGTAAACCCCATAATACATTTTTTTTTTAGCATATGTACTTTAGACCAGAGGTTAACAAACTATGACTCTCACGTTAGTCACACAGTTTTACAAATAAAGTTTTATTGGAACACAGCCATGCCCATTGTTTACATATTGTCTACGGCTACTTTCATGCTACAGCTGCTGAGTTGAGTAGTTGCAACATGGACCACATGGCCTGTGACCCTAAAATATTTACTCTCCAGCCCTTTAATTAAATGTTGGCTGGCCCTTGTTTTAGGAAGTTATTTTTAGAGCAATTAAGAAGTATTAACTTAACTTCCTTTGGAACATCTCTGGAGCTTCTTTATTTCTTTTTGTGGATCCAAGTTTCTGTGTGATACCATCTTCCTTCTGCCTGAAGAAATTCCTCTTAACATTTCTTCAGGTCTGTTGGCATTGATTTCTCTCAGCTGTTGTTTTTCTGGGGGAGTGTTTATTTTGCCTTTGAAAGACGTTTTCACTAGGTGTAGAGTTCTAGATCAACGGCTCTTTCTTTCAGTATTTTAAAGATGCCTCTCCACTGTTTTCTGCTTTCATGGTTTCCCGTGAGATTCTATTATAATTCTTCCCTTTGTTCTTTGAATATAATGTGCCTCTCTCCCCCCCTCCCCCACCCCACCGACTACCTTCAAGCTTCTCTCTTTAACACTGGTTTTCAGCAATTAAACTATGTGATGGCCTGGTGATACTGTTTTTTGTTTGTTTGTTGTTTATCCTTCTCGGTTCGCTGAGTTTTTAGACCTATTCTTTACTATCTCTTAAAAGTTTTCTTCTGCTCTGTTCTCTGACTCATTCTCTTGTCCAGAAGAGGGATGTGGATACCTGTCCGCACACAGCCACGGGTGATCCTCTGCCTGCCTGCACCACGGAGAGAGGCTCTGTCCCATCTCCCGCCTGCCTTCCATCTCTCTCAGAAGCGCCCAGTGGAGGCCTGTGGGGAAAGCTTGTGAGTGAGTGCAGACTCCCCCTGTGTCTGCAGCACAGGCAGACACTCATTTTGGACTGACACTCTAACCCACACTCAGCCCCTAGTGAAAACTTAAGCTCCCTTCTTCTTCCCCACTGGTACCTGCTGGGCCTCCGCTCCCATGCCCTACCTCGGGTGACACAGTTAGTGAGTGCCATCTCTCCTCAAAAGGCCTTATATCACCCCTTGGAATTCCTGTAGTTTGCTGCCTTGTGACCTCAGATTTCTGAAGGTTTCAAGAAAAATTGTGATTGCGTAGCAGCTTAGGGTGGGTGACATTTGTAGCTTTCTACATCATAAGCAGAAGTGACCTCTCCACCGACTGTCCTTTAAACTCATAACAGCACACTCTTTACCGCTGGTGGGCAATCCTTCTGCGTCTCCCTGGAGGATTCATTCTCTCATTCTCCTGGATGACTATTTCAACCTTTTCCCTCTCTCCTGCAGCTCACTCCCCACTGATGAATTTGCTTCCCATTTCACTGATAAAATCCAAAGAACCCTTCTACCAACTCCCACTAGGATACCCACACACCCGTCTGTATTCTGCCCTCCCTCCTGTTACAGGATGAAAGCCCATGACCCTAGCAGAGACCCATACCCTTCTTTGTCCATCAGATCCCACCCTCTCTCATCTACTCTAGGGTATCACTCCAGCCTTTCCCCCTCCCTCTTTTATCATCAACTTTCCCTCTCTGCCTCAAACAGCAACCTCTGCTCCCTTCTATAATTTTCCAGGTATGCTATATAACAAAGGCCTAAATTTGTGTATTTTACTTTCTCATAATGGTTATGTTGGACTTTATTGCCATTTATAAAAATGAAGGCGGGCCTAATAAAGTTCCTTTAAATTTTTCTAATTCAAATTCTATTCCTATAGACTGCTCCTATAGGAACGTCGGCATACAAATCACTGAAAATACTCTTTATACTGCCAGCAGAGGGCGCCCTCATTGAGCCCGCACTCTCCCAGGAAGTGCTTTCTGGAGTCCAGGGGAGCTTTGGTGCGTGAAACATTTGCCTGGTGTTTCTGGTTATCATATTTCCCCAACAGACACCTGTTTGACTGGCATTTCCTGACACGCACACTTCTTAGCATATTCCTTTCTCGGTTGAGTTTGGCTTGAAGGGGAGGTTTCAGTAAATCATTGCTTCACACCATCAGGTAAGTTCCGGTTTCCTTAGCTTGGAAACCAACCTAAGCAGAGAGATAAAAATAAACATGATCTTGAGTAGCTCTACATGGACTTTGCTGTTATACTAATAGGGTGTTAATTAGTAAAGAGCGCTTAACTTTTTTAATGCCAACCTAAACAAGCTGGCTTTGTTTTTGGCCATGGGCCCTACAACTGTATCTGAAGGTGATTTGCAAACATTAATTAAATACTTCAGTGCACATCCAAGTAGTAGGTATCATCAAGCCCTTCTCCAAGAGGTGGAAAACAGATGCCCTAAGCCAGTCTCTGACTTATCTAAGGTTAGCATCAAGCTGGGGGCTGGATTTAGAATTCTGCAAACACTTCCAAGACTCTGTACCCATATCCTCAGACCTCTCCAGCAAGACATCACCTTTCAGCAGACACGGACACCTCTTCCTTCGCCAGCAGCTACAGCATCATAATGTTCCAGGATGGTGCTGCTGTGTCGTGCCTGCTGGTCTCCGTTGATACCTTTTAACCTGTCAGCTCCCCATCTCCTAATATTTGTTTCAGAAAATGTGATCTTCAAGATCTTCATTGATGCACAGACTTAGCCTGGACATTTCTGAGTAACTATGATGCTGTAAGCACAGTCCCCACCGTCACTTAATGTCCTCTCTGAAAAGGGAGGCTTTGTCTTTCTATAATGGTGGGACCCAGGTTCTGGCCCATGGGGCTTAGTGGGCTCGAGCATGGGAAATGCTCAGTTTCTGTGAGCAGTAAAGGACTCCTTCCCTGAGTCTTCTATTTTCAAAAAAATAGGCCTTCCCCCCCAGTGCATTCCATGACCCTGTGCCCAAGGCAAACTGTTTATGCTCTGCCCCGCCTGGGAGTCTGTGGCTCACAGGCAGGTGGGGCCAGTTTCATAGACGAGGGGGTGAACAACCTCCCAGGCCCAGATGCCAGCCTGGCTGTTGGGAGTGAGCCCTGCAGAGGCTCGGGCTCAGCACTTCCGGTCTGTCTACTCCTAGACACGTGCTGTAGTTGCAAACCCGGAGGCTGTAACACACCCTGGGTTTTACTGCCTGCTTCCGGGTGTGATGTCAGGCTGACCTGTCCAGCTGGGTCTGGCATCCGAGAACAGGTTAATGACTCTGTTCGGATGAGTTATTAGAATATTCTCAAAGGGGCTTCATACCAGATGAGTAGCATGAACTCAGGACATGGCTAGCCATATATAGCTCACACCTGGCTCCTCCCCCTGGAAAGTGCCTCATGAGGATCCCTCCACCTTTAGTTAACTAAGTAAGGAGGAGTCTCAGAGGAATCCTGACCCCCCCCTCCAGCTGCCCCCCGCCCCCCACCGGCTGGATACTCAGCAAGGGCCGCCTAACTGGGATAAGAGATGTCACCTGTGTTTGTTGTTAGCTTCCTTTCACCCGTTTCATTGCTTTCCTTACTTTCCTAAGGCAGAGACGAACCCCATAGTAATTGACCCTTCACAAGCTGAGTCACCAGACTTTAGCTAATACAGGATTAGAGCATTTAGCTGAAAAAGCTCATGTCTGTAAGTATTTTATGGGTTTCTGGAGGCTTCGGCAATACCCACTATGAATTTCCTGAATGAGCAGCAGGACATGGCGGTAGGTTAAAGATTCTTGGGGTCTCTCCAGCCTCTGGAGACCAGAGCCTTGCCAGAGTCGTGAGGTAGTTGGCACACGCTGTGGATGTCTCTACGGACAGGACTGGAGTGGACAGTGAATGACTGAGGGGGACCCATTCATGAAGGTCATGGGACCCCAGCTCAATGGCCAGACACCTTCCTTCTGCACAAACTAGGAGCGAGTTTTGGTGACATTGTTCCACTTCATTGGGCCCCATAATTACTTCTGGAGCCAAGGGTTCTATGAGTGTTATACAGAGGGTTGGAATGTGTCCCATTCATTCCGCTAATGTGTGTTGAGCCAAAAGGAGGAGGGAGGGAAGAGAAAGAGAAGAAGAGAGGCTCTTAGAATTTGGTTAAATCCACAAGTTGAGATCCCGAGGTTGCCAGTCACACGCAGGCAACAGACAGAGATAAGGACAGATTTAGAGGAATCCCTAGGATACACCCAGCTGTATGGATAGTGTGTATTGATTTATAGTCAAACCTACTGTGCAACACAGTGCACAATACAAATCATCGCTAAATGCTGGATTAAAAAATATTTTCAAATACGTGCTGTCAAGAGAGTCAGGAAGGTCTCTAAAGGCCCCATGCAAACAGGAGCAGGACTCCTGAGAGGTGAGAAATAGTCAGTGGTGGCCCTAGAGGCTTATGACAACCCCCCATGACCTGGAACTTCATGTGATCACACACAGGACAGAATGTCCCCAGGCTGGAACGTCATGTTGGAGACCCAAATAAAGCTCCCAAGGGCCACACCATCAGTTATAGGAGGAACCAGAGAAAATTTTGATCTCACAACAAAGAAGACAGCTAGAATACATGTCTATCAGCTGTGGCTCCAGGTAGAAGGAAAGGAAAAAAAAGAAAAAAGTCTCTCTCCCTTAAGAATTTATAAATAAAAGCCAGCTTGTATACAGTTTGGGGCCTGAAATCATACTATCCAGGTTGTTCAAAGATCCTCAAGCCTCCCTAATTAATGATATGCAGAAATATTTAGAGGGAAGTATACTGATGCCTGCAACTTTGCAGTGCATCCAAAAATTAAGATGGACTGATGGATGGATACTGAGACATATAGATGGCTAGACAGGTGACAAAGCAGATATAACAAAATGTCAGGAGTAGAATCTAGGTGGTGGATGTGTGACATCTCTACGATTTTGAGTTTTCTCATTCACAAATATTCCTGAAGTCCCCATTTCTCTAGGTCTTTCTTCATGTCTTTCTATAAAGTTTAATAGTCTTCTCCACAAAAGGGAACCCTTGTACACAGTTGTTGGGAAGGCAAATTGGTGTAGCCACTATGGAAAACAGTATGGAGGTTCCTTAAAAAACTAAAAAATAGGGTTACCATATGATCCAGAAATCCCACTCCTGGGCATATACACAGACAAAACTATAATTCTAAAATATACATGCACCTTCATGTTCATAGCAGCTCTATTTACAATAGCCAAGACACGGAAACAACCTAGAAGTCTGTCGACAGATGAATGAATAAAGATGTGGTATATATATATATATATACATATATATATATATATATGTATATATATATATATATATATATATATATAATGGAATATTAGCCATAAAAAGAACAAAATAATGCCATTTGCAGCAACATGAATGGACCTGGAGATTATCATATTAAGTAAGTCAGAAAGAGAAAGACAAATACCATATGATATCACTTATATGTGGAATCTAAAATACGACACAAATGAACATATCTATGAAACAGAAACAGACTCACAGACAGAGAACAGACTTGTGGTTGCCAAGGGGGAGGAGGGTGGGGAGGGAATGTTGGGAGTTTGGGATGAGCAGATGCAAACTATTAGATATAGAATGGATAAATAACAAAGCCCTACTGTACAGCACAGGGAACTATATTCACTATCCCGTGATAAACCATAATGGAAAAGAATATGAAAAAGAATATATATACGTATAACTGAGTCACTTTGCTGTACAGCAGAAATTAACACAACACTGTAACTCAACTATACTACAATAAATTTTTTTAAAGGGAAAAATGTACTAAAACATCTTCTCCATAGATACCTTACTTATCTTTTGTTGGATTTATTCCTAGGGACTTAATATTATTAAATGTGAATATACCATGAGGATTTTTTAAGATATCTAGTTTTACATGACCAGAAATTAATTTTTGAGGTTTTGAACTTTGTTTCAAAGAGTTGGCTAGAAACATGTTTTATCTATGTTTGAATATGCCACTTTAAAAAATCCATTTTCTAACTTATTATCCCTTTTATAATTGTAGCTCATATGTCCCAGACCTTCTCAGCCTGGGAGATTATATTTCTATGGCTGCTCAACATTAAAATGGCCCTCCAGCCCCATGATGCTTTACTGCAGGAATCCAGGGTTTATCTGGTTGTCTCCCTCCCACTAAGGACTCCTGAGGCTCAAGCAGAGATGATTATAGTTTCCACAGATCTCTCCTGGGTGCTACTTGCTGCAAGCCTGGGTCTCACCGCAGTCGGCTGACTCACAGCAAGTCTTCAAGAGGATGCTGCTCCCTGGCTGGTAACTTACCTCTTCCCAAGTGTGAAAGTATAGCCATCTTTGAATTCCTTGAGTAGTGGCTAAGCCAGGCACTAAAGGTTCAAGATTACAGAGGGGGCAACATAGTGAGTAACGGACAACTGCCCCCAGTATGACCCAGGCCCAGAATTGTGCCTCTGGGAGGCAGGAGCCAACTTCTCCCCACCATAGTCCTCTTTTTTTTTTTTTTTTGCTGTACGCGGGCCTCTCACTGTTGTGGCCTCTCCCGTTGCGGAGCACAGGCTCCGGACGCGCAGGCTCAGCGGCCATGGCTCACGGGCCCAGCCGGTCCGCGGCATGTGGGATCTTCCCGGACCAGGGCACGAACCTGTGTCCCCTGCATTGGCAGGAGGACTCTCAACCACTGCGCCACCAGGGAAGCCCCATAGTCCTCCTCTTAAGCCTTCAACTCCAAACCAGCTCTCACAAGACCCAGAGAGAGGAACAGGGTTTTGAATCTTCTGCCTCCCTATTCCTCATTTCCCATCCGAAGGTAAAAGTTTTCTCAAAATGGTTGACCGTGGGAAATACTGCCTCCTTTAGGGGGAAACCTTATCTGATAACCAAAGGGGTATGGCCTTGTGCAGTGGGCCCTAACCAGACAGTCATGTCAGAATGTAATGGTCCAATGTGAGTGTATGCTGGGTTACACTGTCTTAAATAATCCTGCATGGATAGGATGGATATTGTCGGAGATACTGAAGGCTGACTCAATTCCAAATCCATTCCTGGGCAGTTTGTGCAGCCTCGTTTGCCTTGCCCTCAGGAGGAATGGCTCTGGGCACCAGTACCTCTAAAGGAAAGAGGGTAATATCCCAGGGAGAAGGTTTCTGCTAATCCCAAACTCCTAATTTATCCCTTTCCCTCCCCCCTTTCCCCTTTGGTAACCATACATTTGTTTCCTATGTCCGTGAGTCTATTTCTGGTTTGTAAATAAGTTCTTTTGTATCATTTTTAAGATTCCACATATAAGTGATATCATATGATATTTATCTTTCTCTCTCTGACTTACTTCACTTAGTATGATAATCTTTAGGTCCATCCATATTGCTGCAAATGGCATTATTTCATTCCTCTTTATGGCTGAGTAATAGTCCATTGTATATATGTATATATATATACCACATCTTTATCCATTCATCTGAGAATCCCTTGCTCTTAATCCCTGTTCACTTCACTTGTTCAGACCAAAAAAAAAAAGCAAAAGCAACAAAATGCAGGGGGTTTTTTTGGGGGGGAGGTGCTTGTTGTTTTGTTTCTAGCTACATATTTAGTAAATTAAAAAAAAAAAGTGACTGTGAAAGGGGCAGCCACAGGTAATCATGAGCCCAAGCCCTCTGGAAAACCTCGTACCCACACCTTGATTCAGCAATTCTGTTTCTGTGATTAACACACTCCAAGTCTCTGAAATTTACCTTAAGAAAATAACTGAAATGTGGACATAGCTTTTTAGCTCATTCTCTTGGATATTCTAGCCACAAATAGGAATAATGGCTTTCTCTCTACCATTCAAATATCCATGCCCCACGTCTAGTTCATGGTTATGGCATTGTTTTTGAACGTTCAGCTCCAGGTTAAACGATTATAATTGTTGTCTGCAATCCTGCCTACTTCTCCATCCACCTGTCTGCCCACTCCCTTCCTAATTCCTCCAGAAAGGAGAAGGTGCTAATCTGATTGGCCAAACCCCAGGAAACTGGTAGTGGGCGGGGTCACTGTCTATTAAAGGTATAGGCAGCCATGCTCTGTCTCTTTCACTTGATGCACCAGAATCTTAGGCTGCACTCTGCCCTGCCCCGCACTGAGGACTGGCCTGAGCAAGCTGTTCATTGCTTCGTGTGCCATGGAACTCACCACAAGGGGACAAGACCCCAAGACTGAGACTCAGGCTGAAGGAGCATCTAAGCTGCCTGCTCCAACTGGGCTTTGATTAGAAAGGTCTACACAGGTCATTAGGCTCTGGTCCAGCTATCACACGGCACTTGAGTGCCCTTCTGCTCTTCCCCATGTTTGGATGAGCTCTCTCAGGAGCCTCACAGCAGGAGAGGGATTGGTGAGATGGGATTCAGGCTTCCCTTGGATCTTCTGGCCAAATACTCTCAGTTTCCACCAGAACCGCACCCTTATTCTGCTCATTTAGGCTCGGCCTGCCGGATTTCACTTTCCTCCCACTCGGCGGGATCAGAATAGAGTCAGCAACTTCTGGGCACAGTGGTGCCTCCTCAGCTCTCATCTTCTGCAGGCACACGTGGCAAGGGGTCAGAACTTCAGGAGCCTCTCCGTCTCTCCACATCGTCTCCACGCTTCTCTCACAGTCAGTCATGAGCTGTTGCCAAGGTGTGGGCTTCACAGCTTCGGGTGGCACCTGACACTGGAGGCAAGCCAGATCTCTGCACTCCCACCTCACCCCACCTCCTCCATTTTATCCTGTTCTGGCAGGAATGGGCCAGCTTTCCCTCCCTCAGTTTCATGAGGGAGAAAGAGGCAGCCCCAGATAAAGTCAGAGAATCAACAAACCAGTCCCTCCAACTATACAATGGTTTGCAGCAGCTGAGGAAGGTGATGCCCCTCTGCTCACATGCTGGGGAGAGGGGCTTGGGCGGGATTCCTGCTTGTTGGATTCCCTGGGCTGTCCCTAAGGATGTGGCCCCAGGGGGCCCTGGACAGTGATCCGGGAGCATCTTCCAGCCTTTAGAGGTGGTTATGGATGTCCATTCTGAGTGTCTCCCTCACCCCACCAGACCTCAAAGGAGGCGGGGTGCAAAGCTAGAGGAAAAATGAAAACTCACGGGGAAATCCTCACAAACAATTTAGACAGTTTCACGCAGCATGAATCATTATAAACTTTTTTTTTTTTTTATAAACTTGTTTTTGATAGAAAAAAGGTGTTGGGGAATCGTAGAGGCCCAGTATCATGGCCTGCCCACCCCCTGCCCACCCAACAGCAAACAGCTTGGAAGAATTGCCAAGGCAACACTTAGAACTTCCAAAAATTAGGTAATTGATCACCATGCAAATTAATTTTTGGTAAATTTGATCTGCTTTGGAAAGCAGCTAAGGCCTCTAAGAATCTTAACAGAGAAACACTTTGTTTTGTTCTGATCTTAGCAGGGATGCCTCATAAGTTTTTCTGTTGGTGATTAACAGTAGCTGTTGCTTTTATATTGCTGTTATCTTTACCATATGAAACAAGTATTCTTCTATGTCTACATTTTAAAGCATTTTAATCAGTATTTTGATTTTCTTAACAGTATTTCTAGTTAAAGTTTTCTTTCTCCAAATCTATTAAAGAAAAGTACTCTAGCATAACCTTAGGGATTTTCCCCAACTCTCAGAGCTTTGCATGTGAGTCTTGTGGAAGAGTAGGCACTTTGTACTTCACAGACCACTTGCTTGCTATGTAAATGACAGGATCCAAGAGGAAATAGTTATATTTCTATTGTCTTTGGTATATTTGTCAGAGACAGGAAATCCTGATAAAGAAAACAACGACTTTTTCGGGGAGTGGGCTTAGATTTAGATCTTAATTAGCCTTGATTTTACAAAGACACATTTTAAACCTATTAATTTCCGTTACCTAGGAAAATCAGATAATGCTGTTCATGTCTGGAAGCTGTCTAGTTAGTAGATCATGGCTCAGACAAGTAACTAATTGAAATTCACCATGAAGGGAAATTAAAATTAATGGCAATGGTTCCTTTCAGCAGATTATGACATAGAGTTCACAGATCCATTTTAACTGCTCAGAGCAAAAAGCAAACCCAAATTGCCCAGAAGGACTAGAAGAAAGAATTTTTCAATATTTGTAGCTTCCCTTCTCCCTTTTCCTTCTAATCTTCCCTAACTAGAAAATACTTTGGAATTCCTTTGTGCTCTATGATAGATTATATCCTCTTCCCCCAGCATGCATTTGGGTGCCATCATCCTGTGTTGTGTTCTTGAAAATGATGATGACTGCACCGTCTGCTCTTTCCTGTCTTCCATTCCTATGCATCATACAATGCTCACTGCCAGGGGGACCTTCCCTCCTCCCATGATAGCTCAACAGAAACCCCTGGGAATGCTGGAGTCTTCAAGCCAGGATTAGATGTTATAGAGTAGCATTATGTGTGAGCAAAATAAGTGGGCACTTATCATGGAGCCATGGGACCTGATAATCCACCATTCTGTTTTATTTCTTTGGGATAAGTTTTGTTCTCTTCTCTTGGTCTTCTTTTTAACGTGCATAGGGTTCTGTGTACCACATACAATACTTTGAGGCTTAATGTAACTTCCAAAGTCCAACCTGGTATAACTTGGTATAATCTATTTCCTCTGTGTTCTATTGTCTAAGGTTTGCTAGGATTCCTGCTAGGATTCCAGGAATCTCAGTCCTCTCAAGACTTTGATCAGGTTCCTGTCGATCTTGCCCAAAAGTTAAGCTGTCAGTACATCTTCTAGTCCTCCGAGCCACAGTACCCTTACCTTGAGCAGCCACTTCTCACCAGCAGACTCTTCCCTTTCTGCATGCACAGTTTTATTTACACTTGCCAATAGAATTCATCATTGCAATTAGTCTTGCTGGTTTGAAAAGAATGTGTGATTTTGGAGTTGAAACCAAAGGATCTGGTTCAAGAAAATAAACTAGCATTTAGAGACTACCTAATATATCTCATATCACAAATTATAAAACCTTTGACCAGCTTACCTCATTTAATTTAACCTGAGAAACAAATGTACAAGGTGTTTGATTTTTACAGAAGTGTAAAATAATGTACTAAACCTGCCCAAGATCACTTGGAGAATCAGGAACAAGGATTTGGGCTCCAAAGCCCATGGCCTTTCTCTCACCAAGCTGGAAAAGGTTAGGCATGTGGAAACAAGGCAAAAGTGGTTAAAATATCATAGGATCAAGCAGACTGCCTTGAAGTAAAAACTAAAGAACCATGGAGAGTTATAACAATGTGAGAAACAAGTAACAAGTAATAACAATAATTGCAAAAAATAATGCAAAAGTTATTATGTGACAGGCACTGGAATTATAATCTCACTACCACAAGTCAGGTGCCATTGTTTTCACAGATGTCACCGAGGACTGCTGAGGTTAGGTGCCTCACTCAGGGTCTCTAATCTGGGTCTGTCTTCCCACCTGCAGAGTCTGGCACTCCCCACCACTCTGCCCACTGGTGTGTGATGTATTGAGGCACTTCCTGGGAACACCGTGTGGGACCAGCCATGTCTGCAGCTCTGCTGATTCTCAGGTGGGATTACATAGGGGAGTAAAATTGTCAGGGCTGGAATTTAAAGTACTATTCAAATCATAGGAGCTCTCCATTGTTTCACCACTCTAGGTCTTTCTTCCAATCCCACATCACCTACTTTCATGTCAAAGGGTGAGAGTTTCTGGCAAACAAGAGTTATCAAACCCAGGTGTGTTTTCAGTTAAAAAAACAAACAAGACTTCCAATTTGGGTAAGAGCAAATTGGTGTAACTCAGACCAAACCTCCCACTGAGGGCAATGAGAAAAGCTGAGTAAAGCTGTAAAATCTATGAGTTCATTTGATGATACTTAAACAAAACAAAACTTCATTATTCATTTTTGGAGGGGATCAACTCATTACTCTAAAATCTAGTAAATGAAAAGAAAAAACTCAAGCATTTGTCTTTCCTTTCCTGTACAAGTAACCAAACAGTTGATAAAGAGAAGTTTCTCTTTACAGTATTCTTAATAGTCTGGCTAATAAGTGAAGAAGGCATGATGGAATTAGAATATCATCATTTCATAGTCCCCAGTGAATTAATGGATCTGGGTGTTAATTATGAATGACTGCTAACATCTCAAAAACAGACAATCAGGGTAGGTTTAAATGCCACAAAGCTTACTGTTCTTACTGAGATTCAGCCAGTTTTTCTTGCATAAATGCATCCAGAGTTCCCAAAAGCCCTTAGTTAATTTCCAGAGTTCTAAAAATGTTTATTCTAATACTTTTTGCCCTTTTCATTGTTGCTTTTATGAAGGGGTGAATTTTCCAAGGTCCTTACTCCACGTTCAATAATGGCACTCAGATTTGTTTATTTTTAAAATATATTTGTCCAGACATTTCACAGTAAAGGAAACACAAAGTACTCTCAAATGTATGAAAAGATGCCCAATCTCAATTATGAAACTATGTCAAACACTTTTTGTAAACATTTACTATGAAACAATGATTGCAACTTGATATTAATGTATTGTCTGACTCTGATGTAGTATCTGAAAAGAAATAAAGATTAAGACACAGTTTCAAATAAAAAGAATAAAGAAAAAGTGCTTGTATCTCTTCAGGCTGAAGATAATTGCAATGAATATATTAGTGGGTTCCCTGTCAACAGTGTTCTTCTGCAGATAGACAGATGGGCTGACCGACTGACTACAACAGACTATTTGAACAGATAATGGGTGAAAGCTTCCCAAATTTAATGAAAAACATTGATTACACATCTGAGAAGCTCAATGACCTCAAAGTAGAGGAAATTCAAAGAGATCCACATCTAAGCATAAAATTGAACTGTCAAAGCCAAAGACCAAACAGAAAAAAAAAATTGTTGAGATTAGATTTCACGTTGTGTTCTTACTACAATAAAAATTTGTAATATTTAAAAATTTTAATATTTAAAATTTAAGTTAGAATTTTTAAA
The DNA here is from genome assembly GCF_000442215.2 of Lipotes vexillifer. Taxonomy (NCBI): domain Eukaryota; kingdom Metazoa; phylum Chordata; class Mammalia; order Artiodactyla; family Lipotidae; genus Lipotes; species Lipotes vexillifer. Next base: position 2,988,127 of record NW_006780322.1, read on the forward strand.
AACAATTTTAAAGAAGGAGAAATCAAGACATTCCAAGATAAACAAGAACTATGAGTTTGTTACTAACATACTTGCCCTAGAGGAAATACTAAAGGAAGTTCTTCAGCCAATAAAGGACACTAGGCAGTAATTCAAATCAACAAGAAGAAATAAAGATCACAAGTAAAGGTAACTGTAACAGGGAAGAGCCAAACTGGACTACATGTTGGATCTGCTCCTTTAACCTTTGCTTTCCACTGCTTTTGTTCACTGAAAGGATACTGCCTATACATAAAGGCCTGCCTCGGGGAACCCTGCCCCTCTGCCTGAATGTTAAACCAAAGTGCCTTTGTTCAGGGAAATATCCGGAACCTGTCCACCTGTGGATGGCTACAAGAAAGAAGAAATGAACACATCCCCTCCCAGAGGCTGGCCATTCCAGGTGATATTTGCAAAACTTACGGCCTTCTTACTTTACTTCCTCATCTCCTCCCCTTCTCTGTGCTATAAAAGAAACTGGCATCCAAACCCTAATAAGATGGTTATTTTGAGACTTTAGTCTGTCATCTTCTCAGTCTGCCGGCTTCCCAAATAAAGTCTTATTCCTTGTCTCAACACCTCGTCTCTGATCTATTGGCCTTTCGTGCAGCAAGCAGAGTGAGCTTGGACTCGGTAACATAACTATCTAAGTATAACAGACAGTAAAAATGTATTTTCAGTTTGTAACTCTTTTTTCCTTATCTTATTTAAAAGACAACTGCATAAAGCAATACTTATAAGTCTATATTGATAGACACAATATGTATAAAGATGTAGTTTGTGACAATAACAGTACAAAGGAAATGTAGGATCGGAGCTATATAAGACCAAATATTTTAGATGCTGTTGAAATTAAATTGGTGTTGATCTGAACTAGATTGTTATATATTAAGATGTTAATTGTAATTCCCAAAGCAACCACTAAGAAAATAATGCAAAAATATATAGTAAAAGAAATGACAAAGGAATTAAAATCATACACTAGAAAGTATCTAAAAGAAGGCAGTAATAGAGGAATAGAAGGACAAAAATGACATAAGATACGTAAAAAAGAAATAGTAAAATGACAGACATAAATTGTACCTTATCAGTATTACATTAAGTGTCGATGGATTAAACTCTTCAGTTAAAAGAGAGGGATGTGGACTTCCTGGTGGCACAGTGGTTAAGAATCCACCTGCCAATGCAGGGGACACTGGTTTGAGCCCTGCTCCAGGAAGATCCCACATGCTTTGGAGCAACTAAGGCCATGAGCCACAACTACTGAGCCTGCGTGCCACAACTACTGAAGCTCGCATGCCTAGAGCCCATGCTCTGCAACAAAGAGAAGCCACCATAGTAAGAGCCCACGCACCACAATGAAGAGTAGCCCCCACTCACCGCAACTAGAGAAAAGCCCACACACAGCAGTGAAGACCCAACGCAGCCAAAAAATAAATAAATAAATAAATTTATTAAAAATAAAAGATGGGGATGTAACTAGATGCTGGCTAGATTTAAAGAGACATATAGTGTGAAAGTACAAGGATGGGAAAAGGTATATCATGCAAATAGCAACAAAAAGAGAGCCAGAGTGGCTATACTAATATCAGACAAAATAGACTTTAAGACAAAAATTGTTATTAAAGACAAAGAAGGACATTTTATAGTGATAAAAGGGACCATCCATCAAGAAGAAATAACACTTATATATGATCCTAATAACAGAACCCCAAAACACATGAAGTAAAAATTGACAGAATGGAAGGGAGAAATAGACAATTCTCAAGAACCTGGAGACTTCAATACCCCATTTTCAATTACAGTGTGGTACAATAAGAAATAGATTTGATCTTTTTCCCCAGTTCTTGGCACAAAGCTAGAAAAACCCTTGGAATTTCCTGAAAGGAATGTCTTTTGTTACTCATAAGGGGCTTCATTTGAGAACACCTGAGTTTATGCTAATGAGGTAACTTAGGGTGCGGTTCCCACACAGCCTCAGGTTGGGGCTGGTTGCCAGAAAGACCAAGTAATTATAGGGTTGGAACTTTCAGCCCCACTCACTGACCCCAGGGAAGTGGGTGGGTGCTGGAGATTAAAGTTCTATAAAACCTCTTGACCGACAAGATCTGATGAGTGGGAGAGCAGCACATCTCAGTTCCATGGAGAATGAGACTCCTGCACTTGGGACAGTTCCAGACCTTGCCCTATGTACTTCTACATCTGGCTGTTCCTCAATATCCTTTATAATAAACTGGTCAGTGTAAGTAAATGTTTCTCTGAATTCTGTGAGCCAGTCTAGCAAATTAATTGAACTCAAGGAGATGTCTGTGGGAACCTCTGATTCATAGCTGGTCAATCAGAGGCACAGGTAACAACCTGGCTTTGAACTGTGTCAGTTCTGGCACAGGTAACAACCTGGCCCTTAACTTGTGGAACCAGACACTATCTCCAGGTTAATAGTGCCAGAACTGAGTTAAATTTGTGGGATACTCAGTCAATGTCCACTGAGAATTGGAGAATTGCTTGGTGGTGTTGGAAAGCCTTCAAGAAATGGATAGAACAACTAGACAAGAGATCAAGGAAAAAGAAGACTTGAATAATACTACTAACCAAATAGACCTAACACATCTGTAGAGCACACCACCCAACAACAGCAGAATACGCATTCTTCTCAATGAACATGGAACACTCTCTAGGGTGGACCATATGTCAGGCCATAAAACAAGGCTCAGTAAATTTAAAAGGATTCGAATCAAACAAGGTATGTTCTCTGTCTACAGTGGAACTAAATTAGAAATTAATAACAGAAGGAAACTTGGGAAATTCACAATGTGTGGAAATTAAGTAATAACCAGTGGGTCAAAGAAGAAATCACAAGAGGAATTAGAAAACACCTTGAGATGAATGAAAATGAAAATGCAGTGTACATTATGAGATGTTGTGAAAGCTGTGCTCAGAAAGCTATTTATAGCTGCAAATACCTACACTAAAACAGAAGGATCTCAAATACAAAACCTAACCTTGTACCTTAAGAAACCAGAAAAAAGACCAAACCAAACCCAGAGCAAGAAGAGGGAAGGAAATAATAAAAACTAGAATATGGAAATAAACAAAGTAGAGAATAGAAAGCAATACAGAAAATAAATGAAATCCAAAGTTGGTTCTTTGAAAAGATCAACAAAATTGACAAACCTTTAGCTAGACTAACCAAATTAAAAGAGAGATGATTCAAATTACTAAAATCAGGAAAGAAAGAGGGGATGTTATTACTAACCTTACAGAAATAAAAAAAGGATTATAGGAGAATATTATAAACAATTGTATGCCAACAAACTAGAAAACCTAGATGAATTGGACAAATTCCTACAAAGATACAAACTACCAAAAATTATTCAAGAATAAGTAGAAAATCTGCATAGGCCTATAAGAAGAAAAAGACTGAACCAGCAATCAAAAAATTCCTACAAAGGAAATCCCAGGACCAGATGGCTTCACCAGTGAATTCTACCAAATTTTTAAAGACGAATTAACACCAATTCATCACAATCTCTTCCAAAAAAATAGAAGAGGAGAGAATACCTCCTAACTCATTCTATGAGGTCAGTATTACCCTGATACCAAAATCAGACAAAGACATCCCAAGAAAAGAAAACTACAGACCAATATCTCGTATGAATATAGAAGCAAAAATCTTCAACCGAATACTAGCAAACCAAATCCAGCAGCAAATAAAAAGGATTTATTCCAGGAATTAAAATTTGATTCAATATAGAGAAATGAATCAGTGTAATACACCAGATTAATAGACTAAAGGAGGAAAAATCCATACGATCATCTCAATAGATACAGACAAAGCATTTGACAAAACCTAATACCCTTCATGACAACACTCAATAAACTAGAAATTCCTCAACCTGATAAAGAGCATCTATGAAAATTCCACAGCTTACAACATATTGGGTTGACCCAAAAGTTCATTCCGGTTTTTCCGTAACATCTTATGGAAAAACCCAAACAAACTTTTTGGCCAACCCAATACTTAAATGGGGAAAGACTGAAAGCTTTCCTACTAAGATTGGGAATAAGACAAGGATGTCCCCTCTCACCATTTCTATTTAACATTGCACCAGAAGCTCTAGAAAGGGCAGTTAGATGAGAAAAAGAAATAAAAGGCATTCAGAATGGCAAGGAGGAACTAAAACTATCTCTATTTGCAGGTGACATGATTGTGACCTTGAAAGGCAGGTGCTGGAATGGTCCCTGGCCATCTTCTAGCCTCACTGGGTCTTTTTTTTTTTTTTTTTTTTTTTGATGTGAACCATTTTAAAGTCTTCATTGATTTTGTTACAATATTGCTTCTTTTTTTTTTATGTTTTGGTTTTTTTGGTCTTGAGGCATGTGGGATCTTAGCTCCCTGACCAGGGATCGAACCTGCACTCCCTGCATTGGGAGGCGAAGTCTTAACCAATGGACTGCCAGGGAAGTCCCTCCATGAGGCCTTGGCATCCTCTTGCTCCCTGGCAGCATCTGCTACTGAGGTGAGGCTGCCAGTTGTCAAGTTCACATTATCTTTCTCCACCTTGTTGCAAGGACAGGGCCTCTTTGGGTCTGCTGACCCTCTTGCCCAGCCCCCTGCAGCACACTGGGGCACGTGCCTCTGTGAAGCTGTCCTCAGGTCCATCCACCAAGGTGCCTCACTCAGCCATGGATACAGCACTTCCCAGGTGCCATGTCAGAGGTAGATCTTTTAACCTCCCAGTCTACCCCTGGGAGGGGTTCAAGGCCCCAGCTTTCCCAGAGAGAGTGAGCCTTTTGAGTTGGGATGTGAAAAGACATTTCTGTGAGGAGCCTGAAGACACAGGAGTACTGATTTATAATGCATCAATATTCTAAGGGATAATTCCCATTATTGGAAAAGTCTGGGAAGAACAGCATCTGTAGAGGAAAGAATCAGAAGAAATCACAGCATGGTGTGGGAGGGGCGGATATGAAAGGTTTCATTGGCAGAGAGGACTGGATGGGCCATGGCAGGGAGGAGGATGGTGCAGGAGCATCCCAGCTTTGATGACCCCAGGTAGTAGAGACCTGATGAGGCACATGGGCTGTGGGCCTGGTCAGCAGCCTGAAGTTTTTGCTTAGGGTTATAGACAGATGAGTACCCAAAGAGCTATACCTGGAGACCGGGTGCCAATGGGACCAGCACCAGGCCCTGGGGTTTGGGGAAAGAGGTTCAGTAGCTCCAAAGAGGTTCACTTTGTGAGAGAAAAGGCAACATTTCTGATGAACAGCTTCCAAATATGTCACTTACTCATGGTTCTTCATAGAAACTGGTTTCAGACCTCCCTCCATCTTTCTCCTGCAGCAGGAGCAAGAAATCCACTGGAAAAGCTGGCAAGGGCATTCCCAAGGGCCAGGCAGTTGTGCAGCTCAATTCAAATCAGTTTTCCTCGGCACAGATGCCTCGACTTCTCCCTTATTCTCAACATGCTGCTATCACTGTTTCATAATTGTGAACCCTTCCATAAAAATCATTGATTAAATGTGCAGATAAGTGGGTTTACTTGTTATTGCTTTTGTTCATAAGTATTTACAAATCAGAAAAAGGTGTTGGTCGGATCATGTGTCCTGATTTTTGACTCAGAAAAGACCAATATTTCAACTCCCTGCTATATGAATAATGTAGTGACCAAGGCTCAGTCTCCCAAGTCTCACCGGAGTCAGGGCAGGAACAAGTGTAAAAATGGGTGCTACAGGCAGTGAGCACTGTAAGTTCAAAGAGAACCAGCTGCACCTGGTCCAAAACCTATAAAGGTGAAAAACGTTCCTCCCACCCCCTAGGCCACTGGGCAAATAAATACCCACTTGCCCTCTGAGGTCATTCGGTCTTGAGCTGCAAATTTTTATGATGTCTAAATAGGCACTCTGAGCAGAAAGAAACACAAAGCACGTCACTTATGGATTTCTTTGGATATAATGGGAAGAGTATGAATAGGTTTCTGTGTCACATAGCCTAGGTTCTAATCCCAGCCCCGCCACTGAGACTGGTGCGGCCATAGGGAAGCTCCTTAATCCACTTGACTCCCCACTTTCCTTTCTGTGAAAGGGGTTGCTCAGATCTGCTTCACATGTTGTTGGGAAGATTAGGGAAGGTCTGTACAAGAGTGTGTCCACAGCAGGTGTTAAATAAATGCCTGTTCTTGTTCCTTCCTACAGTGGAAGGAAGAGATGATCCAAGCTAATTTGGGACCAGTAGAGAACTCTGCACTGCCTGGGGACAGACGGATCACTCCGACTTCCCTTGCTCTCGGATTCATTTGGATGCCCAGGCTCAGGTTCCATCTAAATAGAATTTGGTTGCACAATGGAGCCTTTGGCTTGAGAATGATTTGTTTCCCTCTCCCTCTGCCATCACAAAGAGACGGCAACCCTCCTGAATAATGCATGAACTCCTCAGAAGGCTTATCTTCACTGATCCTCCAGTTCAGCCACGCTACAACTGAGGGAGGCCATACATCTTGTCTCCACAGAAACTGTCAGGTCCTGGAACACAGCATGCCTTCTCTGGGTCTGGGCCTTTCACCTCCCAGGCTGACGTCAGTCCTGCCCTCCTTGGAGCTATGCATGAACTGAATAGGGTTTCTGCAGCAAGTCTCCACCCTGGGGTTTTCAATGGCCATCACGTGGGGGAGCAAGACAGTAGATGTGTCTCTGGCGCTAGCCGTCTCTGATGATGTGACCTGAGAACCCTCGGTTCACCAAGCCAAGCGCTGAGTTGGCGGGAGTTCCTACAATCACAGCATCCGGGCCTCCACGTGGCATAAAGAGGAGCATTGTCTCAGCAGCATTAGAGATGATTAAATGAATAAGGCTGGGAGCAGGACTGCTTATTATTACCTGACCTCAGCTGATTCTCTGCCCAAACAGTGAAATATAGGCAATTCATGGAATTCTTTCTGTTCTTTCACAATAATTACACAACAGAAGCTGTACCCAGTGGTATTTGCACATCAGTGTCTTACAGACCAAACTCCACATTGATGTTTTTTCTCTGTGTTGAAAGATCATCACTAAAATGTCTTTCTTTCTTTCTTTTTTCCTTCCTTCCTTCTTCTTTCTTTCTTTCTTTCACCAAGAGCTTATATCTGCCTTGGCCCACATGTCACAAATTACAATATGGCTGAGACTGACCTGTTAGTTCAGCTGGAAAGCCACCTTAATTCTTAACAGTGGGGCTGCCATGTATCCAACCTGATTTGAGTCCTCACACTCAAGTGATGACCCTTTACCTCATCATGGTCAAGCATCTTCTCCCTTTCCAAGCCCTCAGCACTGTCTCCAATCTCCCTATTCAATCAACCCTTTAGCCATTACACCAGCAGAGGACCTACTACCCACTCTATCAAGATGATCAAGGTGGCATCTGTAAACTATATACTTCCTTTCCTGTTCCTCATCTGCATTCACTCCCCCACCCCCATCTTTACCTCCATCTCTCCAGACTCAGAGGACCAGGTTCTGTACTTGGTTTCAGAGACAGCCCTTCCCTCACAGCAAGCAAGGGGAAAGAAAGAAATAAACTTGAAAACCGGAAAACAATAAATAAAATTAATGAAACAAAGAGCTGGTTCTTTGAAATGATCAATAATATTGACAAACTTCTAGCAAGACTGGCAAATTAAAAAAAAAAGAGAGAAGACACAAATTACCAATATCAGGAGTGAAACAGATATCACTACAGACCCTGCAGACATAAAAAAATAAGGGAATACTACAAATAACTCTACACACGCAAATCTGATAGTTAGATAAAACAGACCATTCCTCAAAAACCACAAACTACCAACTTACAAATAAAAGATAGATTTGAATAGTCCTGTAACTATTAAGAAAATCGGATCTATAATTTTTTTTCTTTTTTAGATGTTGGGGGTAGGAGTTAATTAATTAATTTATTTATTTTTGCTGTGTTGGGTTTTCGTTTCTGTGCAAGGGCTTTCTCTAGTTGTGGCAAGCGGGGGCCACTCTTCATTGCGGTGCGCGGGCCTCTCACTATCGCAGCCTCTCTTGTTGCGAAGCACAGGCTCCAGACGCGCAGGCTCAGTAGTTGTGGCTCACGGGCCTAGTTGCTCCGCGGCATGTGGGATCCTCCCAGACCAGGGCTCGAACCCGTGTCTCCTGCATTAGCAGGCAGATTCTCAACCACTGCGCCACCAGGGAAGCCCCGGGATCTATAATTTTTAAACTCCCCAAAAGGATCTCCAAGACCAGATGATTTCACTAGAGAATTCTACCAAACGTTTAAGAAGATTTACCACCATTCTACACAATGTCTTCCAGAAAACAAAAGAGAAGGAACATTTCCCAATTCCTCTTATGAAGCTAATATTACTCTGATACCAAAACCAAAGACAGAATAAAAAAAGAAAAATACAGGCTGATATCCCTCACGACTATAGATGCCATGCACGCAAGACTGGTTCAATATTTGAAATCAATCAATATAATCCATCAAATTAATAGGCTAAAGAAGAAAAAAATCACATGATCATATCAAATGGTGCAGGAAATATTTTTGACAAAATTCAATACCCATTCTTGATAAAAATTCTCAGAAAAAAATAAGAATAGAGGAGAACACCCTCAACTTGACAAAGAGCATCTACAAAAGCCTACAACTAACATTATTCTTCATGGGGAAAGACCAAACGCTTCCTCCCTTAGATTAGGAACAGGGCAAGAATGTCTTCTCCACTCTTGTTTAAAAACTTCTCGAAGTTCTAGCAGGTAGAATAGGGCAAAAACAAAAATTTAAAAATAATATAACATAACATAAAATAACATAATCATACAGATTGGGAAGGAAAAAATAAAGCTGTCTCTGTTTGCAGATAACATGATTGTCTACGTAGAAAATCCCAAGGAATATATATATTTTTAAAACCCTCCTAGAAGTAATAAGTGAATTCAGCAAGGTTTCTTTATAAACATATAAAAATTATTTCTATATACTAGCAATGAACACATGGACATTGAAATTAAAAATACAATACCATTTACAAACTGAAAAGAAAAGAATACTTAGATATAAATTGAACAAAACATGTATAGAACTTCTATGCTGAATACTACATAACACTAATGAAAGAAATCGAGGAAAACCTAAGTAATAGGAAAGGTATGATATGTATACAGATTGGAAGACTCAACACAATAAAGATGTCAATTCTCCCCAAATTGATATGTAAGTTTAACATGATTTCTATTAAAATATCAGAAGGAATTTTAAAGATATAGATTATTCTAAAATTTTTATGAACAGGCAAAGGAACTTTAAAAAGCTCAAACAATTTTGGAAAAAGAAGAACAAAGTAGGAGGATTGTCTCCCCAATTTCAAGACTTACATAGCTGCAGGAATCAAGACAGGATTGGATCTGAAAAAGAATGGATATATGTATATGTATACTTGAATCTCTTTGCCATATACCTGAAACTACACAACATTGTAAATCAACTGTACTCCAATATAAAATAAATATTAAAATTAAAAAAGTAACTGCATTGAAAAATACCTATACATGTAAGGAAAAAAAGACTGCATCGGAATTGATGAAGGGATAGACATGTAGATCAATGGAACAGAGAATACAGAAATAGAACCTTACAAATTTGCCCAGCTTATTTTTTAAAAATATTTATTTATTTATTTGGTTGTGCCAGGTCTTAGTTGCAGCAGGCAGACTCCTTAGTTGTGTCATGTGAACTCTTAGCTGCAGCATGCATGTGGGATCTAGTTCCCTGACTAGGGATCAAACCCAAGCTCTCTGCTTTGGGAGCACGGAGCCTTAACTACTGTGTCACCAGGGAAGTCCCCTTGCCCAGCTCATTTTTGACAAAGATGCAAAAGCAATTTAATAGAGGAAAGATAGCTTTTTAAACAAATGTTGGAACAATTAGACATAAAAATCAAAGAAAAAAAAAGATCCTCTACCTAAGTCTCACATGTTATACAAAAATTAACTCAAAACTGGATTATGGACTTACACATAAAATACAAAGCTATAAAACTTTTAGGAAAGAAAAACACAGGAGAAAATCTTTGCGATCTAGACCTAGGCAAAGAGTTCTTAGACTTTACCCCAAAAACACAATCCATTAAAGGAAAAATTGATAAGTTTGATATCAAATTTATTTCCATAGAGCAAAGTTAAGTGGATGAAAAGATAAGCTATAGGACAGGAGGAAATATTTTCAAACCACATATATGAAAAAGGACAGGTATCTAGAATAGATAAAGAACTCCCAAAACTCAAGAGAAAAAAGCAATCCAATTAGAAATGAACAAAAGAGGGACTTCCCTGGTGGCCCAGTGGTTAAGACTGTGCCTCCTGATGCAAGGAGTGTGGGTTCGATCCCTGGTCAGGGAGTGAAGACCCCACATGGCTCAGGGCCAAGAGAAAAACATAAAACAGAAACAATATTGTAACAAATTCAATAAAGACTTTAAAAATGGTCCACATCAAAGAAATCTTAAAAAAAAAAAAAAGAAATGAACAAAAGACACAGAGAAACATTTCATTCAAAGGGATGTACACATGGTAAATAAGCACATGAAGAGCTGTTCAACATCATTAGCCATCAGGGAAATGCAAATTAAAACCACAATGAGGTGTCACTATACACCTATCAGAATGGCTAAAACAAAAAATAATGTCCCTATAAAATTCGGTGAGGATGCAGAGAAACTGGATACATTGCTGATAGAAATGGAAAATGGTAAAAATCTGGAAAAATATTTAGCATTTCTTTAAAAATTAAACCTGCAGGGCTTCCCTGGTGGCGCAGTGGTTGAGAGTCCGCCTGCCGATGCAGGGGACACGGGTTCGTGCCCCGGTCTGGGAAGATCCCACATGCCGCGGAGTGGCTGGGCCCGTGAGCCATGGCCGCTGAGCCTGCGCGTCCAGAGCCTGTGCTCCGCAACGGGAGAGGCCACAACAGTGACAGGCCCGCATACCACAAAAAAAATAAATAAATAAAAATTAAACCTGCAAATACCATACACTCCAGGAATGGCACTCTTGGGTCTTTATCCCAGAGAAGTGATGACTTAAGTTCACACAAAACCTTGTACCCAAATATTTATAGTGGTTTTATTTTAATAGGCAAAAACTGGAAATAACCCAGATATCTTTTAAGGGGTGAATGGTTAAACAAACTGTGGTACATCTTTTCCATGGAACACTAGTGCTATGGTCTAAATGTTTGTGCCCCTGCCCACTTTCATATGTTGAAATCTTAACCCCCAAATATGATGGTATTAGTAGGTGGGACCTTTGGGAGATACGTAAGTCATGAGGGTAGAACCCTTATGAATGAGATTAGTGCCTTATAAAAGAGGCTCCAGAGGGACCCCTAACCCCTCCCATCATGTGAGGACACAGAAAAAGGCACTGGCTATGAACCAGGAAGTGGGCCCTCACAAGAGCATGACCATGCTGCTGTCTTGACCTTGGACTTCCAGAGCTGTGAGAAGTAAATTTCTGTTGTTTATAAGCTACACAGTCTGTGGTACTTTGTTATTGCAGCCCAAATGAACAAAGATAAGTACTCAACAATAAAAGGAATTATTCGTACAGACACATGCACCAACATGGATGAATCTCCAGGGAATTTTGCTAAGTGAAAAAAACCAGTCCCCTGAAGTTACATACTGTATGATTCCATTTATACAAGAGCCCGGACATGACACAATTACAGAAATGGAGAAGAGATTAGTGGTTGCCAGGAGCTAAGAAGAGGATGGGAGGAAATAGGTGTGGTTACAAAAGGGGAACATGACGCCTCCTTGTGGTGATGGAAATGTTCTGTATCTTGACTATATCGATGACAATATCATGGTTGTGAAATTACGCTATGTAGTTTGGCAAGAAGTTAACATTGAAGAAACCGGGTAAAGGTACAGGGGCTCTGTCTGTGATATTTCTTACAACTGCATGTGAATCTACATTTATCTCAAAATAAAAAGTTTAATTGAAAAATAACTGCAGAAAAGAAAAATTGTCCCTGGTGCTTTCTGTAAGGAGCCTCAGGATAGACGCTTCGGTTTTGTTGACCAGACAACCTGTTGTGATGAAATGCTAAGGAGATGTAATCATGCAGAACAGAGGGAGAGAGAGAAAGAGAAAAGCAGAGAGAAAGAAAAGGGATGGAGAGGCAGAGAAAGGAGGAAACACTGGAGACATTTAGATTTAGAGCACTTGCCATAGGAAACAATGAGAAATCAGTTTGGGCATAAGAAGAATTGTTTAGGGATTTTAGGAGATATTTTTGTCCTCTGTAACCCTCTCTTCTGGGTCTAGAAGAATACTTCATTAAAGATCTGCATTATTTGTCAGTTTTTTAAAGGTGGGATCTGGGTTTATTTGGATGTGACACCATGGCAATGGTCTGCAAGGAAGCCTGGAACGTTGAGGTCGTATGTGATGGTTTGTCTGCGTTTTGGACCTTTAGGTAAATTACGTCCCTAGAACTGTGACAAGAGTGAGCTTGCACGATGACCATCCAGTTGTTATGCTCATGGTACCAGGGAGCGGAGGTTGGCCCAATAGGACTCGTGCCATCCTTGGAAAGTCTCCTTCAAAAGAAGGAAGTGGGGGCTCTTCTGCAATCAGAAATAGGACTGTGGAGGCATGAACTTTAAGGACGCAGGTCTGTGAAATAGAGAACTGCAGAGACAGAACTGCGTATCTGTGGCTTTATGGAGGCAAGGCTGAGAGTCTAAGTCTTCAGAAAGTACAGGCTGAGAATTAGTCTTTGCTCAGTATTGTATAGATAAATGCACAATTTCTACAGATATTAGACTCTTTCATGGGTAAAGAGGTCAGTGGCAGGCATGACTGGACATGTTCAGAGCCCCGGTCCGGCTGCTGGAGAGCAGAAGGTCATGGAGGGACCCTCCATCCATCAGACCCCCTGCTGTACCACACACGTCCATTCTGTGGTTAGACAGGCCTCCAAACGCTGCAGGGGTGGCGGACCCCAGAGGCCGAAAGTCAAGGAGGTTAAGAAGGTGAGTGGAGCCTGGCCCTAATAATTACCTGTGGGCACAAAGCCACAGAGACCAGTTCTGGCCGAATGCCTGCCAGCCCTAGAAAGGCTCTACAGTAGAGAGAAGACGTGCTGGAATTCAGAGTTCACCGCTGTGTGTCAAAGGGAAGGGGAATGGGAACAGTGTCCGTGGTCAGGACCTCAGGGCTTCTGCAGCAGTTCATTCCAGGGCACAGCTAATTGCTGTTTGCAAAGCAAACAGATAACCGAGCAACAATTAATGGTCAAGTTCATGAGCAAACTTCAGTTTCCCCAGGAAGCCTGATTTCTTGCTGTTGGGGAAACGAATTCAGAAGGCGGAAGAGAAAGCAGCTTCCACTCCGGGAATCTGATGGAGCTCAGCGTGGGGTTGCGGCCGGAAGTGGAATGCAGACCTGGGCGCTAGCAATGATGCAGGTGTGACTCAGCCTGCTGAGGTCAGGTCCTCACAAGACAGGTTTGGTGGGTGGGGATGAGCCGATAGCTGAGGTAGATTGCTTTACATGAGAAAACACAGGGAGGAAAAAGATTTAGGGAGTGCTGGAAGAGGATGGGGTGTTTGAGAGGCTACTGAGAGAAGAGATTCTTGGGAGGACTTTTAGGAAGCACCGCAGGGTCCATGCAGTGTAACCAGCTCTTTCATCATCATCCTCAATTAGCCACCAGCAAACGCCCACCAAGCTCGTTTATTTAGAAGGCTCAGCTCACCAGGGTACAGACATGAAGTGTTTTTATTTTTCTCAGTAACTGCTCTCTAAACGTGTACTGTCACACTTCCCTTCCCCAGTGGGGAAGGGAAGCCAACTCCCCTATCAACAGCTTGTCAAGACTCCAGACCCTTTTTTATCCACCACTTTTCATGACTGAAACAGTCTCACTCCAGTACTGAAAACTCCAGGGCAAACTAAAGTTGTGGCCGCAGCAGCTTGGAGATGAGGGTGGGCTGAGGTGGGGCTGGGTGTTGGGCTGCACCCCACACACCTGCAAGCCCTGTGCTCACCCAGCTTCAAGACAGAAGAAAGAGCCCTGGAGTCAGCAACAGAGACATCAGTGGTTTAATGGACGGGGGAGCTTACATGTTTGAAGCAAGGTCCTGGAGTGACACCCCATCGTGTGCAGCAGTCAGGACATGGCGGCAGTCTTCATTCCCAGGGGAGGGGGGAGATTGCCAGTTATAGGGGGAGTAGATGTAAGGTTGGCTCATGGATTACCAGGGAAGCTAACAGAGGGGTGCACCCTCACCAGTCCTTTGATAAGAACAATCACTAGGGCTTCCCTGGTGGCACAGTGGTTGAGAGTCCGCCTGCCGATGCAGGGGACGCGGGTTCGTGCCCCGGTCCGGGAAGATCCCACATGCCGCGGAGCGGCTGGGCCCGTGAGCCATGGCCGCTGAGCCTGCGCGTCCGGAGCCTGTGCTCCGCAACGGGAGAGGCCACAACCGTGAGAGGCCCGCGTACCGCAAAAAAAAAAAAAAAAAAAAAAAAAAAAAAAAAAAAAAAAAAAAAAAAAAAAAAAAAAGAACAATCATATCACTAGCTGGGACCAGGAAAGCTAAGTAGGAAGGTCAGTCATGTAAGTAGGGTGTAGGTGAAATAGGCACTGGTCTAACTGGGGATGTACAGAGAGCAAGAGAACAGCAAGAGAACAGCCATCTTGAGTGGCCTGACCATCCAGTGGGAGTCACCTCTCAAGTACCTCCCATCCCCTCCTATTCTGAGCCCAAGCTCTGAGGAGACTCAGGGGAGAGTCCCTCCTGTGGTCCCTCTGTAGATGTTGCTACTAGAAAAGTAGCAACCGATGGGCCCCTGGTGGCTTCTGAGGGTCAGACACCCAAATGCTGTCCTCTCTTGGGCAAGTCCTCCCCCCAGGCAAGTTCCCTGACTCAGGTGGTCCCCCCCTGAGAAAATGCCACTGGGGTCCCCTCACCTGAAAGATGCTTAACCCCCGCCACCCTCTCTGGGGTCTGCTGAGCTGTGGGGAACCTTCACATTTTTGCTGAGGCAAACGGCAGAGGTGCAGTGTCCTGCGGGTACCCTTCTAGCAGCTCTGCCATCTCTCAGGCACATTTTTCTCCAGGCTCCAGCAGGGTTAGAACCTCTGTGGGTCCAAAGACTCAGCAAATCTCAGAGACAGAGAGTCACCAGGCCCCAACTTGGTGGAGGTGGGGACGATCCATGTTCCCTTGGGTCTCCTTCCTCTGGCGTGAGGTGCTCTGTCGACCTCTCCTGTCTCAGCTGCCCTTGCATTTCAATCCCGGTCACAGAAAAGCATGTCTATTTTCTGTGCACCGTGGGGTCCCATGTCTTTCTGCTCCCTGGACACCTGCAGATGCTCCTCTTTAGAAATCAGTTAATCTTCTCTCACTCAGACTGGACTAAGCATCCCTTTCCCCTGCTGCATTCCCACTCTTTGAAAATATATGTTTCTAGCTTGTATCTCATGATATTAAAACATACCTTTAAGTATCTAACTCTCCCATGCTGCACTATACATTCCTTGAAGACAGAAATGGGGGGGGAGGTTTTGTTTGTGTTTTTGTTTTGCCGCACCACGAGGTTTGTGGGATCTTACTTCCCCGATCAGGGATAGAACCCGGGCCCCCTGTAGTGGAAGTACGGAGTTCTAACCACTGGACAGCCAGCAAATTCCCAGAAATTGGTTTCTTGATTCTATATGTTGTGCCTACAACAGCTTCTGATTCATAGAAGACAGTCAATAAGTGCTTATTGATGAGATGGAAGAGAAGAAAGGAAACAGACTACATCTCTCATCTTTCACAATGAGGGTGTGTGCAGTCATTCTGGGGGAATGCCAGTGTCTCACACCTTCCTAGGTTCAAAGACCAGCCTCTCTCCACTGGCGTTAAAAAAGCCAAATACAGTTCTTCCAGACCACAGGTGATTAGAGCCCAGGTGGGCGGCCTAAATTCAGCAGACAGGAAGCCCCCCCAGGATTTAACCTAGAGGAGGAGTCAGGAGGCTTGTGCCCTGGGGCTGTGGTGGCAGAGGCAGCACACTAAACAGGCTGGTCCTGGGTATGACCCGGCTCTAGGTCCCTGGCCTCCTGCCTACTTGCCCAGCCTCACTCTCCAGGCCTCCCACCAATTCTGTAATCTACCAAAGAGCCTCCCACTAAAATCCTAAAACTTAGCAGAAGGCTTCTCTTACTTGCCAGTAAGGGACCTGACTAGTACACTTGTCAATAGATGCTAATTTATGCTTGATCTTGAAAAAAGATATCTATATACATATATGTGTGTGGGTATATAGATATATATTTAAGCTAAATATATATATAATCTAAATATATATTCCTTCACATATATTTAATCTGAAGATAATCAGTAGTAGAATGAAGTAGAATATAAAACTTTAAAATTACTGTTTAGTAAGAAACAAACAAACAAAAGGTAGGCAAAGAAGAGCAGAAATGCAAGTTAGCATAAGAATAAGGAGATTAGAGCAATATTATCAGTTATAATCAATGTGACTGGGCTACCCTACTCCCCATTTGAGACAAAAGGCTCTCATAATTCCAAAAGATAAATCCAACACTCTGTTTTTGTGTGGCAGATTCTTGGATTGGCTCTCCTAACTTCCATTCCAGCCTCTTTCCATTTGGAGAGGTTGTAAAACTAAAAATTACCTTTTTCGAAGGCCTTCAGAATGAGGGTACTGGGTCTAAGTCGGTTGGGCCAATAAGATGCCCTCGACAAAGACGTGCTGCTTTGATAGGTGGAGGTGAGGTGGAGACCATTTTCCTGCTTCTGGGTAACATTTAAGCAGCCGGATTGGACCATGTTCCAGCAGCTGGTCACTAACTTGGAGGGATGAGAGACAGTTGTGCTGACAACAGCAGCAATAGCTTCCTGATCCCCATGAAGTAACTTGGAATCAATAATCCAGTGGATGCCCCCAGCCTCCACTCCTCCAGATGCCCCGAAGGCCTCCATAAGCACAAAATTCCCTGTATTAAGTCCTTTTCCACTTGAAACACATAAGGTGGTTTCTATTTTCTCCACAGAAATCTGAGTAATATATGTTGTTGACAAAGGGCAAGCCGAAAATAAAGTGACCCATTAAGCTCTTTTTTAAAAAGATGACAAAGACATAGTGCATTAATGAAAACAAAGCCAAAACTAAAATACAGATGGTAATATTAATATCAAACAAAGAAGAATTCAAGAAATTCATATGTAGAATATTCTACCAATATGTGATGTAAATCACAAAGATATAAGACTCATGAATGTTTACGTACTGCATAAAATAGTGTCTAATATTAAAAATGAAAACTGAGAAATCAAGAAGAAACTATTAGGGCTATAATTGTAATGGTAAACTTTACCATTTCTTTATGCACTTTGATGAATCAGGTGGACACACAAAGGAATTAAATAATATAATCAATGAGCTTTTCAAAATTTATAGTCCACAAATACCTAGTTCATATTCCTTTAGAAGAGCCATGGGTTATAAGGTCATATATAGGTCATAAAAGAAATTTCAATAAATTCTTAGATTTAAACTCTCTTTGACCATAATCCAGCAAAACAATGAATTAGTAAGAAAAATATTAAATACCAGGAAATTAAGCAATATTCTTGTAAATAACTCTTGGGTAACAAAGGAAATAAAACATGTAATTAAATACTGTTTTGAAAATAACAGTGATAATAATACCAGGTTTCAAAACTTCTGGCATGTGACAAAGCTGTACTCAGAAAAGAAATCATATTCTAAAATGCTATTACTGTATTATTATTTTTTTAAAGGAATAATGAAAATACATGAATTAAGCATTTATTTCAAGAAGGAAAGTTTTGGTTTGTTTACTGTGTATTAGGGTGATTTCATCTCTTTTATTCACCTGCTTCTATCCAACAGCCTTCAGTGTCTGTATATTCTTTTTTTCCCAGCTTTACTGAAGTATAATTAACAAATAATAATTGTGCACATTTAAGGCGTACAACTTGATATTTTGATATATGTATACATTGTGAAATGGTCAGCACAATCAAGCTAGTTAACATATCCATCGCTTCACATAGTTCCCATTTTCTTTTTCTCTTGTGTGTGTGTGGGGGGGGGGGGGGGGGAGGACACAAGATCTACGCTCTTAGCAAATTTCAAGTATACAGTGTAGTATTATTACCTAATGCCCTACGTTAGATCTCCAGAACATATTCGTCTTGCATAACTAAAACTTTGTACCCTTTGACCAACATCTCCCAATTTCCCTCTCCCCCCACCCAACCCCCATTCTATTCTTTGTTTCTATGGTGACTATTTTAGACTAAGAAGGAAAGTTTTTTAATGTAAAATAAATGTAAAGTAAAGCTGTTAAAAGGTATTAATATAATGAAAGCAGAAATTAATTATCTGAAAAGCAGAAAAGTTGCATTAATAGTTCAATCCAAGCTCCTTTCTGTAAAATAAAAACAAAAATAACAAATCAGACACCCTCCTAAAAGTATAGTAAAAAAAAAGAGGGAAAAAAACTATGCTAGCCTATTTGAGGATCTCGATGAAATGGGATGATTCTCAAACATGTAAATTACCAAAATGAATGAAATGGGAGGTAGAAATCTGAAATGGGAGGTAGAAATGAAATGGGAGGTAGAATGAATGGGAGGTAGAAATTACCAAAATGAATGAAATGGGAGGTAGAAATCTTTAATCCTTAAAGAAAATTTTAAAGTTTTGGAAGAAAACTTCCAGTCACGGTGTTTGGATGGTCTATTGGACGTTACTTGGAATCTTCTGGGCCTCAGCTCTTCCCTCAGTGTAGGTTGCCAGTGGGACCCTGCCTGCTCAATCTGGGTAAGAAGTAGTTAATGTCATTTGGAGCAACCTCAACAAAGTGTGGGGGGACCCAGTGGATAAATGCTTCCCTGTTTCTCTCCCCAGGAGCAAGGACCTGAGCTGCATGTTGCAAAGCTTCTTAGATCATCCATTGGGATGGAGAACTCTGTAGCAGTTAGTCAACTTGTTAACACATCCTTGTTTTGACTCTTCCTCTGTCAGTGTGGCTGTTCGCTATCTGTCCCTCATTCCTATCCCAACCCCTAGAGCTACATTCCTTAACAATCACACCTAAGCCTTAGTCTCAGGCTCTGCTTTTTTTCCCCCAGTTGGCTTTGGATTTTACTTTCACTCTGAAAATCTCAGTTTTTATATTGGAGTATTTAATTCATTTATGTTTAGTGAAATTACTAATATATTTGGGTTTATATCAACTTAATATTTGTCCCACCTGTTTTGGTGGGGGTTTATTTAAAGATTTGATTTTATTTTTTATACAATAGTTTTAAGTTCACAGCAAAAGCAAGAGGAAGGTATAGGTATTTCCCATATAGCCTCTGCCCCAACACATGCATAGCCTCCCCTGTTAACAACATCAATCACCAGCGCGGTACAGTTTTTACAAATGATTAACCTATATTGACACATCATAATCACTCAAAGCCCATTAAGGTTCACTCTTGGTATTGTACATTTTATGGGTTTGAACAAATGTATAATGACATGGATTCATCATAACAATATTCTACAAAATATGATATTTCAGTACTCTGAACATTTTCTGTGCTCTGCCTATTCTTCCTTCCCCTAACTCTCACCCCCACCAACCACTGATCTTTTTACTGTATCCATAATTTTGCCTTTTCTTTCCCTATCCCCTCATTCCTATCCCAACCCCTAGAGCTACATTCCTTAACAATCACACCTAAGCCTTAGTCTCAGGCTCTGCTTTTTTTCCCCCAGTTGGCTTTGGATTTTACTTTCACTCTGAAAATCTCAGTTTTTATATTGGAGTATTTAATTCATTTATGTTTAGTGAAATTACTAATATATTTGGGTTTATATCAACTTAATATTTGTCCCACCTGTTTTGGTGGGGGTTTATTTAAAGATTTGATTTTATTTTTTATACAATAGTTTTAAGTTCACAGCAAAAGCAAGAGGAAGGTATAGGTATTTCCCATATAGCCTCTGCCCCAACACATGCATAGCCTCCCCTGTTAACAACATCAATCACCAGCGCGGTACAGTTTTTACAAATGATTAACCTATATTGACACATCATAATCACTCAAAGCCCATTAAGGTTCACTCTTGGT
The DNA here is from genome assembly GCF_000442215.2 of Lipotes vexillifer. Lineage (NCBI taxonomy): Eukaryota > Metazoa > Chordata > Mammalia > Artiodactyla > Lipotidae > Lipotes > Lipotes vexillifer. The sequence goes on from NW_006780322.1 coordinate 3,008,334, forward strand.
ATTGTACATTTTATGGGTTTGAACAAATGTATAATGACATGGATTCATCATAACAATATTCTACAAAATATGATATTTCAGTACTCTGAACATTTTCTGTGCTCTGCCTATTCTTCCTTCCCCTAACTCTCACCCCCACCAACCACTGATCTTTTTACTGTATCCATAATTTTGCCTTTTCCAGAATGTCATATAGTTGGAATCATAGAGTGTGTAGCCGTTACCAATTGGCTTCTTCCACTTAGTAATATGCATTTAAGTTTCCTCCATGTCTTTTCATGGCTTGGTATCGCATTTATTTTTAGAGCTGAATAGTATTCCATTGCCTAGATGTACCATAGTTTATCCATTCACCTACTGAAAGTCATCTTGGTTGCTTCCAATTTTGGCAATTATGAATGTAGCTGACATACATATCTGTGTGCAGGTTTTTGTGTGGACATAAGTTTTCAACTCCTTTGGGTAAATACCAAGGAGTGCAATTGCTGAATCATATGGTAAGAACATGTATATTTTGTAAGAAACTGCCAAACCATCTTCCAAAGTGGCTGTACATTTTTGCATTCCTACCAGCAATGAATGAGGGTTCCTATTGCTTCCACATCCTTGCCAGCATTTGGTGGTGTCAGTGTTCCATACTGTAGCCATTCTAAAGGTATGTACTGGTATCTCACTGTTGTTTTAATTTGCATTTCCCTGATGTCGTATGATGTGGAGCATCTTTTCATATGCTTATTTGCCATCCGTAGATCTTCTTTGGTGAGGTGTCTGTTAAGATCTTCGGCTCATTTTTTAATTGGGTTGTGTGTTTTCTCATTGTTGAGTGTTAAGAGTTCTTTGTATATTTTGGACAGCAGGGTCCCTAATCAGATGTGTCTTTGCAAATGTTTTCTCTCAGTCTGTGGCTGTCTTCTCAGTCTCTTGACATTGTTGTTTGGAGAAGCTTTTAATTTTAAGGAAATCCAGTTTATCAAGAATTTATTTCATGAATCATGCCTTTGGTGTTGTATACAAAAAGTCATCACCATACCCAAGGTCACCCAGGTTTTCTCCTATGTTATTTTCTAGGTGTTTCATAGCTTTGCATTTTACACTTAGGTGTGTGATCCATTTTGAGTTAATATTTGTGAAAGATGTAACTTCCGTGTCCAAATTTATTTTTTCTTATATGGCTGTCCAGTTGTTCCAGCACCACTTGCTGAAAGATTGTCTTTGTATTGCCTTTGTTCCTTTGTGGAAGATCAGTCGACTAAATATATATATATATATATATTTTTTCAGTCGGCTATATTTTTGTGGACCTATTTCTGCACTCTCATTCTGTTTTATTGGTCTATTTGCCTATTCTTCTGCCAATACCATGTCTTAATTACTGTAGCTTTATAGTAATTCTTAATGTCAGATGGTATTGGTCCTCCAACTTTGTTCTTCTCCTTCAATATTGTGCTGGCTATTCTGGGTACTTTGCCTTTCCATATATTCTAAACTTTAAAATCAGTTTAGAGTCAGTTTGTGTAAAATAACTTGCTGGGATTTTGATTGGCATTGCATTGAATGTATAGACAAAGTTGGGAAGAACTGACATCTTGACAATATTGAGTCTTCCTATCCATGAATGTGAAATATCTCTCCATTTATTTAATTCTTTGATTTTATTCATCAGAGTTTTATAGTTTTCCTCATACAGACCATGTACATATTTTCTTAGATTTATACCTAAGTATTTCATTTTGGGGGGTCCTAATGTAAATGGTATTGTGCTCTTTGTTTCAAATTCCACATAGTTATTGCTGGTATATAGGAAAGTGTTTGACTTTTGTATATTAACTTTGTATCCTTCAACCTTGCTATAATCACTTATTAGTTCCAGGAGGGGTGGGGTTTTTTTTGTTGTTGTTGTTGTTTGTGTGGGCTTGTTTGTTTGTTTTGTTAATTCTTTGTCTAGCTTTTGTTAACTACATTAAAAGTCTTAAAAAAGAAAATGATGGAATCAGGAGAGACAACTCTCAACACATAAAGCATGCTGTGTAAAGTAGATCGCTTCTATAGTAGCAGTTAGTGAGATCCCTCATTTCCAGGAGCTACAGGGCAGACCATGTCAAAAATCAGGCCCAGGATCTAATTGTAAAGGTAGCAAAATAGAGAAAGAGACAACTTGTACCCACAGTAGTTGTCATGTGTTAGAGTCAGGGCCCTGGTACAAAAAGAGTGAATCTGTGAGACACAGGATGAGGACATTTGTATGTATGACTCTAGTAATCTTGAACTCCTAGTTTCCACTGAATTGTCTGCACCAGGAGAAGCGTTGCCTCCCCCTTAGCAGGGAGAGCAGTCTCCTCTTGCCTGAAGACCCTGCAAGGACTTCGCCTGAGGCGGGTACCTTGTAGTATCAACCCTCATCACTGTCTCAGATATTAGAACTGGGGATGCAAAATATATTAGAAGATATTAGAACTGGGGATGCAAAATATAAGGATGGGAGAGAGAATACATTAGTGAGGGACATTCACAGTGACTTGGATGTAACATCCTGAAAGGACAGATTCAAACAACTTACTGGAGAGTTATTTCAAGCCTTTAAGAAAAAAAAAATTTTTTTGAAGTTTAAAAAAAATTGCTCCAGAGAATACAAAACAGTAAAAGTCATTCTGACTTATAAAATAAAGCTCAATTTATAAAATAAAGCTAAAATAGCCCTGTAGGCAAAAATGACAAAAAAATTACAGACTTCTTTTATCAACACAAGGGGAAGTTTTCTAAATAAAATAGTAGTAAACTTTTTGAACAGTATATATATTTAAATATACCACACAGTGTTCAGATAAGGGTTTGTTCCACTCTCCAGTGGGACAATCAGAAAGAGAATATGTTCGGAGGGAAAATCCATCCCAATGTGACGGAATCATACCAAACTCCATCTTCAGGATTGATCTGTCATCTTTTGTTCTTTTTTTTTGGCTGCATTGGGTCTTCTGGTCCTGCTTAAAGACTCAACGTGAAAATAACTTCTCAGGATTCCTTCCGAGCCTCCGTGTTTGTTGTGCAAACAGAATGCAAGCCTCATTCCCTGAAAGACTTGAGGGAAAGTGAGCATTGGCCATGCTACGCACCTCCATTTCAGGACCCACCCAAACGGCTGCATCTTTACAAAACTCTCCTGCTTCTGCCACTTCCCCAGGTGCCCTGGATATGGATTTGGGAAAGCTTTCGCTTTCCCAAACAGGGTCTTCGTTGTTGCACGTGGGCTTTCTCTAGTTGTGGCGAGCAGGGGCTACTCTTCGTTGTGGTGTGCGGGCTTCTCATTGTGGTGGCTTCTCTTGTTGCAGAGCACGGGCTCTAGGCACACGGGCTTCAATAGTTGTGGCATGCGGGCTCAGAAGTTGTGGCTTACGGGTTCTAGAGCACAGGCTCAGCAGTTGTGGCACACGGGCTTAGTTGCTCCACAGCATGTGGGGTCTTCCCAGACCAGGGCTCGAACCCGTGTCCCCTGCATTGGTAGGCAGATTCCTTGTGCCACCAAGGAAGTCCCTTTCATCTTTTGGAATAAATTATTTTTCTGCTTTCTGTGAAAGAATACTTGAACTAATAAAAGAGTAGTTAGCGTGATGTTCTAAAACATATATTAAAAAGTCAAGGGTTTTACCATATATCAGCAATATCTACTTCAAAATATCTCATGGAAAAAGTTCCCAATGACCATAGCTACAGAAATTGTAAAATATCCAAGCATAAACTTCATATGAAATATGCAACAATTTTCCCAGCTACATAATACAATATACAACAAAACAATATATGTTACAATAAAAATATTAGTTGAGATAGTATGGGAGCAACAAAAGCTAAGACTGACAGATTGATGAAAAAAATTACAAAGTCCAGGAGCAGAAAAAGAGATACATAAAATTTTAATACATGATACAGTTGACTCTTCAGAGCAGTTAAATAAAAGATAAAATTTTCAATAATTGGCCCAATGATTAACAATTTAGAAAAAAAAGAAGTTCCTACTTCACACAATAAATTAACATCACCACCAGACAGATTAAAGATGTGAATGTAAAAAGAGAAATTATAAAAACCCTCAAGGAAAATAAAGAAATAGTTACATATATATATATATATATATGTGTGTGTGTGTGTGTGTGTGTGTGTGTGTGTATAAAACTATTATATATATATATATACACACACATATATATATTTTGGATGGAGCAAGTACTTTCTAAGAATAATACCAAAGACACAAATCATAAAGGAACTAGATTATTAAATTTTGACAATATTTTAAAAATCTGTATATCAAAACAAATCTTTAATAAGATTAACAGGCAAACAACAAATTGGGGGGGATTTTTGCAGGTTGCAAGGAAAGCAAAGACTTGATATTTATAAAATAGATGAAGAGTCCGACAGAAAAATGAACAAAAGTAATGAGCAGGCAACCCGTAAAAGAAGAAATACAAACAAAAGGGTGGTCAAGGTCAACAATGACTAGGAAAATGCAAATTTTAAAGAATGAGATACCATTGTAAACCTACCCATTTGACAAATATTTACTAATGACAATAATACTTAGAATTAAAGAAGATATGTGGAAATAAGTTCATTCATACTCTGCTGGTTTGAGCATAACCAGACAGAAATTCTTTGAAGGATAATTTGGAAACAAATATAAAAAGCCTGAATTATGTATTTTTGAACCAGAAATTCTACACATAGGGTCCATGTCCAGAGCATCTGTTACAAATAAGCACTTTGGCCTCAAAAAAAGGCTTTGACCTAAAAAAATTCCTTGCCAATAGCAAAAATAATTAGAAGCAATCTAAATCTACAAAAATAGAGAATGGATTAAGTATATTAATATGTACATATATTTTGTATGATACAATCCTATGCAATCATTAAAAATAATGTTTTATTTTATTTATTTATTTATTTATTATATTTGTTTTATTTAGTGGCTTGGAAAGACTGAAATATATTGTTAAATTAGAAATCAGTTTACTAAACACATACCACATTTTTATTTTTGCAAAACAATATATAAAAAGATATATGTCAATAGTGGTTAGCACTAGCTCATGGGATTCCCATTTAATTTATATTATCTTTCATTGCTTTCTGCCTTTTCTCAATTTCTTACAGGCAACATAGTACTTTTGTAATTTAGGAAAATCAATAAATGCTAAAACAAACAAACATAAAAATTCTTCTATAAGGCCACACCCCAGAAGGGGCTAAAGTTCTTTCTGTTGGGCTTCTGAGCTGCCCCCAGGACAGAAGTGGCAATAGGAAATTGAAAATGAAATTATTATTCTTATATTAATTACTATTATTATGGAGGCACAATTGCAGTCTGTGGGCTGCCGAGTTCCTGTTATTACCTGAGTCTAAGTCTTCAGGGAGTCTTTGTGCCTCTCTGGTGTCTTTCATCAGCAAATCTCAGAGCAGCACACAAACATCCCATTCCAGGTGAATTTGAAATGGTGCAAAGACCATCCGGCTTCTGGATGGACAAAGACAGCCTCAGAAGGTAAAGGTGTTCTCCCCATCCCAATAGTGGAATCCCTGAAACTCTGAGCTGGAAATAGAGAGTCCCTGGTAGAGCCCTGTGCTTGAACACAGGGCCAGGGAGTGTACCTCATATAGAGCATTCTTTTTGCTTTTAGGGGCCTTTGTAACAGTCAAAAGTCCTTCCCTGATATCAAGACAGAATCTGCATCTTTGGAATTTCCACTCACTCGTCTTGTTTAGAGAAAGTGGAATTTCTTGAGATGTTCTGATGGGCTCTGGGTTCTGCTGGGTTATCAGCAGCTGTTCATCCTGCAGGAGAAATGAGAGTGATCACTCTTTGCATCTATAATAGCTCTCCATAATCTGCTTTCTTTCTTTCTTTTTTTTATTTAAAAGCTTTACTGTGGTAAAATTCACATACTGTAAGGGTACAACTCAATGATTTTTAGTAAGTGTAAAAAGTTGTGCAGCCATTACCACAGTCTAATTTTAGAGTGTTCCCATCACCCGCAAAAAGAAATCCTGCACCCTTTTGCAGTGACTCACCCCCTCTCCCCTTCCTACCTGCTCCCTAAATTTCTGTTTTATACAGGGGCCTACAGCTAAGGTGAGTCTCTTGACCATTTTTGAGACTAACATTGCCCCCATATCTTTTTCTTTAACTGTTTAAAACAGTGTTCCCTGTTTCTTTGGGCCCAGTTCTAAAGAATCCAGGCTAACCTAGGTTTAGAGACTGCAGAGGGCGGAAGGTCAAAGAGATTAACATGCCCTCATTATACTGGATGTTTCTGTGCTAGGCCAATCTCCAACCACACACTTTGCAAGCATCTTTTGAATAAGCTATCCAATGTGCTCCTGAATGAGCATTTGATGTGCTTTATATAGTTCAGTTTACCAGGCATCATCAATGCGTAGGAGAAGGTGGAATCTATGATCCACCTGCGAACGCTGCAGATAGATTTCGTTTTTTAAAAAGAAGCCCCTCCCTCTTGCTCACCTCACTGTTGTAAGCGAGGATGACTCAAGAATAATGTCAGCCCCAGGTCACACTGAATTGTAAGGGATGCTGGGTGACTTAGGCAGAAGCCCTTCGTGCAGCGATTGGAGGCCAGCGAAAGCTTTCCCAAATCCATATCCAGGGCACCTGGGGAAGTGGCAGAAGCAGGAGAGTTTTGTAAAGATGCAGCCGTTTGGGTGGGTCCTGAAATGGAGGTGCGTAGCATGGCCAATGCTCACTTTCCCTCAAGTCTTTCAGGGAATGAGGCTTGCATTCTGTTTGCACAACAAACACGGAGGCTCGGAAGGAATCCTGAGAAGTTATTTTCACGTTGAGTCTTTAACCAGGACCAGAAGTCTTAAACTGTGAAAATACTACACTGGCCATACGTTGTAAATTAATTTTGTCATTCCCCCCCCACACCAACTTCCATGTTAATGCCATCAAACTAATCCTGTGATCAGCCACCTACTTCAGCCCACCTCCACACATGTCTTTTGGTTATGATTCTTTTTTTTTTTTTTTTTTTTTGTTCACTGTTGTGGCCTCTCCCGTTGCGGAGCGCAGGCTCAGCGGCCATGGCTCAGGGGCCCAGTCGCTCCGCGGCATGTGGGATCCTCCCGGACCGGGGCACAAACCCGTGTCCCCTGCATCGGCAGGCGGACTCTCAACCACTGCGCCACCAGGGAAGCCCTTGGTTATGTTTCTTAATTCTCTTTCCACAAATAAGCCTGCAGCCATAACGTTTAAATTAAACCAAGATGTCTAAGGTATCTTACCTTCCTCACATGTTGAAAGATTTTACGAAAACCTGCCATTACCCAATCTATTTCTGAGAAAATGCTTCAACCCCTCCCCCAGCCTAAAATGACTATTTCTGGGGGTATAGTGGAGGTGAGTGTTGAGGAAACCCTCCGGAAACTGAAAATAAAGCTCAGGAAAAGGTTTGAAATTCCTCCAGGGTTTACATCTGAGTCTAAAGTTCCACCAGCCTCAAACCACCTTCCCTTCCTGTCTCTCTCTCAGCTGTTCAAAGACTTTTCTTTTTTTTTTTTACAAAAATAAAATAAAGGGACTTCAAATAGACTTGAAAAATAGGAAATGGTGAATCACAGCTCTCAGAAAACGTGGGACACCAAACGTGAAACTGATTTCCAAACGAAGTGTAAACGCTCAGACTCAGCACCCCTTCCCTTTCTGCACCAGCCCCTCCCATGTACACTCCTCAGGGCCATCACTTTTTCCCAAAGAGATAAGAAAACCACTTCACACTCCTAATGTGAATTAGGAATCGGATTCCGATTTTTTTTTTAATTGCTCAGAAAATTAGAAATAAGGGCAATTTTACTAGTCCCCCTCAAGGATTTTTAAACCATTAGAATCCTACTGCAAGGTCTTACCCAGTTGGGCCATCCCTGGTAGGTGCCCCAGCACACAAGTACATGTGCACACACCCCCCCACACAGACGTGTACATGCAACAGCACCTACCCCACACTCCCCACGTGTCATATGTATCTCCTGCTGTAGCTTCTTCATTGTACAGGTTTATAAGAATGAAGCAGGGGGACTTGCAGTTTTCAGTTGCACGTGTAGGAAGCTGGGAAGTAGCCACCCCCTCCAAACAAGTAAAAAGCTGAACAGAGGGCTTCCCTGCTGGTGCAGTGGTTGAGAATCTGCCTGCCAATGCAGGGGACACGGGTTCGAGCCCTGGTCTGGGAAGATTCCACATGCCACGGAGCCACTAGGCCCGTAGCCACAACTACTGAGCCTGCGAGTCTGGAGCCTGTGCTCCGCAACAAGAGAGGCCGCGATAGTGAGCGTCCCGCGCACCGCGATGAAGAGTAGCCCCCACTTGCTGCAACTAGAGAAAGCCCTCGCACAGAAACAAAGACCCAACACAGCCAAAAATAAATAAATTTTAAAAAGCTGAACAGAATGAAAAAATCAACAGCTCTTCTTGGATCTGTAAGAAAGGGGAGGACACAAGGCAAATTGCTGCCTCCAGATTGGAGAGACAGACCAGCCACACAGGGAGTCTCAGCTGCCCGGAGCAGAGACCCACAAGTGGGAACCACCACGGGAACCAGTGCCCAGTAGGGAAATCTGAGCTATAGTTGGTGAATTTCTGGAGGCTCAGTGCAGACAACTCTGAGATTTAAAAACTCCAGGAGCATCCAGTCATAGGGGGAGCCCCACAATTTTGGAGATTTACCTCCAAGAGCTCACCCAGGCTCCTGGAGTAAATATTGGAGAAAAATCTTCTTGTGTTTCTGGTGGGAGGTGGGGGTGGGTGTTTAGGACAACAGGACTTATTCTGAAATGGCCAGAGCCCTCTGTTTTTCCTAACAAGGCCTGCCCTCCGGGGAAACTAGTTAATCAGAGCCCAGGGTATCATTAGAGCAAAATTAACCTGGAGGAAGGGAATTTTCCAACTCCGGCACACTCTAGCCATCCTTCCCCACCTAAGGGAGGAGTAAAAAATTTTAAAACACTAGCTTTGAAAAACACAGTAAAGAGGCACAGGCTCACTAAAAGACCGAGAACTAATCCTAGCACAGGACGCTTCTCCTTTCCCCACATCTCATTACCACATCATTAAAAGATTATTTACAGCTGTTTCATTTACCTGATGCCTTACGTCCAGCTATCTGGAAAAACTGGTATGCAATAAGGCATACCAAAAGGCGAAAAACATAATTGGAAGAGATAGAGCAAGCATCAGGATCAGACATGGCAAGGATGTTGTTATCCAAGCAGGAATTTAAAAAAACTATGTTTAATATGCTAAGGACTCTAATGGATAAAGTAGACAGCATGCAAGAACAGATGGGCAATGTAAGAAGAGAAATGGAAATCCTACAAAAGAACCAAAAAGAAATGCTAGATATCAAAACCACTGTAACAGAAACGAAGAATGCCTTTGACAGGCTTATTAGCAGACTGGACACAGTAGAGGAAAGAATCACTGAGCTTGAGGGTATCTCAGTAGAAACCTCCAAAACTGAAAAGCAAAGAGAATAAAGACTGAAAAAAAAAAAACCCAAAACAGAATATCCAAGGACTGTGGGACAATTACAGAAAGTATAACATACACATAATGGGAATACTAGAAGGAAAAGAGAGAGAGAAAGGAACAGAGGAAACATTTAAAATAATAATGACTGAGAATTTCCCCAAATTAATGTCAGATTAATCCACAGATCCAGAGAGCTCAGAGAACACCAAGCAGGATAAATGCAAAAAAAAAACAAATAACAACAACAACAAAACCCTACACCTAGGCATATCATTTGCAAACTACAGAAAATCAAAGAGGAAGAAAACGTCCTGAAAGAAGCCAGAGGGGAAAAAACAACTTGGCTATAGAAAAACTTCTCTTCAGAAACCAAGCAAGCAAGAAAAGAGTGGAATGGAACATCTAAAGTGTTGACAGAAAAATGCTACCAACTTAGAATTCTGTACCCTGCAAAATTATCCTTCAAAAGTGAAGGAGAAATAAAGACTTTCTCAGACAAACAAAAATTGAGAGAATTTGTTGCCAGTAGACCTGCCTGGCAATAAATGTTAGAAGAAGTTCTTGAGAGAGAAGGAAGATAATATAGGTCAGAAACTCAGATCTATATAAAGAAAGGAAGAGCATCAGAGAAGCATTAAGTGAAGGTAAAAAGAATGAAGCACAAAGAAAGGTTTGAGGAATACAGGTAGGTCTTCTGTGGTTTGCAGAAAGCACATTCAGTGTGGTTCTGCTACTGAGAGGGGTCAATGGGAAGCCAATTAATCACAGAGTCAACGTTTGGAAGATGTGAGCAATGAGGAGGAAGAAGGAAGAGAGAGGAAAAGTGGCCTTCTGCTTGAGGAAAGCAGTTAGAGACACCATGTAGCACCTCATTATAATTCATAGACTTGCCATATGACAAGTCTCCATGACACCATAGCCCACTTAAAAAAAATCAAACTACTTATGACATCCCAGGGTTTAAAATGTTAGGCTTGTGGCCAGAGATATCTAGAGATGCACACAAACCCAGGAAGCTTTTAAGAAGCTCTAGCTCTATCTTCTGACTTGAAGTTTTCATATTCTCCTCTCTTCAGTGAGAGCTCTACATCCAGCGTTGTTAGGTCAGGTTTGATCACAGGAAGGGGAAATTATGAGTTTTATGCTTCCCATTGGACTGCAATGCTTGGGTGATGTTTGGAGATAAAACTATCCTGAGATTTTAAACACTGGCTTAAAGTTTAGCAGGAAACATATTTTTATTATTCTATAAGCTGGTTAAGGGGGAATTTATGTTTATATATAAATATATATAACATATTATATATTTATAATTATATATTTATGCATGTTAAGTTTTATATATTATGTATTTATATATAATTTATATATATTTATATATTATTACAAGTATAATATTGTAAGCATATACATATATTTACAAATATATATGTGTATATATATATATATATATACTTACTTTTGTTGGCAGGGATGTAGAGACAAGAAGCAG
>NW_006780322.1:3019449-3056007 GCF_000442215.2 Lipotes vexillifer
CAGGAATGCAGAGACAAGTAGCAGGAGACTTGTTTTCAATATGCACATTAGGATAAAGATCAACTTTATGCAGTTGAATTAAGTAGCTTTAAGCAACAGAATGAGGGGATATTGGGAGAGACTTCATCATAGGACTCACTGGCCTGGGGAGCTTCCCTGGATGCCTTGATGTCCTATCAGGGCATCTCTAAGCATCAGCTCCCAAACTGAAAACTGGCTTCATAAACTTAAATTGTCAACCACTTTTTTTTCTCTCTTAGCACCAGGTAGTCAGACTGACAGTTTAATGCAGAACTATTCTCAGTTAGAGATTCTAATACTCCATCCATTCCACTGTGGTGACCAAAGCTGGATTTCTTTATTGTTCTGTTGCCGCCTTACATGCCATCAGCAAGCTATCAACAACATCCCAGAGAGCTTATAAAGAAAGCTACATGTGTCCTAATTCATTTATGGCACTACCTAAATTATGGCTTCAGGGTGCCTTGGTTGAAAGTGACAGGATATAAAGAGGTAATAAGAAGAGACAATGAATATATTGAAAAAATGATCAACTACACCAGTATACAAAGAAATGCAAATTAAAAGTCAGCAAAGATGAAAAAAGATAGTGAAAAAGTTGTCTGCAGAGTGCTGCTAAGAATGTGAAAAATGATTATTCATATGTTTCTGGTGGCAGCACAGCCTCCATGGCTGCCAAAATTGTCATTGCCTTAATTATAAGCTACAATAGTGTTTAGGAAACCCCAGTACTGCCCGTGGTATCCAAACCAGGCTTTAGAAGCCAGAGACAGCCAGGCTGAGATTGGAGACACCCACATGCATATGCATCATAACCACTGCAGACTGCTGGAAAGCTTCTGACCTTGACCTTGATCTTCACCTTTTTTTATTAAAAAGGAAAAAGTCTGAGAAAGGCACAGAAATAATTTTAGAATGGATGAATAATATTAAAATTTTTTCAGTTTGTTTATTTGTTGAGTCCAGGTCCTATAACAAAGGCCTCTAGCATCTACAGGTGACTTTTAGGAATACATTGGTCTTGGGATATTTTTAAGCTTCAGCTGCATCACTTTGACTTAACTCACTGATATCACATTAGTTAAAAACTGATGTGTCTCTAGATCACATTTCAATATACTACAGAGCAGTAGACCAATTCCTATGGTTGCTGAGGTTAACACAATTGTGGTCGGAAGCATGGGTGGAGCCCCAGATGGATGCAATCTGTTATTTACAGCTGTGTGATTGAAATCAAACTATCTAATCCTAAAAGCTTTAATTACAGAGGTGATAATTTGTCTTTTCCTGCTCATTTTCAGCTAGTTTGAAGCATATTTGTATCTATGTATACTTACTATATATGACATATAATGCATATGCATAATTATATATATATATTATATATATACATATATATATATATATATACACTCAACAATAACTGCAACAATTGTTTAGAACTTAACAGAGTATTTTCTTCAGGGAAGAATATTTTATCACTGACATTGTTTAGAGTTTCCAGTGTAAAGTGGTAATAAAAAGGAGATAAATTGCTTTACAATGTTGTGTTAGTTTCTGCTGTACAATGAAGTGAATCAGCTATATGTATACCTATATCCCCTCGCTCTTGGACTTCCCTTCCACCTCACCCCCATCCCACCCATCTAGGTGATCACAGAGCACTGAGCTGAGCTAGGACCAGACTTCAAACTATTCTACAAATCTACAGTAATCAAGGTAGTATGGTACTGGCACAAAAAGAGAAATATAGATAAATGGTAGAGGATGCAAAGCCCAGAGATAAACCCATGCACATATGGTCACCTAATTTATGATAAAGAAGGCAAGAACATACAATGGAGAAAAGAGAGCCTCTTCAATAAGTGGTGCTGGGAAAACTGGACAGCTACATCTAAAAGAATGAAATTAGAACACTGCCTAACACCATACACAAAAAGAAACTCAAAATGGATTAAAGACCTAAATGTAAGACCAGACACTGTAAAACTCTTGAAGGAAAACATAGAAAGAACACTCTTTGACATAAACCACAGCAAGATCTTTTTTGACTCACTTCCTAGAATAATGAAGATGAAAACAAAAATAAACAAATGGGACCTAATTAAACCTAAGAGCTTTTGCACAGCAAAGGAAACCATAAAAAAGATGAAAAGACAGCCCTCAGAATGGGAGAAAATATTTGCAAAGGAAGCAACAGACAAAGGATTAATCTCCAAAATATACAAAGAGTTCATGGAGCTCAATATCAAAAAAACAAACAACCCAATCAAAAAATGGTCAGGAGGACATACAGAGGGCCAAGGGACACATGAAAGGATGCTCAACATCCCTAATTATTAGAGAAATGCAAATCAAAACTACAATGAGGTATCACTTCACAGTGGTCAGAATGGCCATCATCAAAAAATCTACAAACAGGGCTTCCCTGGTGGCGCAGTGGTTGAGAGTCCGCCTGTCGATGTAGGGGACACGGGTTTGTGTTCCGGTCTGGGAGGATCCCATGTGCCGCGGAGCGGCTGGGCCCGTGAGCCATGGCCGCTGGGCCTGCGCGTCCGGAGCCTGTGCTCCGCACCGGGAGAGGCCACAACAGTGAGAGGCCCGCGGACTGCAAAAAAAAAAAAAAAAATCTACAAACAATAAATGCTGGGGAGGGGGGGGAGAAAAGGGAACCCTCTTGCACTGTTGGTGGAAATGTAAATTGATACAGCCACTATGGAGAACAGTATGGAGGTTCCTTAAAAAACTAAAAATAGAACTACCATACAACCCAGCAATCCCACTACTGGGTGTATACCCTGAGCAAACCATAATTCAAAAGGACACATGTACCCCAGTGTTCATTGCATCACTATTTACAATAACCAGGACATGGAAACAACCTAAATGTCCAGTGACAGATGAATGGATAAAGAAGACGTGGCACATATATACAATGGAATATTACTCAGCCATAAAAAGGAGCAAACTTGGGTCATTTGTTGAGATGTGGATGGACCTAGAGACTGTCACACAGATTGAAGTAAGCCAGAAAGAGAAAAACAAATATCATATATTTGTTATATGATACACATTTATGTGGAATCTAGAAAAACGATACAGATGAACCTATTTTCAGGGCAGGACACAGAGGGAAGGAGAGGGTGGGATGAATTGGGAGATTAGGAATGACATATATACACTACCATGCATAAAGTAGATAGCTAGTGGGAACATGCTATAAAGCACAGGAAGCTCAGCTCTGTGCTCTGTGATGACATAGATGGGTGGGATGGTGGGGGGAGAGAGGTCCAAGGGGGAGGAGACATATGTATACATATAGCTGATTCACTTCATTGTACAGAAGAATGTTTTATCACTGAGATTGTTTAGAGTTTCCAGTGTAAAGTGGAAATAAAAAGGATATAGTCTTTTAGTCAATTTATTATCGTTTTAAAATTATAAATAGGCAATATACCCTCTTATTGCCTACACACAGGGAGGAATTCTCACCCCATCAGTCTAATACTTTTCCAGTTAGAAAACTTGCTCTTATATTAAAAATGATCATTTCCCCTCTTCCTTTCCAATTCACACTTCCTATTTTATGGAAAATCTAATTCATTCATTAGAACTTCCAGAAAAATGGTAAAAGTGGGTGATAGAGTGAGCATTGTCTTTTTCCTGCTTTTAATGGAATAGCTCTAGTGTTCATCATTAAAAATAACATTGGCATTTGGTTTTATTTAAACATATTCCATCATATTAAAAAAGAATCTCTTATTCCCAATTAACTAGAGAATTAATCAAAAACAGATATTGCCTTTTATCGAAATTTCTTTTTTTCTGTGCTGTGCAGTATGTGGGATCTTAGTTCCTGACCAGGGATCGAACCCTTGCCCTCTGCATTGGGAGTGCAGAGTCTTAACCACTGGACTGCCAGGGAAATCCCATCAAATTACTTTTTTTTTTTTTTTTTCGGTACGCAGGCCTCTCACCATTGCGGCCTCTGCCGCTGTGGAGCACAGGATCTGGACACGCAGGCTCAGCGGCCATGGCTCACAGGCCCAGCCGCTCCGCGGCATGTGGGATCTTCCCGGACCGCGGCACGAACTCGTGTCCCCTGCATCGGCAGGCGGACTCTCAACCACTGCGCCACCAGGGAAACCCCCATCAAATTACTTTTGACCTCTATTAATATCATTGCTCTCTTTTTCTCTCTGACCTAAGAACATGATAAATTAAGTTTTTATCCTTCATAATTATATCATTCTTATATTACTTCAACAAGGTCTACTTGGTCAGTTTACAGCAGATTTCAATTTGCTAGTATTTTATCATTTTTTAAAAAATCTATATTCAGAGATGGGACAAACTTGAGGCACTTTTTTTGTTTATTTAGTATTGTGCAGTCTTTGTCAGGTTTGGTAAAAGGCTTATGCCAGCTTTGAGAAATGCATTGGGAAACATTTTGTCTTTTCTTGTTCCGTGTGTGTGTGTGTGTGTGTGTGTGTGTGTGTGTATCTAAAATGATTCCCTCTCAATTGAGTTAATTAACATACCCATCACCTCACATATTTATCTTCTTCATCTTTCTTTCTTTGTTTCTGGTGAAAACATTTAAGTTCTACTCTCTTAGCAAATTTCAATACTATACAATTCAGTGTTATCAACTATAGTCACCATGTTTTCATCATAGCCTCAGACCTTATCTTATAACTGAAAGTTTACCTTTGTAACAACCTCTTCTTATTTCCCTTACCATCCCCCCCCACCACCACCCAGCCCCTGGCAACCACTTTTCTCTCTCTATTTCTATGAGGTCAACATTATTTTTTATTCCATATTTAAGTGATACCATGCAGTATTTTTCTTTCTCTGTCTGACTTGTTTCACTTAGCATAATGACCTCCAGGGTCATTTATGTTGTTGCAAATGACAGGATTTCTTTCTTTCTTAATGCTCAATAAACTTTTCCTTCTCTCTCTCTCTGTGTTTGTGTCTGTGTGTTTTATATTTTCTTGATCCATTCATTCATTTGTTGATGGATACTTAGGTTGTTTCCATATCTTGACTATAGTGAATGAACATGGGAGTACAGATATTTCTTCAAGATAATGGTTTCATTTCCTTTAGATATATACCCAGAAGTGGGATTGTTGGATCATATGGTAGTTACATTTTCATTTTTTGTGAGGAACCTCCATACTGTTTTCCCAGTTTACATTCCCACACAGGGTACAGGGTTTTCTTTTCTCAACATCTTCATTTGTTACTTCTTGTCCTTTTGATAATAGCCATCCTAACAGGCATGACGTGATATCTCATTATAGTTTATCATTTCCCTAATGATTAGTGATGTTGAGCACCTTTTTTGTGTACCTGTTGACCATTTGTATGTCTTCTCTGGAAAAATGTCTATTCAGATACTGTGCCCATTTTTAATTGGGTTATTTGATTTTTGCTGTTGAGTTGTACAAGTTCCTCACATATTTTGAATATTAACATATTGTTATTACTTTTATTTTCTGCCATTCCATAGGTTGCTTTTTCATTTTGTTGATGGTTTCCTTTGCTGAGCAGAAGCTTTTGAGTTTGATGTCCCACTTGTTTATTTTTGCTTTTGATGTCAAATCCAAAAAATCATTGCCAAAATCAGTGTTGAAGAGCTCACCTGCTATGTTTTCTTCTAGGAGTTTTATGGTTTCAGGTCTTACATTCAAGTCTTTAATCAATTTTGAGGTGATTTTTGTATATGGTGTAAGATACGGGTCCAGTTTCATTCTTCGTGTGGCTCTCTAGTTTTCCCTGCACCATGTATTGAAGAGGCTGTCTTTTCCCCCGTGTATAATCTTGTCTCCTTTGTTGAAAATCAGTTGACCATATACACATAGATTTACTTATGGGCTCTATTCTGTTCCATGTGTCTGTTTTTATTCTAATACCCTACTTACTATAACTTTGTCATATAGTTTGAAATCAGGATGTTTGATGCCTCCAGTTTGTTCTTTCTCAAGATTGTTTTGGCTATTCAGGGTCTTTTGTGGTTCCATACAAGTTTTAAGATTGTTTTTTCTATTTCTGTCAAAAATGCCATTGGAATTTTGATAGGGGTTGCATTGACTGTAGATCACTTTGGGTCATATGGACATTTTAACAATATTAATTCTTCCAGTCTATGAACACAGAATATCTTTCCATTTTTTTGTGTCTTTTTCAATTTCTTTCATCAATGTCTAATAGTTTTCAGTGTATACATATTTCATCTCCTTGGTTAAATTTATTCCTAAGTATTTTTTTCATTTTATGCTATTGTAAATGAAATTGTTTTCTTAATTTCTGTATCTGATAGTTTGTTGTTATGGTATATAGAAACACAAGAGATTTCTGTATATTAACTTTGTATATTGCAACTTTACTGAATTCATTGATGAGTTCTAATAGCTTTTTGGTGGTGTCTTTAGAATTTTCTATATATAGTATCATGTCATCTGTGTTGATAATGACAGTTTTACTTCTTCCTTTCCAATTTGAATTCCTTTTATTTCTTTTTCTTGTCTGATTACTGTGGCTAGGACTTTCAATATTGTGTTGAATAGTGAGAGTAAGCATCCGTATTTTGCTCCTCATCTTAGAGGAAATGCTTTCAGCTTTTCATCATTGAGTATGATGTTTGCTGCAGGTGTGTAATACATGGCTTTTATTATGTTGAGGTATGTTCCCTCTATAACCAGTTCATTGAGAGTTTTTAATCATGAATGGATATTGAATTTTGTCATATGCTTTTTCTGTACCTATTGAGATAATTATGTGATTTTTATCCTTCATTTTGTTAACATGTTATATCACATTGTTTGATTTACAAATGTTGAACCATCCCGGAATAAGGTGTGTTTGATCTTGATGTACAATTCTTTTAATGTATTGTTGAGTCAGTTTGCTAATAGTTTGTGGAGATTTTTACATCTATGTTCACTGGGGATATTGGCCTGTAATTTCTTTTTTTGTAGTGTCTTTGTTTGGCTTTCATAGTGGGGTAATGCTGGCCTCATAATATGAGTTGGGAAGTGCTCCCTCCTCTGATTTCTTTGAGAAAGAGTTTGAGAAGGATTGGTATTAATTCTCCTTTCTATGTTTGGTAGAATTCACCTGTGAGGCTATCTGGTCCTGGACTTTGTTGGGAGGTTTTTAATTACTGATTAATCTCCTTATGTTGTCAAACCCAACTTCATGTGCCCGATGTACAGTGAGGTCAAACAAACTGAAACATCAGTCTGGAGTAGAGAAGAGCCTATTGCAAGGGTCAAGAAAGGAGAACAGGCAGCTGTGCTCAAAAGGTCTGAACTCCCCTATGGTTTTCAGGGAAGAGTTTTTAAAGACGAAATGGGGTGAGGGCTACAGAGTGTGTGACTTTCTTCTGATTGGTTGGTGGTAAGGTAACAGGGTGTTGTTTCTGGAATCTCAACCTTCTGATTCCAACCAATCTGGGGTCTATGTGCTTGTGGTCAGCACATAGTCACCATCCTCCATCTGGGTGAGGGCCTTAGTTTCTGTAGAACAACTCAAAGATATGCATCAGATTGTTATTTATATTCCTTTAGGAGGATCTAGGAATCCTGTAACTCTATTGTCCTCTTAACTGCTTGAGCCTACTCTTTGGAATTAGGGGAAGGCCTAGGAGACTAAAACCTGTTTTTTTTCCTACCAGCAAGAAACAGGGGACACGGAGGGGCCCTGCAGGGTTCTGCTCAGTTTCAATCCCTCCTTTTCTTTGATATCCCTCAATATTGAGAGAAAGAGGTTTGAGATAAGAAAGGGAATAATGTTTTGGATAGAGAGGTTAATCATAAACTCTGCAGAGGAACAATATTAAGGGAACTCAGTTTCACTTACTGGTAATTGGTCTGTTCAGATTTTCTATTGATTCATGATTCAGTCTTGGTAGGTTGTATGTTTCTAGGAATTTACCCATTTCTTCTAGGTTGTCCAATTTGTTGGCATATAATTGTTCATAGTAGTCTCTTTTTATCTTTTGCATTTCTGTGGTATCAACTATAATGTCTTCTCTTTAGTATCTAATTTTATTTATTTGAGATACCTCCCTCTCTCTCTCTCTCTCCTTCCTTTCCTCTCTCTCTCTCTAAGTCTACCTAAAGTTTCATGTATTTTGTTTCTTTTTAAAAAATGGCTCTTAGTTTCATTGTTTTTTTCTATTGTCTTTCTAGTCTCTATTCCATTAATTTCTACTCTGATCTCTGTTATTGCTTTCCTTTTATTAATGTTGGGATTTATTTATTGTTTTTAGTTGCTATAAAGTTAGGTTGTTTATTGGAGATCTTTCTTTTTTCTTAATGTAGACATTTATTGCAATGAACTTTCCTCTTAGAACTGCTTTTGCTGCATCCCGTAAGTTTTGGTATGTTGTATTTCCATTTTCATTTGTCTCAAGATACTTTTTTATTTTGTTTGTGATTTCTTCTTTGACCCATTGGTTTTTCAGTTCCATATTGTTTAATCTACTCACATTTGTGAATTTTCCAGTTTCCTTCTTATAATTGATTTCTGATTTCATACCATTGTGGTTGGAAAAGCTGCTTGATCTGAATCCAATCTTCTTAAAATTATTAAGACTTCTTTTGTGGCCTAACTTATGATCTATCCTGGAGAATGTTCCCTGTGCACTTGAGAAGAATGTGTGTTCAGCTGCTTTGGGATGGAATGTTCTGTAACTATCTGTTAAGTTCACGTGATCTAACACAGTGTAACGTGGCACCAGAGCCAAGCAATCAAGGGTTGCTTTCCCTGGGCAGCAGCCACAAAACAGGGACATCAGTTGTGTGTACAAACTCCTTCCAGGGAAATACTAGATATTTGGAATGGGCTTCAGGGAGAATGCAGATATGATGTCTGCTGGCTTCTCTGGTCTTGGGAGAGGTTTGCAGTCAGCCTCTAGATGTGTGCTAAATTAGAAGCCTGACTCTCAGGGAGCAGCCTCTAAAGTATGCAAACAGGTCTCTTTCAGGGAAAGGCTGGGAGATGGGCTTTTCTATCTGGTCTTCCTGTGCTGAGCCCTGGGGTGCTAGCTGGTTAAAAACTGTTTGTTTTGTTTGCTACAGTCCTGTAGGAACCACAAATGCAAGCTAAATTGGACACCAGAGCCAGGTAGTCAAGAGGGGTGTCAAAACAACAGCAGCAACAAAAGCCAATGCATCAGATATATGCACAAGCTCCTTCCAGGTAGACACCAATGACCCGGAGCAGGCCAGAGGGAGTATGTGGAGACAACACCTGCCAGCCTCCCTGTCTCTGGGTAGAATCACAAATGTATGCTAAATTAGAATCCTGGCCCCCAGACAGCAGCTTTTGCAAATAGACCTCTTTTGAGAAAGACTGGGAGATGGGCATTTCTGTTTGCTCCCTCTGTGCTGATCTCTGGAGGGGAGAGCCACAGTGAGTCCTCATGAGCCCATTAAGAACTGTTTCTTGTTTGCTATCGTCTAGTGGGTTTTGTAGACACAAGCCCCAGGTGCCTTTAGAAATAGTTGTCTTGGCAGCCCATTCCTCAGGTGGAAGTCTTAAAAGTTGTGGTGCTAGATTCTGAGTCAAAACCTTTTGCTCCTCAGGGTTTCCCTCCCAACTGTATGTTGCTGTAGCTGGATATAAGATTTATGGCAAGAGTGTATCTTAGCCTTTTCTACCTGTTTTGATGTGAGCATTTTCTCATTTGCCAAATGTGTAGAAGTCACTCAGGTAGTTTTTAGATTTCTTTCAGAGGGAATTGATACACATGTACATATAGATTTGGTGTGTCCATGGGAGGAAGTGAATTCAGGAGCCCTCTATGTCACCATCTTGGACTGGAACCTTCAGGAGGAAGCTCCTTGACATATGTCTTGTGTGGACAAAAGTGTTGCCTGCCATATAAATAAACAAAGGATGTTGTGGCCATCAAGCCATCAGCCACAGCAGCCACCCTCAATGGTGCACACCGAGGGGATTCAGGATGGAGAAAAACAGAATACTGGCCCCAGATAGTTAAGGTGCATATCAAAGGAATAATTTCAATGAGCCCAGACTCTTGCATCATACCATACATAGAAAAACACTAAATTTATTAACCTGAGATGTCTGGGTTTTCCTTAATTAGCAGTAATTTTTTTTTTTTTTTTTGCAGTACGCAGGCCTCTCACTGTTGTGGCCTCTCCGTTGCGGAGCACAGGTTCCGGACGCGCAGGCTCAGTGGCCATGGCTCACAGGCCCAGCCGCTCTGCGGCATGTGAGATCCTCCCGGACCGGGGCACGAATCTGTGTCCCCTGCATCGGCAGGCGGACTTTCAACCACCGTGCCACCAGGGAAGCCCAGCAGTAATATTTTGATGTTCGACTACCTGGTACATTTTTTTGCAAAACTCCAATATATCCTGTCTCCTTCCTTACCTCTTCAGAACAGTGCCTCAGAGCTACATGAGAGGCTGTATCCTGGACTTAAGTCCTCAGTAATGCCCCAAACAAAAATAATTCTCAACTTTTAGATTGTGCATCTTTTCAGTCAACACAAGATAAATAAGTTCTGGAGATTTACTGCACAGCATTGTGCCTATAGCTAAGTTTTGTATACTTAAAATTTGCTAAAAGAGTAGATCTATGTTAAGTGTTCTTACCACACACACACACACACACACACACACACACACACACAAGATAATAATAAAGTGTGTGGGAGGAAACTTTGGGAGGTGATGAATATGTTTATGGCCTTGATGTTGGGATGGTTTCATGGGTGTATACTAATCCTCAAACTCGAATTGTGTACATTAAATATGGATAGCTTTTTACAAGTCAATCAGACCTCAGTAAAAAATTTTAAAACAATGTCGTGACTTAGAAGAACAACAATCATTTCATTATCTCCCTTGGTTCCTGTGGGTCAGAAATGCAGAAAGGGCTTAACTCCATGTTTCTGGGGTTTCATGCAATTGTAGTTGGATGATGGCTAGAGCTGGAATATCAGGGAACTAAAGTAGCTGCGGGCTGGCCAGGCATTCATATAGTCTTCTCTTCATATAGTTATGGGGCCTCTCTATGTCATCTCTCCACATAGGCTAGTTTGGGCTTCCTCACAGCATGGCTCCCCATGGCAACTGAAGTCTCAAAGAATTCTAGTAAACCAGGTTGAAGTTGCATTGCCATTTATCACCTGCCCAGGAAGTCATGCAGCCAATCTAGATTCAAAGAAAGGAAAATTAGACTCCATATACAGATGGGGCAGCAGCAAAGTCACATTATAGAAGAACACGTGGGATTTGGATTGGGAACGCACTCCATTTTGGAGAGAATTGATATCTAAACAATGTTATGTGTTTTGATCCATGAACATGGTATATTTCTCCATTTATTTTGGTCTTAGTATTTTTTTCTCTTCAATATTTTGTAGTTTTCAATGTATAGATCTTGTATGTATCTTCTGTCATATTTATTTCCATCTATGTATCTACTTCCATCTATGTATTTGATGATTTTGATGCTCTTGTATGTAGCACTTTTACTTCATTTTAAATTGTTTATTGCCAGTACATAGAAATTAACTGATATTTATATTGACCTTGTATTCTACATCCTTGCTAAAGTCACTTATTAACTCTAATTGTTTATACATTCTATTGAATTTTATACATATACAATCATGTCATCTACAAATAATGAAAGTTTTACTCCAAGCTTTTCCTTGTTCTGTGGGATTTTTTATACATGCCCAGTTTTGAGGTATAAACAGCAGGATTCGTTTTCTTTTTTTCCCTCACCTCCAACTAAGATCAAGTCTTTCCAGACTAGATGCTGGTCATCAGCATCTAGTGAGTATAATTGTGTTGCCCTTGACCACACTGCCAATCCACTGTGTGATGAGCATCTCCTTTTCAGATCTGGAGTACAATTTGACATGCAGTGTGTCCAGAGCAATTTTCAGTTTCTAGCAGGCATGCACCTACCATGGCTTCATTCTACTGAGATAGCACATTCTTCCACCCGGTTCCCTATTCCTCTGACCCATGGAGTCACCTGCAAAACTGCAACTGATATTGTGTACTGCTATTAGGGATCTTCCTGTCTCCGCCCCGCCTTTAGTGTTTAACTTGTAAATATTGCACCTCCCAGAATACAGCACAAAATTCCTTCCTCCTCCCCCTCCCTCACATATACACACACACTTCCTGACCAGTTATTTCCTGGGAGGTGCTACCTCCAAATAGATGTATTACTAGCATCCTCAAAAAGCAGCACTTCCATAGCATATGGGCAAGCACTTTGTGTTCTAGTTGGTGCAGATCTTGGATCTCTGTGTCTGTAACAAAAAGTAGGGGCAGCTGGTTTCCCACTGAGCTCAATTACATGAGCCATAACCTGGATAAGTTTGTGCCAGTCCACTGTGTCCCACTTTATGATTAATGAAAATGCCTACCAGAATCTGGTCAAGCCATTGATTGGGTTGACATTTCCAGGGTTCTTCTGAGTTCTTGTCATTTTCTTTGTTTTCATGAATAACATAAGGCAAGTTGGGAGAGGCTGCCTCATACACTTCTAGTCAAATGCTGTTAAAGCCAGAAGTCATTTCCTTGTGGCTACCATTTTTTTATATATGTGTTTAGATCTGTCACTAGGGAGAGAGGCGAAGTGTCAGCAATCATCTGTGAAATAGGACTGCCTGGTTCGGGTTGTGCATGAATGGTGTAAAGAAATACACTGCAGAGGCCAGACCTCAGAGAATACTATTATTTTGTCACTTGTAGTGAGCTATTTACACAGGACCTGTTTTTCTGTATGAACATCAAATGTTACTGCACTGACTTCAGCACAAAGAGACCCTCTTTCCTGTCTCTCCTCCCCTGAACCCCTCTTGACAAGTCACATTTTCTAACCACTGGGCCACTGTCTTTCCCATCAGTTGAAACCTCCACTCAATGTGTTCTCTGCAAAGTGAAAACTCCAGTCTCAGCTGCTTATTTCTCAAGTCTCCTTCCTGGGTTTATTCTTTCAAAACGTTTGATCAGGCAGTTAAGGTTGGAGAAATGTGAGAGAACAGGGTGGTCCAGTAGGATCCACCAGAGGTAGAGGGTGAGCACGTAATTAAGGTATGTCATCCACAGGGGCTTGAGGCCCACTCCTGGTGAAAGTTATTCTTAACTTCATTCTTACCTTAAAAAAAAAACCTTGTTTTTCAAAAATTGTGATTTCAAACTTGCAGCGTTAACATAGATTTCTCAAAAACATATTGGATGGTGATAGTTTTACAATTTCATTTTGATAAAAGTTTCCAAAAGAGGGGTTGGGGCTTATTGAAAGGTTTAAAGAATTTTCAAAGATTAACTCATTCATTCATTGAATAAATATTTATTGAGAATCGACTATGTTCTAGACTGCACTAGGTACATAAACTTCTAATGGGGAAAGATAGACAAAACCCAACAATTTTGGAAGTCCTTATATAGTATAATTGTGGTATAGGTATAATAGTTATGAATTTAGATGAAGGAAGAGATCTTTTACTTCTCCTAAGTCAAATTAAATCTCTCTGGAGAGATTGCCCAGGTTGATGGAGTTCACCCTGGTGACCCCTGTTACCCTTGGGCTGGTGTCATGCAGGAAAATAGCATAGGGCCCATTCCTCAAGCTCGGTGGCTCCCACTTTGGCTGACTCTTATCCTGGCCCATGTTGCCCTGCAATGGTAGCCCATTCTCTGGAGGCTCCATTCTCTCTATCCAAGCTTGACCAATGAGAGCCGCCACCAAGGGTTCAAGTGTACAGACTTAGTGCCTGGATTCCATAGGCACCTTAGCAGTGATTTACCAGAAGCCTTGCCACTCCAGAGAAGATAGTGCTGTGTGGTCAGGCTCACAGAATCAGCAACCTTCTCCTCCAGCCCCGATCCCTCATGGTTCCAATGCTCACCCTGCCATCCACTCCCACCCAGGAGGCCCATGGTCTTTACATCTTTCTGAGTGCCCTTGAGAAGCCTATAGGATACTATCAGACTTCATGGGTGGCCCTGACCACATCTGAGGAATCAGAGGAGGCTGCCTGGAAGAAGTGGTATTTAAGCTGAGCTGTGAAGGAGAGTAGGAGTGAACTAGGAAAGTTTTAGTCTTGGTGGTGTAGAAGGTTTTGTGTGTGTGCGTGTTGTGTGTGTGTTTCCTGAGAATGTTAGTAAGGGAGAGAAGTTTATTACTAGAATTAGAAGGATGACATTTTGATTGTGAGTATAGCTTGGTGAGTAGGGCTACTTCAACTAAATCTCACATTTAGATATTTCTTACCTTCTTGGGACTTTTAGAGACATTCCCAGAGGAACAGGTATGGGTTCTTACTTCCCAGCTGAATTCTGTAAGAGCCAGGGAATTTGGATATGTCTCCCAAATTTTAGGTTGTGTAGAATGATCTATAGAGGTAAATCATTAAACATGTACCAGACTCTCCTTTGTTCTGATTTTGATTTCTTTCAAATTGTTCACCACTACCACACATGTGAGAACACGTTTGGTGTTAAGATTCCTGTATGTGAAGATCTGCACAGGGAGAACCCCTCCCAAAGGGAGGCATACTCATCATTCCTCATTCTCTTAGTCACTGTGTTCGCTATCTAGAGCCTTTGTAGCTTCTTTTGGCTGTAATGTTTTCAATTGTTCTCTCTCTCTCTTTTTTTTTTTTCACAGGTTTTAAAAAGAAAGGGGTGAAGCAAGCTCTCTTTTCAGAATCAAAATGCAGAACAAATGAGAAAATGATGGTATTTAACCTTCCCAAGTTTGAGACCCCAAGAATAATGCAGCCAACTTTTATATTTTCAACAGCCCTTCTACATACAATCTGTCTTCTCTGACTTGGCTCCAAGTTCTATCCTCACTTTCAATTATGCCAATTCTATTGTTATTTAAAAGGAAAAAGCCTTCTTGGTTATTGTCAGAAACTGCTGTATAGCTTACCCCCACCAGCACCCAGGCAACTACAGAGAGGATGGAGTGGAAGGTGGGCAGGACAGAGTCAGAGGCGATTCACCAGGGTCACTTAGTTCTTCCGTGAATATGGTTGTTAACATTTCTATTATATTGTGACTGACTACTGACTGTTATTTTCTGAGAGAAATGGTAGGGGGAATTCCTTTCTTTTTGATGCAGCTAGTACATAAAACAGCGATCTCATCAGCTGAGCTGTCAGGGAGAATCCAAAGAGTCCAAGAGAGCTCTGAGATCTGAATAGTTACCATCACAGCAGGACTGTGTCTTCAGTGCCTCTTTGCCAAGGGTCCTGGTGGTGATAATGTCCTTTCTCGGAGAGATGACCCTGCAAGAGAGAAGCAATGACCTTTGTTTAGCTTGTGGCAGGTATAATGAGGGGGATGAGTGTTTACTGAGCCCACTCTGTGCCAGGCCCTGGATTTGAAGTTCGCAGGCCAGAGTTCAGATTCTTGCTCTGACGTTTCCTGGCTGTGTGACCCCAGAAGAATCATTTAATTTCTCTGAGCCTCAGCTTACACATTTGTAAAATGGGGATACATTGGTAGCTTCATCGCACATGGTTGATATAAGGATCACATGAGATAATTAATCAGAAACTCTTTGTAAGTGGCGCCATGAGAAGGAATTGCTGGTTATCTTACTCAGTGTGATCCAACCACAATATCATAGAACCTGCCCCACCTGGAGGTCCAGTCTGGGGGAATTCCAAGGTCTTGCCCAACTGGAGAAGCAGGTCAACTGGCATATCCCTGTCTGGCATCTGGAGACCCATGAGAACTGGCAGGCCAGATCTCTAGTGATATGTAAGAAAAGGACCAGGCAAGAGATGCTGTGGGCAGGCACATCTGCTCTTAGATCTGGGGTGCCATTTCAGGCATAGGCAAAGGCTGGGTTATGGGCAGCAACCAGATTATGCTGAACTGTTTGTTGCTATATTTGCAAATGTGCACCTGAAGGTTTATACGATTGCTCACAGGAAAAAATAAATTTAAAAGTACCAAAGGTCCAGTCATACAAGAGTAAGAAATAAAATGACAACATCAAGTATCTTTCAGACCAGGATAGAAGTCAAAGGATTTTTGTTGCTGTTGTTAATTTAGAATTATATACATACTAAAAGGGTAAGAAATTAAGTGAATCATGACTCACTGAATAAAGGCCACTAAACTCCGTTTTTTTTAATTAAAAAAAGATAAAAGGTCAACACACTCTTAAAACTAAGGGTAAAATATAAACTCTCACTCATTAAAATTAAATAAAAAATCATTTGATACCATATGATATCACTTACATATTTTTCTAAAATATGACACAAATGAACTTAATGAAACAGAAACAGACTCACAGACATAGAGAACAGACTGGTTGCCAAGGGGGAGGGGAGGTGGGGGAGGGATAGATTGGGAGTTTGGGATTAGCAGATGCAAACTATTATATACAGGATAGATAAACAACAAGGTCCTACTGTATAGCACAGGGAATTATATTCTATATCCTGTGATAAACCATAATGGAAAAGAATATGAAAAAGAATATATATGTGTGTGTGTGTGTGTGTGTGACTGAATCACTTTGTGTACAGCAGAAATTAACACAACATTGTACATCAACTATACTTCAATAAAATAATTTTTAAAAGTCATTTGAATGTTCAGTTTCTTATACTGCTGGTAAAGAGAAGGAAAAAGTGAGAGATGGGCAGAGTAAGGAAAAGAAGAGGAAAAGCTGACCGGAGAGCGAGGCAGGGTAAGTGGTCCCGGGAGGCAGCAAGGAGGGCAAGCTGAAATAGAGCCAAAGAAACTGCTCTTGTCACTTGAAGCACGAACCCCAAAGTAAGTTATTACTCACTGGTTTTCTGATTATTTCTCAGAGCCTAGAAATGGCTCATCTACCTGTTTTAGGAAGAAATGCTTGTTGTGAAGGAATGGCTTAAGTTTTAGGAATTTTCTTTGTGTGATCTTAGTTGTAGCTTCAAATCTGTTGGCTTACTTTTTTTTTCTATGTTCCTGCTGGTGGCCAATAAAAGTGAGCAGAGAGAAGGAAGTGGGCATGCCCTGCCTTACTGGACAGCTATTCCACTGCTTTGTGCCAGATCCCCAGAGATTCAACTTGGAATAGCATCCCTAGAAGATCTGACTGAAGAATCCTTAGGATCTGAAATGTGCCAAGTACATGTCAGTTCAGATATCTGCCCCTGATGATGCTAGTAACGGGTTGGATTTAACAGGCCAGAGGATGATAACATGCATATAAATTAGTGGTCTCACCTTTCTCCTTTCCATACCATTCATCTGCACACCACACCCCTGCTGGGGACATCTCTCATCACAGGTGTCCGTTCTCAATCTCTCACAGCTAGAAGAGCCCATCAGACTCTGAGGGCAGGTCAGACGTGAAATGTAAAAGCCCCTCCCCAAGGCTTCTGTGTCCACCCCTTTCACTAGTACTGATATTATGCTCGAGAACAAGCCAGCATCAGACAGAAAGTCACTGTTGCTGCAAACTGTGCTTTGTCAGTCCTGCGGTTGTACCATTTTAGCTTCATCTTCCCAAATTGGGCAGACACTGCACCTGCCTATCCCCTATGAGGTGACAACAGTTGCGAGTCACAGCAGTGACATCCACCATGCACTGAATGGCTTCCATGCATCCGGCCCTGATTACACCCTTAACACACGTCATCTCATTTCATCTTCCTTATTGACTCTGTGTGCTGAGTGTTATGACTAGCCCCACTTTATAGGTAAGAAAATTGCCAACTGGAAAGGTTCAGAAAGTTGTCCTTGGGTCATTAGTGCCAGAGCTAGGATTTGAACTCAGAAACTCGAGAGCCCGTCCCACATAGTCCCAGGCACAGTCTTTCCCTGTAGAACCACCTTGACTTTTATGATTTAAAGACTCCTTTGTATGGGGCTTCCCTGGTGGCACAGTGGTTGAGAGTCCGCCTGCTGATGCAGGGCGCACGGGTTCGTGCCGCGGAGCGGCTGGGCGCGTGAGCCATGGCCACTGAGCCTGCGCGTCCGGAGCCTGTGCTCCGCAACGGGAGAGGCCACAACAGTGAGACACCCGCGTACCGCAAATAAAATAAAATAAAATAAAATAAAGACTCCTTTGTATGATAAAACTTCTATCCTTTTATAGGTCTGATTTTCTAACAGGTGGGGGTTTGAATGAGTACCTGAAAGGAAAAGAGTGTTCCAGTGTGTGAAAGTTTGGGTGGAAGGGAGGGAGGAGGAGGCACGGCCATGAAGACATGGGTGCTTCCAGCCTAGAATGAGCTTATTGCCAAAGGTCAGAGGTCACTTGTCCCAGCTGACCGAGGCACTGGGTATGCCCCATTTCCTGGGAAATGAATGGACAATTCGGGGCCTAGTCAGTCACTGCTACTTCTCAGCCTTTAAGCCATAAATCTAAAACAAATAATAAACAAGGGAAGCTCTTTAAGACTCCCTCAGCAATCTAGTCTGCTTGATTTTTATTCAGGGAAGATGCCAAAAAATCCCCGACTCACTACAATTTGTTTTTTTGTAAGAAACTGAAAAGAGGGAAAACTCAAATGTTTCTGCTCTCCCTCATCTGAACGTTTCGAATCCAAAGTAAACAGGGGACCTCTGTCCTTTGTGTTGGATGGTGGTAGACACAGGGCCCTTGTTCCAGGAGCACAGTGTCTGCCCATCACAGGCCCCAGTGCACGCTGAGGCCCTGTGTCCGGGCCAGTGGGACGGGCCCTGATTCCCCCACACTGTGCAGCAGTGCACACAGTTGGTGTTCAAGCTTCATCCCTCCCCGACCCCTGTGATCATCTCTACCTCAACAAAAAAAGAGAAACCCTCTCATCGCTCACTCTCAGGGACACTGAAACTCGTGCAACTGTGCTCACTGCTTTTCTTGCTGAGAGAAAGCAGTTTGTTTCTTATTGCAAAAGTGAAACAAATTCATTGTGGAATATTTAAATCAGAAGACGAAGAGAGAAGAACAGACAAAGAATCACTCAACTTAAATACCCAGACATAAGTGCTAACCATTTTGTTGTATCTATAGCCTTTATCTGTTTCCTGATGCATGTATAGTAACATATTTATGCGGGGAGGAGCAACATTTGGATCATACTTTACATTGCTTAGGGATGTATTGTAAATCGTCACCCCAAAAAATGTCAATTGGAATAAAGAATTAATTGTAAAAGGTGGTGGAATAGATACAGATGAATGCTTATTTCAGTTGTTAACCTGGGGTCCATGCATAAGCTTTGGAGAGTCTATAAATGCATGTAATCATATGCACAATTTGGTACACAAATATAGATACAGATAAGGACATAGATAAAGACTTAGCTATACGAGGGCAGCAGGAAAGATGGTTCATAGTTTTCACCAGATTCTCCAAGATATATGTGACTCCAAAAACCAATGACTTATATTAACTTGGCTTGGGGGAAAATTCCCAATGTAGACCACCTACCACACAGCTGGTAGGAACGTGAATTGGTTAAACATTTCTGTAGGGCAATTTGGGTAATCCTGTGTGTGTGTGTGTGTGTGTGTGTGTGTGTGTGTGTGTGTGTGTGTGTGTGTGTGTATGACTTAAAATATCCATAAGAACATATTATGAAGTTAAAATAGTGCAAAGCAGTGTAAATTGGAGAGCAGAGATAGACAAATTATTAATACAGAATACAAAGCTTGGGGGATGGGCAGGATCAAGAATATAACAGATCTGTGGTATGATAAAGGTATTATTTCAGATCAGTAGGGAAATTCACCAAATCAAATTGTATGGAGAATGTTATAGAATAGTGGTTAGATTAGCATCCTTGTTTGGTTCCTGCCTCTAATGTTTTCATATGAAGAATTTTACACATGCCGATTTGATGTAGGTATTCCTAATGTTAATAAGGTAGCCTATATCTAAGATATTTTTCCTGTAACTATAGAGATAATTACATTTTATCTTTGATGTTAAAATGTAAAAAAAAGAATTTGTAACTATGTGTAGAATGGATGTTAACTAGATTTATTGAGGTGATAATTCAAAATATATGCAAATATCTGATCATTATGTTGTACACCAGCAACTAATATAATGTCAATTATATGTCAATTTTTAAATGTAATTATTTATTAATAAAATATTACCTGAATTACCAGAACAAACTCTACTTGGTCCTAGTATATTGTTTTTAATGACATTTTGGATTTGATTTGCTAGCATTTTATTTACTTTTTTTCATCTTTCCTCTTAAGTCAGATTGGTCATTACAGCTTTTTTTTTTCTTTTTTGTTTGTTTTTGCTACTTCTGTTAGTTTGGGATATCAGGGTTGCTTTAGTTTGAAAAACTGAATTGTGACACTTTCCAGCCTCTTTTATGTTCTGGAACACTTAAACAGCAAAGACATTAAATTCCTTGAAGGCTAAAAGAAATATACTTTATAACTCTGTGGAAACGTCATCTTTTATGGAGTAATTTTTTAAACAACTTTTCCATTTCTTTTCTGATTATTAGTTGTTTCTAGTTTCTACTTCTTCTTGAGTTGATATGGCAATTATATTTTTCCTAAAAAATTTATTTAACGAAATTATTCAAATTCGTTAACATTGAGTTATACATTACTATTTTCTTATAATTAAAAAATCTTTTCTACATATGTTCTATTTCACATCTCATTCCCAACACTATAAATTTTGTATTTTCTCTTCACTCATGATTAATCTTGCCATGCTTTTATTATTCTTTTCAAAGATGCTCTTTCATTTATTCTGATTTTTGCCTTTTTTTTTTGGCTGTGCCAGGTGGATCATAGTTTCCCGACCAGGGATTGAACCCGGGCAACAGCAGTGAAAGCATCAAGTCCTAACCACTGGACCGCCAGGGAACTCCTTGATTTTTGCCTTTTCTAATTCACTAATTTTTGCTTTAATTGTGACCCCACATTTCTGCTTTCCTTAGATTTATTTTATTTTTTATTTTCTATTTCAGTAAAGTTGTTACTTCATTTAGTTTAATTATTTTTTAATACTAAAAGAAAATCTGTGGCTACAAATTTCAGCTTTAGCTGAATCCCAAATATTTTGACTTTGTTCTCATCACTAGTTTGAAGTATAATTTTAATTTTCTCTTAGATCCAATAGTAATTTAGGAAAAAATGTTTTTATTGTATGTTTAAGTTGTCCTTTGTTATTAAATTCTAATCTAATTGAATTATAGTTAATGACTGTAGCCTAAGAAGTTTTTTCTTCCTGGAATTTAAGGTTTCATTTGAAGGTCAGCATATGTTCATTTCTTAAAAATCTTTAAGGATTTTTGAAAGGTATGTATTTATATATGTAGAATACAAAATCTTAATTTGTACACATTAGATAAATTATCCAAATTCACTGTACATTTACTAAGTTTTTTTTTTCCTTTTGAGGTGCCACAGAGATGCTCCAGTTTCAAAAAGGGTATCCCTTATCTATTGTTGCATAACAAACCACCCCAAAATTTAGTGGTTTAAAACAGTGACATTTTATTATTTCTCAGGATTCTGAGTGGGCTGGGTTCACTCTTACAGCTGAATTCAACTGGTGGATCAGACAGGGGCTGTGTTCAGGACTGGTGGCTTGTCTCTGCTCCACATGGCCTGTCATCCTCCAGTAGACCGGATTGAGCTTCTGCACATGGTGGTGGAACCATTCTGAGACAGCAAGCTCTAATGCACAGGAGTTTTTCAAGTCTCTGCTTGAATCCTCCCATTAACTGAAGTCCCATTGAACTAAGAAAGACACATGGTCAGACCCAGACTCAGTGTGGGAGGGGGCAATCCAAGAGCATGGGTATCAGGAAGTATGCGTCATTGGGGACCATTGATGTGATGGTCTAGCACACAAAAGGATGACAATTTGTTCTTGTAGTTCTCCTTGCATTTCTAATAGTTTTGACCAAAATAATCTTGTTTATATATGAATTCAGTTTTTTGCTACAAATTTTAGTTTTCTCATAATTATGTTACCCTACCACATTTCTTTTGGTTTGTATTTACAGTTTTTGATTTTATATCACTGACAGGTGAGTTTTTTAAAAGCCTCTAGTTGGATTTTGTATTTTAAAAGGGGAATTAAAACTATTCATGTTTAATTGGAATACAGATACATTTGTGCTTACTTCTACCATCTGATCATATGTATCATTTTTTACATTTCTTGGACTTTTTCCTCATTCCCTTTTCCTGCTAACTCAATATATCTCTCTCTGCTCCCTTTTTTCCTCTAAAAACTTGGATGTTAAATGTTGTATTTTTATTCTATTGCTAGTTACCTTGAAATCTTTGAATGAATTTATATATCTATCAAAGAAAATAATTTTATAGTAGTTATTAATTCTCTTCAGTGAATGATAACAAAATAAGCACATTTTTATTCTCCCTTCTATGCCACCCTGACCCCCCCAGTTTCTATAACAATAATCTGGGCCTTTAGATTTAGATTATTACTATGATTTAATCCTGACTACTAATCCATGTATATATGTTTTCTTTCAAGAATTATCTTCAATAGTTTTATTAAATTTCCAACCATACCTTCAGCTTCACCTAACAGTGGCTCAGACATTAAGGACGTTTAATTACACCACATAGAAAGGAGAGTGAATGGAAGCAGGTCTGTGGTTGGCTCACCAGCTCTAAAATGCCAAGATGCTCTCAGATTCTCTTGGCCTTCTCCTCATGGTCACAAGATGGATGTCACACTCCAGATACTTCATCCTTAGACAGCCATCTTCAAGATAGGAAGAAAGGTCAGGCTACCTCATTGCCTGGCTTCAAAAAGAAAATTCCTAATAAACTTAATCAAGGAGGTGAAAGACCTATACTCTGAAAACTATACAACACTGATGAAGGAAATTGAAGATGATACAAAGAAATGGAAAGATATCCCATGTTCTCGGATCAGAAGAATTAACATTGTTAAAATGGCCATACTACCCAAAGCAACCTACAGATTTAACGCAATCCCTATCAAAATATCCATGACATTTTTCACAGAACTAGAACAAATAATCTTAAAATTCATATGGAACCACAAAAGGCCCCAAATTGCCCAAGCGATCTTGACAAAAAGAGCAAAGTCTGGAGGTTATACCTCCCAGACTTCAGACTATACTAAGTCTGAAAGCTGCAACAAATAACATACAAGGGAACTCTCATAAGGCTATCCTTCTACTCTGTTGGTTGAAATGTAAATTTGTGCAGCCATTATGAAAAACAGTATGGAGGTTCTCAAAAAACTAAAATGATCCAGCAATTTCACTCCTGGGTATATATCTGCAAAAATCTAAAACACTAATTTGAAAAGATAATCTGCACCCCAATGTTCAAATTGGGTTAAGACGATGTGATGCGTGTGTGTGTATACAAGATGTGGTAAAGACACACACACACACACACTGTAATATTATTCATCTATAAAAAGAACGAATTTCTGTTTGCAGCAACATGGATGGACCTAGAGAATATTATACTTAGTGAAAAAAGTCAGACAGAGAAAGACAAATACTGTGTGATATCACTTATATGTGGAATCTTGAAAAAATACAAATGAATGTATACGCAAAACAGAAATAGATTCACAGAGACAGAAACAAACGTGGTTACCAAAGGGGAGAGGGAAGGGGGAGGGACAAATTAGGGGTATGAGATTAACAAATACAAACTACTATGTATAAAATAGATAAGCAAAAAAGGATATACTGTATAGCACAGGGAATTATAGCCTTTATCTTGTAATAACCTATAATGGAGTATAACCTGCAAAAATACTGAATCACTATGCTGTACACCTGAAACTAATATAATATTATAAATCAACTATACTTCAATTAAAAGGAAAAAGAAGAAGAAGAAGCAAATTTCTACCCAAGAAGCCTAACAGGAGACTTTCCTGACATTTTATTGGCCAGAACTTAGTCACATGCCCAGCCCTAGGCCAGTCATCAACAACGGGCAAGGAATCCTCTTGCTTCGTCCCCTGGGTCAGCGCACGCTGTCAATCACACAAAACTGGGATTCTGTTAGCAGGAAGAAAAGGAAAATGTTCATTCTATTGGCATCCAACAGTGAGTGCCACAATATATTAAAAATCAGGAGTAAGGCTCAACAGTTTTACTGCTTTATCATTCACTGCCATTTCCGTTACACTATTTCTTTTACATTACTGAGTTTATTTGCTTGGCTGGAATATTTTCTGTGGAGTCTTTTTATTTATTTGTTTTTCCATTGGGGTGGTACATGAATGATTTACATTTTTTATATCTGCGTGTCTGAAATAGCTTGGTAAGAAACAGAATTTTGTGTTGCAATCATTTCCCCCCAAAATGCATTTTCCATACATATTGCTTTGTTGGTTTTGGCATTTATGCAGCAAATATGAAGATGATGTGTTTCCTTCGCAGGTTACCTGATTCTTCTGCCTGTGTGGCTTCACAAAGAAGAGAGCACTTTACTTGTCCATTGTTGAATCCCTAGTGCCTGGAACATAACAGGCTTGTCATGGACATGTGTGGAATGAATGGATGAAAGAAAAAAGAGCCAGTTGTCTGTGGGAGACTCCCGAAAGAGCCCCTGCATTTCACCTGCACGTTGAAGCGTTTCTTTCCCCTGCACGTGTAACCACATAACGCTAGCTGGGAGCCAGCGCGGCTGCCCTCACCAGGGCCCCCTCGGCCATGTTCTCTCTGTGCCAGGCATCAAATGTGAGCGCCCCCGCCAAGGGATCCCTGTCCTGTGTGCACCCCGGTACCTGGACACTCCCTGGATTCTTCAAGAGGATGGAGATTTGCACCTCCTGACTTTTCTGTGGCTCATTTCTGCCTACAGCCTTTGTTACAACCAACCTCAGGAGCATTGCTGGGTTCTGATGGGGGTGGCTCCCTAGAGATACCTTTCTTTTCTGTGAGGTAAATTGAAGGTTGTCAAAGCCTTCTCTCAAACTGGTCTCATCTGTGTTGTCTTAGAGAAATTCCTTAAAATGTCGGTTATGTGGGTGGAATCCTTTTTCAGTTTTGAACAATGGCAGATTTCCCCCGTCATTATTTTCCTTTGCCTGTTGCAATGGGAGCTTGAAAGAGAGGCAGGAGAAGTTCAATGTGATGGTTTAAATGTATGGCACAGAATAGAAGTCTGTCCTTGCACTTTTTATTATCTCAAAATCCCCTCCCCCTTATAGATCCTTGGGATGTATATCCCCCTCCCCTTATTGCTGACCCCTCCTGTCTTAGGACACAAGAACAGTTTCTCCTCTATCAGCAATATGCTCCCTTTTTGGCTCTCTGTTTGGATGTCCTGGCTTTGTCCTTCTCTGTCTCATATATTTTTTAAATTATTTATTTATTTATTTGGCTGCGTCCGGTCTTAGCCATGGCACGCGGTCTTCTCTAGTTGCAGCACGTGGGTTTCTCTCTAGTTGTGGTGCATGGCTCTAGGGCGCACCAGCTCAGTAGTTGTGGTGTGCAGGCTTAGTTGCCCCGTGGTATGTGGGAATCTTAGTTGCCCGACCAGGGATAGAACCCATGTCCCCTGCATTGGAAGGTGGCTTCTTAACCACTGGACCACCAGGGAAATCCCTCTGTCTCATATCTTATCTCTCACAATTTTTTTCCTTTTCCTCTGAGTTTGGGGAGAATTTTTTGAGTTTATCAGGCAGATTGACCCATCACTAAAAAATATTTAAGTCCGTTTTGCAGCTCTCTATCTTTCTTTGATTTTTCCTTCCTCAATTCTTTATATATTTTTTCCTGTCTCTCTTTTGCTTCTCTTGATCATCACTACCCTTTCCCATCAATACCATTAGTTTCACCTGCGTAAGGATAGCTAGGCATTTGATTTAGGACTTTCCCCCAGCACTCCTGAGAATTTGGGGGGCAATCTTCCCAGTCTTCAGAATGCTCTGGCTGTACGGCTGAGGCTGCAGGAGGTCGGGGGACAGCAGCAAGGACAGAATTGAATGCGTAGCTCTTCTGTCTCCAAGTGTGCTTAATGGAATGGTTTGGCAACAGCTGTGCTGAATCCTCTGGGTACCTCTCCTGCATGCTGGTCAACTAAGCAGTTCACGACTATATGAGAAGATAAGGATTTTAGTTGTAGCAGCCATCTAACTCTGAGTCTTAGAGACTCTAATACCTTGACATCTTGGAGCCGCTTGGACCACCTGTGGAACCATCAACCTCTAGACTTCAATACTGGGCTTTAGAGCCATCCTGCAATATTCCTTACGAAGGAAGGATTCAAGCTGAATACACAACTTGAATGTGCATTCCCAAGGTAGACCTGAGAGCTGGGAGATAGATGGAAGATGTTAAATACTGGCATGAAAACCACCTAGGTAGCTGAGGACAAAGCAAACGCCTCTGATGGCTTCTTACCTCACCCATTATGCTGGTGATGAAAACTGTAAAAGTGGACTCCGCGTAAGGTTTCCTACTTTTTCTTTTGGCTAGAGATAAGGAATACACTAATAGCTGAGGCTTTGCAGGGGGCTGATACTCGAACAATACCTTACTTTGGATTAGATTTCTTTTCCTAAATCCCTTAACACATTAAAACCTCACTCTGCCTGAACACAGTTCTCCAGAGTCCTTTATAAAACCTCTCTCTCGGGCTTCCCTGGTGGCGCAGTGGTTGAGAGTCTGCCTGCCCATGCAGGGGACACGGGTTCGTGCCCTGGTCCGGGAAGATCCCACATGCCGCGGAGCGGCTGGGCCCGTGAGCAATGGCCGCTGAGCCTGCGTGTCCGGAGAGGGAGAGGCCACAACAGTGAGAGGCCCACATACCGCAAAAAAAAAAAAAACCCAAAACACAAAAAACTCTCTCTCTCTCTTTCATACACAGATGACATCTGACCTTTGACATCCTACTGAGTCAGGCACCCTTTCCTGTTTTTCCTCTGAGTCCCCCTGTCTACTGCTGCCACCAAGGAAGGTCCTGCAGCCACCAGAAGCCTTCTCTGCTCACTGCCCTCCAAGGCTTGTCTGCAGGAATTGTAATTCCTTCAATGCAGTGGCCCATGGCAGTGCTTCCTGCCTAAGAATGTCTGGGCTGTTTACTCACTAATATCTGGGTTAATTGCCGACCTAAACAGCGAGTTCTGCTGGCCTGAATCATTCAGGGAAGACTCTGATGCTAGTGGTCCCACAATCACTTCCACAAATGAATCAGGAAGGAGGGGGAGGCTGATTACAGTGAAGGAGACTCTTTAAACATACACTCTGTAATAGGCATGTAGAAGAAAGGAAAGGGAAAACTGACAGTGGGACTTTGCTGGCCTCTGAGCAGAAGATAGAGTAGTTCTCCTGTTTGCACGGGGAGAAAAGGCTGTGCTTGGCTTTACAGAAGGTATTATCCTTGAGCTCAAGGCCAGCTGAATCAAGCGTGTGCAGCGGTAGCCCAGGCATATTCTTAGGAGGAAGTCCACACGTTGGTCAGTCTCCACGCACACAGAAACAGGACTTTCAGTGGCCACGCGAGACAGCTACCGTGCCTGTAGGTAAAGGAATGCAGCGGCGTTCTCTATGCAGCATCCGGGGGCTACAGCTGGAATTTCACTCAGCTTGGGGTGCCATTATTCCATACTGCTAAAATACAAAAACATCACAGCGTCCTCTAGGAAAAATGATTGCCCTCTAAATAACATTCTGTAATTTTTTTCTCATTCTTCTTATACCATAGGCTGAGAAACAAATTCATAGCTCCTGACTTACCTGTGAAACTATCCCCTGTAGGAAGGTGTACACACACACAAGCAAAGAACTGATATGGAAATGATAAAAAAAAAAAAAAAAAAAAAAAAGACATTGGTAGGAAATTGAGAGTGGGAAATTTATGTCCACTGAGTTTTTCTTTAAGCAATAGTTATATTTGTTGATATTAAATAATGTGCTAAGCATGCAAATAAATTCTTCCATTTAGTCCTCACGTCAACCCAGTGAGTTCAGTATTATCCTTATTAAAACCATGGGAACTGAGGCAGCATGGTATAGAAGCCAATACAGACGCTTTGGAACCGGCTCATTTTGCTTTCAAAACCGGGCTCTGCCAATTGCAGGCTTTGTTTCTCTGGGTAAGTTACTAAATTCTCTAGGTCTCGATTGTTTTCATGTAAAAGGAGGATGGAATCTACCTCATAGGGTTGTTGTGAGGATCAAATCAGATATACAAGATGCCAAAGTCAGAGTGTTAACATTTTAGGATATTGGGTTTCCTCCTAGTTCTATAAATGTCCAAAAATTATTTTTCAGTTTACAAAAAAATGTTGTAGATGTTTAGAAAAAAACTGCAACGCCTGATTGTCTTTTTGACTTGAATGATTTGGAAGGTTGATAAAATTACAGATGTGGACTGGCTATTGACAATTTGAGGGAAGAATTAATGATTTCCAAACATCAGAATGTCCTTTGATGTGAGGACTCTTTCGCCTGCAAGATATCAAATTATATCTTGATTACAAAGATTTTACAACCCTGAAGGGGACAAGCTCCTTGTCTTGATTCTGCTGTTACTTCCCTCCACCCAAGACTTTGTGTGCAGGCAGCGGGCAGAGGAGGGGAAACTGCTGACCCTGACTCTTGCCAGTTTGGACAGTCAGCCCTCAGCCACAGTGAACTTGGTGTGTGTGTCCCAGCAGGAAACAAGCTGACGGGTCAATTCTCCACTCCTGGTTGGGGGTCCTGGAGAATAGGAAAAGGGTGTGGAGAACTGATTTCTTTCCTCCCATAGACAAGGCAGGCTAGTCTAGGAAGGAGACAGAAGAGCCACTGGAACAGGTCAAGACCAGTATGAAGGATGAAGACACAGATGCTGAAGGGAGTCAGGGACCACTCACTAAAGAGAGTGTGTGTGTGCTCTGTACATGCATACGTGTGGACTTAGGAAAAGATGTACCCAAGAACTTACCATGAAACCCTCACCACCAATCATTAACGGTTGAAAGAGCAGCAAAATATCCTCTGACAAATGTATTGCTAAGAATGGTTTCTCAGAGTAAATTTACACTGTTTTCAAAATCCCTTTCTACACGGTGTTTCCTGCTCAAATGTTGAGGCCAATGGCCTGGTGCTTCCTTTTTGAAACTCAGCTCCTATGAAATAAAGTTAACAAACATCAACTCTGAAAGTCTGAGCATTGCGCCAAGGAAACAGAAAGAGATTTTGCTCCCTGCCCCTTCAAGGAGAGTGGGTCTACCCTGAGCAGGTAGGCTAGAGGGACCAGGAGAAGACTTAATCCTTGAGCTCGGGGCATCTGGAGAATACACCAGTCACAGCCTCTCAAGGGCACACTGTCCCCTATGGATGGTCCCCAGGGAACCTATAATTCTTCCATTCTCTGCCCAGAATGTCTTTTCTCTGTCCCCTCTATTTACCCAAATTCCAGCACCAGGGGCCAGCTCAAGGCTACAAATCCTTGAAAGAACCGCTCAGGTAGCTCCTGCCCGTACACATCCTCTCTCAGGGACATATGGCTGCAAGCTACCTTGTTCTCGGTCTCAACTGCCTGTGGCGGGATGGGGTGGAGTGGTCTGGGGGTACTGGTGGTCATGGATAACCAGGTGCCCCACAGCAAAGACCCATCTTCATTGTCAGCATCAGACCAGATGCACGAAAGCCCGCTGATCTTAACAACGTGCCGCCTGAGAACGTGGGGTGGCTGTGCTCCCGAGGCAGGCGTCCCGAAAATCCAGTATTCTCTCGGATGGGGGCGCAGGTGGGAAATCTGGTTGAACAAATTCTTCGCTCGATTCTGGGGAGCACTTTCTTTGGGCCAAGTCTTGGCAGGGGCAGGTGAAGCTCGTAGGTCCCGTTCCGGGTCGAGTCTCAAGCCTTGCCCAGGAGAGCCCCCGGCAGCTGCCGTTGGCGCAAGTGACAGACGCCAGGGCCGCTCCGCTCCCCCGCCCGGAACCTAGAAGCGGCCACTGCTCCCGGCCGCTCGGGCTCCGCACTGAGCTGCTAGTCTGAGGGTGGTGTCTGAAATCAGGCGCTTCCTGCCTTTCCCTCGGCCTGGGTGCCCGGCTCGCGCCGCGGACTCGGAGATTCCCGGGTCGCGCCGCGCCGCCCCGCGCCCCCACGCCCCGCTCCGCCCCCCACCCCACGCCCCGCTCCGCCCAGCCCTGCCCGGCACAGTTCGCGTAGTCTCCCCGCCCCTGCTCCAGCCCCACCCCCGCTCCACCCTCACCCCCCTGCCCCTAGAGGGCCCCCCCAACCGGGGCGCGAAGGTGGTCCGCCGGGCCCAGTAGCCGAGTGGCGGAGGTGACGGTAACCGCCTTCCCGTTTCCGCCCGGCCGCCGGCGCGGCGGGGCGAGTGCCAGCAGAGGCGCGCGGTCCTCCCTCCGCCCGCCCGCGCCGGGGGCTGGCCCTGCCTAGCCGGCGCCTTTTTCCCCCGCACCGCGGCGCCGCTTCGCCACTTGGGCACCTCAGGTAGGGCAGGAGGCTGGAGTGCCTGCCGCCCGCCGCTCGTAAAATGGTTACCTCGGCTGGACAGCTCGCCCTCTTCGTGCTGGGTACGTACGCTGCCTGCTGCGCGCCCAGTGGCACCTGCCCTCCGCGACACCCCGCTTTCCCCTGTCCCCTCCACTTCTCTCTCCCGGGTGTGTTCTGCGCTCGCCTAAGAGAGGAGAGGGCGGCGAATTCTTTTCGAGGCTTGAAGGCTGGGAGGCAAGGGGAGTCACTCGGGCTTACTAGAAATTGGGGGAGCCTATTCCAAAGAAGGGGACCGTCGAGCGCTCAGGCTTTCCCCGGTAAGTGGCCGCCGGGCGGTGCGTGAGAACACCCGCCGGGGAAGGGGGAGCGGTGGGTGAACGGGCTTGAACTTTAATCCGCCTTCTCTGTGTGCTCGTACACTTGCCCACACCTACCTGCTTACCTTGCTGCCTCCAAGCCAGTCTTCACCGGCGTCGGTAGCGCGTAGACTCGCACAGGGTGGCCACGGTCCGACCCTCCGGCCGGACCTTGGCTGCTTCCCTTTCGTACCCGCCGCCTACCCGTGAGCCCCAGCGACCGGCAGATGTTCACCATCAGCAGCGGCGCCTCAGTCTTCTTCTAACTTTGAGAGTTCTCGAGCTTTGGGGGTGGATTTTTGTGCGGATTAATTGTTCTTTTAATTAACTTCCCTTGGAGAAGTGGTTTAAGTGTCAGCCGAGGGCAGGAGTGAAACCCTAGACGAAGCGCTGCTGATTTCCTTTGAGTTTGTTCTTGGAAGAGAACGTGGGATGGGGGAAGGGAGGGGAAGTTAAACCCGGCAAACCCGAGTCGCGTCTGGGGAGCCGGTGAGATTTTCGACCTTCGGTGAAGGTCACTCACTGCCCGGCCGGCTCTTGCCCCTCGCGGCGCCGGGTCTCGTGTTGAGATAGCAGATTGACAGCCCAGGTGTCCTGGTTACTGCTGTAGCTTCCGTGAAATGAATTG
This sequence comes from Lipotes vexillifer, assembly GCF_000442215.2. Taxonomy (NCBI): domain Eukaryota; kingdom Metazoa; phylum Chordata; class Mammalia; order Artiodactyla; family Lipotidae; genus Lipotes; species Lipotes vexillifer. The sequence goes on from NW_006780322.1 coordinate 3,050,879, forward strand.
TTCAGTGGCTATCTCCTGCGTTTAACCCTGTAAAGCAAGTTGCTCCCTACAAGATCATTTATTAGAGCGTGAGAAAAGCTATAGAACCCCTCCCTGCAAAATGCCCAGAGCCGCAGCCCCACCCAGTTCCGTGTACAGTTTCAGGGGGTTCACGGACCCGCCCGTAATCCTGCCCATGAAACGCTGATTAAGAACCGCAGCAGAAGTGGAGGCATCATATAAGGGAAATACAGAGCAGCCGTGGAACGGGATTCCACAGCTGCTCCGAGGTGTACCCTCACCTGAAACTCCCCAACAGGTGGCATGACTTTGAGTGGCTTTTTTTTTCTTTTCCCAAGACCATTTTATATTTTTGTATTGATGGTTCTAATTTTAGATTTTTTGTTAAAGCAGTAAAATATTACCAATACAGTAGAAGCCTCCTGTATTTGGGTCCCTATGTAATGTTTTCTGCAAATGCTAATAGTAATAATAATAATAGCTAACACTCTTGGAGCACTTACTCTGTACCAGGTACTGTTCTAAGTGCTGTGCATGTATTAACTCATTTAATTTTCACACCAACCTGATGAAGAAAGTATTATCGTCCCTATTTTATGGAGGAGGAAAGTGAAGCACATGGTCCCACAGTTAGTAGGTAGTTGGGCCAGAATTACGAAGAGTGTGGAAGGAATGTGGATATTAAAAGTCACCTAACTGTGGTCACTGTAGTTCCATCTCCCAGGTTTGGGACTTTTCCTCGAGTTGAGATGGGTGGAATACCCTGGAGATTGTTTTAATTGGGTTTTCTTTTGGACTCTCAGGATCTCAAGGCGATCTTAGGTTATTCAGTGAAAATCAGAGGCAAGAAACAATGAAGGTAAGCAAATTTGAGGAAGCTTTGTAAAGTTGCCCCTGCCTCCCCACCCGCCATCATACTATACTTGCACATGAAGACTGCATTCATTCATCATGGAATTTTTCTCTTTTGCCTGAGTTCAACTTGATCTTTGTTTCCTTCCTTAAGAAAAAGATGTATAAATTTGCAAAGGTTGATCAATATGTGAAAGCTGGCTCATACAGTTCCAAACTATGAGCAGTTGAAAAAAAGTAGAGGAAAAAAAGGCAGGAGGAACTTACACCAGTGAGGATTCCTTTTTATTTATACTGCTTTAAAAAAAAAAAAAAAGCCATTGAACTTGGCCAAAAAAAGCCAATGTCGTTCTGTACGTTGACGACTGCTTCTGCCTCCCACCTCCCTTTCTGCTAGATTACTAAATACCTGTCAGTGCCATGTGCATCTTTATTCTGCACATTTTCTCCAGAGCTGCTTTCCTCGCTAATTTTTCTTAAATTAGTTGAAGGCAGTTCCAGGCAAATCAGCCAGTGTTCCATCAGTAATCAAGATCTAGAAAACCGGGATCTTTCCCCTCCTTCCCCACCTCCATGGGAACAGTCTGAGAAGGAACTGTTAGGAATCTCAGCTGATTCTTCTGATTACTTGATGGATGTTTTGGCCAAGAGAATGTGGAGACCTTTGCTTAAATGGCAACATTGGGGACATAATCTAGGTTCCTGTGGTGGCTGTGCTCCCATGTCAGGTTTCCGTCGTTGGCGGAGCAAACCTCACAGGGGGTTGGCTTCTCCAGTCCCAGGTCCTCCCTGTGTCAAGGGAGCAAGATGTGTAAGTTGTGCTTGCTTGGGCAAGTTACTTAGCTTCCTTGTGCCTTGTTTTCCTCATCTGTAAAATGGTGATATTAATAGGATCATTGAATATAATTAATGAACCTAGAATGGTGCCTAGCACATAGTAAGAGTTTAATCAATCATCGTCATTGTCACTTTGAACCTCACAGAACTCCAGGTATCATTGCAGGTTATGTCCATTCTGTAACTGAGAGTTTGTCTTACTTATCTCATTTTCCATCTCCCCACCCTTCCTAAGACAGAAAATACCACCTAAACTAAAAACCTACTCAGAGATTTTAGCGAATATCATTTGGCAGATGACAACTTCAAGAAAGTTTGGGAGTTCTTTTGGACCTTGTGAATTCTTCAATTTTTGATGCAGAACATTTGTATTTCCTCCTTACTGTTCAGTGGTCAGTTGTTTATTGAAGTCAGCACTAAGTTCCAGTTTTCTTGTCTATAAAGTGAGAATAATAAAACTACCCACCTCACAGGTTGTTATGAGAATAAAATGAGATGGTAAATATGGAAGTTATTTATAAACTTTAAAAATAAATAAAAATAAATTTTAACACTACACACAAAATGACATTGATTTTATAATGGGTCTTATCATCCAGAAAAAAGCATTATTATTTTTATGGCAGCTGAAGTAGGACTAAATTTTTATGGCAGCAGAAGTAGGACTAAATGTAGGCTAAAGAAGGATGTCCTAGGACACGAAATGCCATGAAGGATGGGTAGAGAGGAAACAGGTCAGCTTCCCTGTGGATTCGGGGCTGAGGGACCAGCAGGGGGCATGAAGTAAGCCGGTTCTCTTCTCCATTACTTGGTAATGATGTCTTTCAGAGTGAACAGTGGAGGTTTGCCCAGGACACATGTTTTCATAATTGGGCAGCTGAAATTAGGGAAAGTTCACTTTGAACAAGGGCTGAAAAGGTGTAAATGGAAGGCTTAGAGCCTGAGTTTCCTGTATTTACTCTTCCAAAATCTGGTTTCCTAGGATAAAGTGATCTTTCTGTAAATACTCAGTGTCCCCTGCAAAGGAGACCTTTCTTATAGGGGTAAATGATGCTTCATGTTCCTGTGGTAACATATGAAAAATAGATGGTTTTTCCATTAGACCTATCTCTAAAGGCCTTTTGAAAGTATGTTTTGAACAAGGCCCTGCTCTTTGGGCTGCCCACTGAAAGGGACAGGGGATGGGAAGTGGAGGTTGGTTTAAACAAAATGGAACTGGCCTGACACACTGCACTGGGCATCTTGTGCCTGCTTTCACACTCACAACCCCTGTAGTGTGTTCCACAGCAGTATCCTCAAATTACAACCACTTGGAGAGCTTGGTAAACCAGATGGCTGGGCAGGAGGTGAGAGAGTTTGCACGTATAAAGGGTTCCCCAGTGTGGCTTGTGCTGCTGGTGGGGAGGAGAATAAAGGGACACCGAGACCCACCGCTCTACAGTCGGTGCTGTTGGGGAAGCTTCTAGCTTAATGAGTTGCATTTTGTCTAAAGCACGTTTGAGGTTTTAAATGCCGCCGTGGGTTTATGAGCGTCATTAAAGGCACTTCTACGGCCTGTCTTGTTTACCAGAGCAGAGTTAGAAGTCGTGCTGAGAACTCTTACCTGTTCTAAATGTTCTTATGCTTTACCTATGGAAAATGTAATAATCCCATGTTATTAAACTCAGGCTGACCAAAGCTAATCATGTCATGCTTTCTTTTTTGTGGATCACCAAAACTTGACTGTTGTTTTGCTGTCATTTCAAATATTTTCATCCCCTCATTTTAAAGTATGAACTTAATTCCGTGCTCAAGCTAGTATGTATTAGATTGCATCTAGATAGAGGATTGGGGCACTTTTATGGTGACGTTTGTTTTGCTTTTTTTTTTTTTTTTCCTGTGAAATGTCAAGTATAAAAATCTTTCATAGAATCAGGAAAGTCAGAAATCTAGGCTACCAGAACCATCTCTTAGGAGCTCTTCATTTTAAGCACAAGGCACATTCCCTTTAGACCGTCTCTAAAAATTTGGGTAAATTCTTTTGAAGCATTATGAATTAGTTGTATTAATTATGACTTGAATAGTTGTTACCTGGGCTTAGAAAAAGTAGGAGGTTTATTGAAATGGAATTTTATGTATTCACTAGTATTTTTATTTCTTTCTCTTTTAAGTCAGAGGAAACAGAATTTTCTTTCACTTCCCTAGTCTAGTGTATTATATGCCCAGTAGTTTTGTCCTTAATATTCTGCTGTCCTCTTACCTTGAAAAGCTTTTAGTTTTCCCCACCTTAGAGTTTACACTTCTCAAGTACTTGCAGATGGTTAGGGCTTCCTCTAGGAGAGATTTGACAAATAACTCCCTTGTATAACAAGCTTGTATAACTTTGTATAACTCCAGCCTGCTATTGCCTTTCCTCTTTTGGTTTTAATTTTTGAATGTGTTAACTTTTCTGGCTGGGAACCTCAACAGCATGCCCTGACCCCTCCAAGTCCTGCCTTCAACTAACATTGGCTGGTACTTGCCCCTCTTCCCTTCTAGTTTGAGGGCTTCTTGAGGGCAGAGCCCCTTGGTCTTCATCTTTGCCTTTGGCACCCTGAGCACAGGCCAACCTTCATGGGAGACCAGTGAGCACTTGATGACTCCTTGGGGTGCCCCATACTGAATACTCCAAGTGTGGACTCAGTTGGCAGACACTTGGCTGGGTAGGTAACACTTATCCTGAAAAACTCTTCATTATGATAATCAAGAGTGGTTGCGTATAAATTCTTCTATACGACGAGTTTTCAGAGAGTGTCTTATTGTTTTTTTAAAATAGATTATGATTTGTTTTTGATTGCAAAAACATATTTTTTTCTCTAGAACATAGAAAATTCAGGAAAGCATAAGAGAAAAGTTATTTTAATGGCCTGTAATTCCACCACCCAAAGATAACTATGATTAACATTCCATTGCACAGCCTGATGGATTAATGTATAGGTCAATAGATATTCTTTAAAAACTTGTATGAATTCCAAGAGGCTCACACTGTTTAACTTATTTTTGTAACTTAACCATCTTTCAAGATAAACATTTTTATATCATTTAACATTCATCCATAACATCATTCTTAGTGGCTGGGAAATAATCCCTTGATTATGTTTACTATAATTTTGAAGCCCTTTGGACATACAGATTTTTCTTATTTCTCACTGTTATGAATAATCCACACAGTGTTGTTGGGGATATAAAATGATACAACTTCTCTTGCAAGCCAACGTGACAATAGCTATCAATTTTACGTGGGTATAATTTGGGTCATCAATTTCACTTTTTGATATATATGCTACAAAAATACTTGCCTAAAAGTGTGAAGAAGTAAAGGGTGATGATTGTTGACTTGTTTATAATAGTAAACAAGTTGCCAGTAAAAAAGTTGCCAGTACCACACTGTTATAGTTTTTTTTTTTTTTTTTTTTTTTTTT
>NW_006780322.1:3056027-3065662 GCF_000442215.2 Lipotes vexillifer
CTCCCGCTGCGGAGCACAGGCTCCGGACACGCAGGCTCAGCGGCCATGGCTCACGGGCCCAGCGGCTCCACGGCAGGTGGGATCCTCCCGGACCGGGGCACAAACCCGTGTCCCCTGCATCGGCAGGCGGACTCTCAACCACTGCGCCACCAGGGAAGCCCCTGTTTGTAGATTTTTCGATGATGGCCATTCTGACTCGTGTGAGGTGATTCCTCATTGTAGTTTTGATTTGCATTTCTCTATCTAAAAGCTTTTTAAGAATTATATTTACAGTTGACACCTGAACAACACAAGGATTAGGGGGCCAACCCTCCAAAAATACACCTTTAATTTATGGTCGGCCCTCACATCATCGGTTTCTCCATTTCCAAGGTTCCCCATGGGCAGACTCAATTACCCGGATCATTTAGTGTGTAGTATTTACTATCAAAACAAAACCTCACATATAAAATGGACCCACACAGTTCAAACCTCTGTTGTTCAAGGATCAAGTGTATTTTGTGATGGGTTTTGTTAATTTTAATAGTCTTTCACTTGATTCAGGTTTCTTATGTAGATGATCATGTAATTTTGAATAGTGATAACTTTGCCTCTTTCCTTTTATATTTTCATCTCATTACTTTTTCTTATCATGCTGACTAGAACTTTAAGAACAACATTTTTTTAAAGGCAGTAGATATCCTTGTATTTTTCTTGATGTACTGCTGACGTTTGTAACATTTAACTAAGTCACACAAGAGGCTGACTTTTCAGTTATTTATATATAATATACATATATATGTGACTGTGTATTTGTATATGTATATATAAGCATATAAACTTTATCATGTTAGTAAAATATACTTCTCTTCATAACTTACTGAAAGATTTGGTATTTTGCTTTGTTTTTTAAAGCAGGGGAGATAATGTGTTGTTGTTTTTCCAAATGTTTTGAGGATATTTATTGACTCAGTTAAATTAAAGCCATTCTTGGGGCTTCCCTGGTGGCACAGTGGTTGAGGGTCCGCCTGCCGATGCAGGGGACACGGGTTCGTGCCCCAGTCCGGGAAGATCCCGCATGCCACGGAGCGGCTGGGCCTGTGAGCCATGGCCGCTGAGCCTGCGCGTCCGGAGCCTGTTGCTCCGCAACGGGAGAGGCCACAGCAGGGAGAGGCCCGCGGACCGCAAAAAAAAAAAAAAAAAAAAATTAAAGCCATTTTTAAATTCCTGGAATGAACCTTCTTGGTTGTGTGGTATTATTCTCTGTATCTACTGCTAGATTTGATCTGTTCTGAAGTATTTGGGGCCTTTTTTCTTTTTTAGGTTTTGATATCAGTGTTATGTCAGCTTTCTAAAATAAATATTAAAATGTTCCATCTGTTTTACGCTCTGGAGTAGCTGAAATATCATGGAAATCAAATGGTTCTGTATAAGCTTGAAAGAAATTGCTTATGAAACTTCTGAGCTTGGTCCCTTTTTAGTGATCAGTTCAAGTTTTCTACTTCTTGAGGTGTTTTTGGTAATTATTTATTTTCCTCACAATCTATTCAATTCAGATTTCTAAAGCTTTAGCACAGATTTATAAATGATCTCCTTTTAATTAAAAATTTTTCTTTTGCACCTGCAACCTCAGTTAATATGACTTTACCGAATATGAAACAAAGTAAACACTTAGGCTCCCCCAAATAAAATATATTTTTAATTTGTTTTTCTTGATAATGATATTTTGAAGAAAAACCTCTTTTTAATCATCAACCAAATTCAAGTCAAAGCTTCATATTTGATGGTTTATTTGCATAAATGCATGTGCCAAAGTTGTTGTAATAATGCCATTTCTGATTTGGATGACACGTGGCACTGTGATTTCTAGCAGAGGCTGCTAAGTAGTTTCCTGATGGTTTCTTAAGCTTTCAAAAGTTTAAAAACCTCCAGATACACTATTGTGTCCATTAGATGTTACTGTAGTGTTTGGAGCAAATGGGACATTTCTGTTGTTTGTTCATTTGCTTTTTGTTTATTTTTTTCATTTGTTTTTAAGATCGGTACTTCTAGGTAAAAAAATGTTGGGTTCTGACAAAGAGACCATGTCTTCCTCTTGGATTTTAGGCCTCTAATCTGAGTTTGAATGAGGTTAGTAATCAATTCTCCTGGGTGCTTAGAGAATAGATATACCTTGATGGCTCTTCCGTCATCTCTTTCCAGGGCTGAGGCACTCTCTGTGTAACTACTATACTTCCAAGAGGTACGGGAGATTAACTGGCTAAATGGTACACGCAAAGTGGTAACACAAAAGCAGCCAAAGCTGATAAATGAGCGGTTTGCAATTACACACTCTGCTCCCCTCCCTCTGCCAGGCCTTGGCAACAGAGAAAACACAAACTTAGGATACTTTTCTCGGTTGAAAGAAAGCACGTAAGACGTGTAACTTTCACCGTGGCGGTGGCTTTGAGGAATTGGCATGTGAGCTGCTGAGGGACATAACCTGGTCACTTTATTTGTCACTGAGCTCAGCTGGAAACTCTGGGCTTGGGCACTTCTCACCTTGGACTGGTTTCTGGGTTACCACTTCTGCCTTGAAGGAGCACATCAACAGGCCGGTTTGCATGCCGTACACACTCCCTGCTAGCACATTTGAACAATTACAGATGTTTTTGCACATAGCAGACCTTGGGTGTTATAATTAGAGTTTCAGGGGATGAATCATAGGTCCCTGAACTAGAATGAAAGCAAGCCCGGGGCCTGAGCATTTTTTTAGGGAGGTGAGGTAAACTCATAGATCACATTGATGGGGAATCCTTCTGGATCTAGACTCTCCCTAAACCTCATCAAAGACTCCCATGTTCCCCGCAACTACCAAAAAAAAAAAAAAAAAAAAAACCCAAACAAGCACATCTTTTGTGCTGGTCCCGGTGTGGGCCACTTAGTGTTACCAGAACACACACCCTGTGGTCACCACCTCCCATGTGGGCCACTCGGTACCCTCGTTTTCTGCCAACCTCGCTAACTCCTAATCATTCTTTTTCCGCAGCGAAATAGAAATCAGAATCTACAAACAAAAGTATCTAGAAAACACCCGCACATTCAGCTCATCAGAGACATCTGCTTAATGAGGTTGAACTGTCAGGGGTCTTACCAGATCCGTTTCTGTGTGTGGTTACGGATATATTTGTATATTCACTCTTTTTCCTTCAAAAATGGCATTTGGTATTTTTAAATCTGCTTTTCACTTACAGTGTATGGAGAAAATATTTCTGTGGCAAAGATACAAATGTATCTATCAATCTAAATGACTAACGCATTCTGTTACACAGCTCTGTCATTATTCATTTATCCACCCCTTATTGATAGAGATGTAGGTTGTTTCAAACTTTTAAATATTCAAACCTGAAATGGAAATGTTTACAGCTAAACATTACCAGCATCTTTGAATTATTTTCTATGGTCAGATCCCCAGAAGTGGATTACTAGGTCAAAAGGTACACACTTTTTCACCTCTCAGTATGTTTTGACAATCTGCCTTCCAGAAAAGGTAGACAAATTTGTACTTCTGTCCTATGTGTGACTGACTGTTTATCAACAGCAAACTTGCCCAGGATGAATATTATCATTTTCTAGACTTTGCTAATGACGTTGGCCAAATTGTATCTCCTTGTTTTAATTTGTGTTTCTTTGGCTAAAACCAAAGTTTGCTACAATTGAATGCTTTTTCATGTTTGTGTATTTGAATTTCTTTTCTTGGGACTTACCCATTTCTGTCCTCAGGTCACGTTTTGGGTGGGTGAATTATCTTCTCATTGATTTGTAAACAGTTTTATAAAAGATATATTAAATATTTTCTTTATTTTGTCATTTAAATTTATGTGTGTGTGTATGTTTGGGTTTACAGAAGTATGGTTTTGTTTTTGTTTTTAACTTTTAAGGACTTAAAATCTGTTCATTATTTCTTTGTGATTTCTACTTTTGTCTTGTGGTAGGAAGGGATTTGCTATGACTCTCTGATCTCTCATTTCCCCTTGTACTTTTATGTTGTTACTTTTTTGGATTTAAATGTCACTTCTTTGGGAATGTATTTTGGTGTAAGATGTAAGACAAAAATCTAACTAGCCTTTTTGTCGAAATGATCCGGTTCCTCAAACACCATTTGTTGGATTTATTCTCTACTCACTGATTTCGAATCCCACTTTTGTCACTTGAGACTTTCTTAGGCGTACTCAAGTCTTTTTGGAGTTTCTGTTCTATTCTGTTAATCTGAGGCTCACCCTGTAATGAACCATTCTTTGGGGCTGGTAATGTGTTACTGCCCCAGGAACCTGGGGCAGAAAAATCTTGAGAAGTAGGCAGGCATTGGGTGGGCATTGAGTCTCACTGTCTTGAAAGGCATGGTGAACCTGCCTCTGCCCTCCTATTTTTTCTGGAACTTTGTGCTTTGCAGGAGTTGGGGGACATGAGGCAGGCCTGCAGTCCTCACTCCATGTGACATTCTGGTTAACTGACACTGTATATTTTCATGTCGCCTTCTCAAATGGGAGGACGGTGGAGTCTGCCATGGCGTACCTGGAGCCACAGACCAAACCTGGCACATCTCCCAGGATATAGTAAAGGAAATAATTAATCAGAAAGGAACTTCACTGGAAAGCCATAACATTGTTTTATATATTAAAACAAACTCAGATATATTAGCAAATAGAATGCAAGACTGAAATGTCATAATTAATTTTTCGGATACAAGACTTCAAATAAATTGTGATTTTTTTTTTTCACTTCGATTGTTTCAGGCTGTGCCCCCAGACTCTAGAGGAATGGGTATGAGTTCCTTCTCTTTGCCATTTTGGGGGTTTTAATGGAAAAGTTTGAGAAGGTACTGTCCCATGTGGATGACTAATTTTCAGATACTTAGAGCAGAATGATAACTAAAATGAGTATCTTCATCATTCTTCTGCTTCCTTTGGATAAAATTTGCCTTTTTCTAAGTTTTCCTAAGGTAAAAACTAAATTATTGATTTTAGATTTTTCTTCTTTTCCAATATATTCATTCAGTGCTATAAATTTCCCTCTAGACACTGCTTTCACTGCATTACACAAATTCTGATGAGTTGTGTTTCCATTTTTATTTACTTCAAAATACTTTCTGACTTCTCTTGAGATTTCTTCTTTGACCCGTGTGTTATTTAGATTAATCTCCAGTATGTGGGGATTTTCTGGCTCTATTTCTGTTATCAATTTCTAGTTTAACTCCTTTATCGTCTGAGAGCAGACATTGTATGATTTCTCTTCTTTTAAATGTGTCAAGATGTGTTTTATAGCCCAGAATGTGGTCTATCTCAGTGAATGTTCATGTGAACTTGAGAAGAATGCATATTCTGCTGTCGTTGGGTGAAGGAGTCTATGGATGTCCATTATATCCAGTTGGGTGATGGTGTCGTTGAGTTCAACTGTGTTCTTGTTTTCTGCCTGCTGGATTTGTCCATTTATGAAAGAGGGGTGTTGAAATCTTCAGCTGTAATTGTGGTTTCATCTCTTTCTCCTTGTAGTTCTATTCATTTTTGCCTCATGTATTGTGATGTTTTATTGTTAGGTGCGTACAGGTTAAAAATTGCTAGGTAATTTCATCATTCTTTAATGATTCTTTAATGATTCAGGGTCTCCAAGTGCCTGAAGATCATCACTAGTAAAACCTTTATCCACATGTGGTACCTGTAGTTAATGCAAAACTTCCCTCACTACCTGCGAACGAGGAGAGCTTTCTTCCTTAGTTAAGCAGAACTCTATTTTAACTTTCCTTGTGGAGAGAGAAAAATATATAAAAGGCATTACTCCAGGTTCCTGGACTAGTGCTCTGTTAGGATCAAGGTAGTGGGACCTTCATTGACTGAAGCCATCCTTTCAAATCAGTTCTTAGTTTGAACCCTCTGTAGGTTGCAGAAGGTTTTGGTGAATGGATTGCTTATGCCCCAGTGAATCACTTGAGAGTTAGAGATTTACACTTAGAAAAACATCAACTCACTATGGAATATTGATTTACTTTCTTGTGAAGTGCCCTTTTCCCCTACTGTGGAACAGAGGGAAAAATAAAAAGTCCTTTCAACTAAATTGGATTTTTTTGGATTTCAGATAAAAGGCAGGACATTTTTCTCTTAACAGTAATAACAGAGGCATTTGGAGTATCTCAGCTGTCATCCCATGTAGAATAGATCCAAGTGATGAAACAGTAGTTGTGATTTTTGTGAACTGGGCCTAACCTTTTATTCTTAATTCACCCAAGCTAGCTACTTTATTCACTTCTAGAGCCCAAGGGATGAATAACAAAACTCAGATCTGTCAGCTCAAAGTGAGGGATGCTGTTTTTTTGTTTGTTTAGGTTATTTTATACATGGATTGTTCACTTCAGCAAACACTTAACTGTGTATCAGACCTTCTGCTGGGTTTGGTGATATTAAAGCAAAGAGGGTCATGACCTAGCCCTTGCCCCCAGCCCCTGAATTCTTTGTAGATTGTAGCAGAAGCAAACACATAGTTTTTCACAGTATGACATGAGATACACAGTGAATACCTTGGGCTCAAGAGGAGGGTCCTTGAGGGAATTCCCTGGTGGTCCAGTGTTTAGGACTCTGCACTCTCACTGCTGAGGACCCGGGTTCAATCCCTGGCTGGGGAACTAAAATCCCACAAGCTTTGTGGTGCGGCCAAAATGAAAAAAGAAAAGATGAGCGTTCTTGGTATGACGGGGCGAGGCACTCTTTGAGGAGATGATGGCCAGTACTTAGAACAGCGCCTGGCACATGGTAATTTCTTTAAGTGCCTTACATATTGCACACTTTCCTTTAACCCATCTAGCAATCCTGTGACATACGGTGATGATCCGCATTTTATAGATGAGGAAACTGACGCACAAAAACGTTAAGTAACTTGCCGAAGTTCCTACAGCCAGCAAGTGGCAGAACAAGGATTTGAACCCAGGGCCCTTTCCTGCTGTCTTAGCCTTCCCGCTGTTCTCCTTCTCTGGGTCATCCACGGAAGGCTGTGGATACCGAAGTTCCTGGCATCAGTCATGTGTGAGAGTGCCGTTTTGGAGTAGACATTAGGTGTAATCAGGCTTTCAGACAGCTGCTCCCCTAAATAATATTTACCGTATTGAGAGTAATTGCCATGAAGGTAATTGTCATGCTGGCTCAAAAGAAATATCACTACTTTGCAATGCCATGAAATGTAAAGAAACAAGGGTGGTAGAGGTTTTATCCCCCCTTCTTCAATCAAAAGTTCAGATGTTCAGAAGACAGATAATCACATGAGGTGTGTGTGACTTAAAATATATTTTGTTGTGACCAGGGAGCCTCTAATAATAAATTTGAGACTTGATAGAATCTCCGATCAGAACAGAAAGAGCAGTTACTGTTTCACTTGTGTGTAGGAACTTCATTCATTCAGCTGGCAGCATTTTTGATGGCCTTTGTACCTCTGAATAGACAGTTGAGTATCGGATGCCCAGGTGTTAGGACAGTGCCGCAGCGTGGACAGTCGACAAAGGTTGATTCAAGGTGATTTTTTTTTCCCTGTAGGTAAAGGTAATGGGGTCAGATGCACTGGCAATCAGTGTGTTACTAACACACAAAGCAGCCAGTGGGACAGACCTCTTTTGCAGTGAGTGAGCTTCTGAATAAAAGTGTGGGATTTAAAAAATCTGTATCTTGTTTAAAGGACCTTATTTGATAATCCTTTTCTAGAACAGTCTCTCCTTAATTGGTTTGTAAATCTAAAGCATTCACCTCTCTGGTTTGCCTAAAGTAGGTCGCCTCTACTGTGGCGACTCCTCTCAAGAAAAAGTTAACTAGTTGGGAATTGTGTTAAAACCCATCCATTTGGCCATGGGGGAGAAAAAGTTGATGTTTTAAGGGAGCCAAGAACCTAAACTCTCCCCCAAGAGTTACCCACACAGATAGTAGCTGCTTATAAAACTCCTCATATTCTCAGAGCAGAGGGCCTGCTTGCATCTTCCACGGTCTTCTCCACACTGGGCTGCAGGCTTCCTTGATCTTTGTTTGCATCTTCTAATCTCTTAGTGACCCGCTATCTAACGTTTCTACCTGATTGATGCTCTTTAGTTGTGACACTCAACAGAAGAGAAGAAAAGAAAGGTTTAACATTTTGGAACAGAGTAATCCTTTGGGGATACAACGTCTTCATCTTTTCAGCTTGTGCCTCAGAACCCAGGGAACCAAAATTGCACGGGGCTAGTGTGTGATAACGAGGAAAAGACTAGGGAAATAAGCCTAGCTGTTTTCCAGCAGGAAGAAAATAAACGTGCTTCATCATTCACGCATGTGTTTCACCTACTGATCAGGGAACAACGCTTTCCGGCCATTTTCTGTGCTCCTGTGGGAAGAACCATGTGAAGCAGGGAGAGGGTTCTGCTCCAGTGGGTGACTATTCACGGGCCAAGGATGGAGAGGCAGCCCCCACTGCTGAGAGCCCTCACAAGCCCGCCCTGCGGATGGAGAGCTTATCTGAACTCTCAGCCTTGCGAAGTGAACCACAGGGCTATGGAGGCGGGGTTGGGGGGGTATGTTTTTTACCCTAAAGAAATAGGATATGATATGCACCTTCCCTTAAACAAGGCGGGTACCAGCTGCTCTGGTGAATGGGGGAGGGGGTCAGCCTGCAAGGTGAGACCCCCTTCTAGGTGTGTGGTCTTCATTCCTGAGCGTGCTGTGACCCCAGAAGCCGGTCCTGGCTCAGCCAAGAATGTTCTCTGGGGACTGTGATGTCATCTGATTCTACTGTAAGCAGAGCAGAAGTGGGCAAATGGCCTCACTGTTTGGCCTTGAAGATAAAGGCATCACCTTTTGTGAATGAGCATGTTTAGGTTCCCAGTAAGTTAATTAGAAAGCATTAAAGAAATCTGCATTGTTCTAACTACCTAGCTCTGTGCTGCTCTTGGTTGTTTCCACTTTAGCGTCTTTTAGCATTGGTTCAGTCATTGTTTTCACCTGGGCTGTTTATCACCTGAGATATTTTCAGAGGCTACACAGGCAGAAATTTTCTGAAAATCTAGGGCTTTGATTTATATAAAAGCCTTTTGCTTTGGGGAGGTGGACAAACTGGTATGAAGAGTTATTGGTATTCTCTGGTGCTGCCTCCCTTATCCTGGAGGAGAAAAGAAGAATCCACTTTCATTTGTAGCCATACCAACAGATGGCATCTTGCTCCATTGACAATAATTGTGTGCACGGGTGTGAGAATGTGTGCATGTGTTTCATCTAGAGGTTTCGTTTCCTACTTCATGGACGTTTTATTTCAGATTTCCTCTTGCCCCCATCCTCAGCTTCTGCAGCGCTTCACACAATACCTAACATTTAATGATTGATCCTTACGTTTTTATTGATGACAAATAATTTACCCCCAGAGTCTCTCTTCACTTCTCTTTTCTTTCCTTCCCCTCCCCACCTCTATCAAAACATCACTAACATAGCAGCAGGTATTTTTTGAGCAGAAGTGGGAAATAGTTCCATTTTCTAGACCAACTGTGATCCCTTGGAAATGGCTGTTTCTAAGGATTTGGAGGCTGCATCTGAGTTCAGTGGGAGAGAATGCTGTGATCAATTAGTAATGTCTGTTGTGGACCCAGTGTGGAGGTGGTGTCACATATACTTGCATTCCTG
>NW_006780322.1:3065725-3103581 GCF_000442215.2 Lipotes vexillifer
TTCCTGCTTGAGATGGTGGGCCATTTTTCTTAATGAGAAAAATTCATATGTTTCTTCAAGGAATTAGTTGAAGATGTTCCCACTGGTGTTGCTTACATTTCCTGCCTTTTAAAAAATACAGTACTGTAATTTTTAAAATGTGTTCCATAAACCTAACACCATAACCATGTATAAGTGCTACTGAGTTCTGCTAGGCAGGGTTAGCATCCAGCAAGGCAGAGAGCCTGTGAGGGTATGGACTGGTACATCCTGTCGTCGTTCAGGACACGGGGGTATTTGCCTACCTTCAAAGTAAGAAGCAGAAAACCACAGGTAACGCTGGATGACAAAGCTCTGTGTTGATGTTCATGTCTGCCGATCTTGGGCCCTCATTGGGTTATTAGCAGGAGTGTTCTGACTTGCCTGCTAGTCAGAAGGGAACACTGATATCTCGCTTTCTTAGAGGGAGGGACTCCTTTCCCTAGAGGGTATGTAGCATGTCGTGGCACTCCCGCCCCAGCAGTCATCAGCATCCTCACACCTGCATCAGTGGGGGTGACCATCCTTGTTTAATCATCCCGCACAGGCACTGTGAGGGGATAAGAAAGAAAGTAGAGAGAAGGGCTGTGTCCACATGGGGCATAGAGGTTGCGGCAGAGGCAGGACTTGTAGGGCAGAGAAACCCGGAGCAGAGAATGGTGTCTGGGTCTGTACGTTTGCAGCTGCTTGTGCTCTGGTCACAGGTTGGCTCGGAGCCTGTTCGCTTTGCTCCTCGCGGGCCCTTCACTTCTCAGTCTGGGATGCTTTAGCACCCCAGGGATGGTAGCAGAGGGCTGTACGGTGAGCAGGGTTAGATACTGTGTGAGCCTCCAGAAAGCCTTGGGCATAGCCATTGTTGTCTGGACCCTAACTTATCCTGGATGTTGAATGTGAGTCTCACAGGTAAGCCTGGGGTTCCCTTGGACGGAGATTCCTAGCACCTGTCTGGGGATGAGCAGGGCCAGAGCCTTCATTCCAATTTGTAGCATCCTGGAGGATCTTGGGGGTAGTGGACAGACCCTGGCTGGGCCCTGTTAATGAACACTCTTTAGAGAAATGTGAGAACATCAGGACCAAGATGAGATTGACTTATGTGGCTTTGGTGCTTGTTGGCACTTTCGAATGGGTTTCTTCAGACCTGTGTCCCTGTTGACTCATTTGCTTGCTATTTTAATTTTTTGAGGGAGAGGGGGTCCTCCATCTGAGGTGGTCAGGAAAGGTTTCTGAAGACATTGATGTTTGAGCTGGTCTTGAAGGTAAGGAAGGCAAGGAAATAGAGGTAGAGATGGGGTGAGGAGAGGAGGTCCCACGCTCAGCCCTCCTGAGTTCCCGCGTCCTGCTGGCTCTGACTCTGTTCTACACCCGACCACTCCTCATGTCCTGCCAAATGCCCCTCTCATCTTCCGCCTGGACTGCCGTAGCCTCATCCATTCCTCTGGTTTCCAGTCTTGCCTCTATAAGGCCTCTTCTGTTCTCAGTACCCTGAGTGATCCATCTAATCTGATGCTGTGGCTCGTCTTCTCAAAACCTTCCAGTGGCTGCCCAGCTTGGAAAAATTCGGATTCCTACTGCTCCCTGTGACAGACACCTGCCTGGCATCCTTCCACCCTCGTTTCCCACCACTGTCCTCCAGCTGCACCAGCCTTCCTGCTCTTTCTTGAACATGCTAAGTTCATTCCCACCTCAGGACCTTTGCACCTGCTGTTCCTTCAGTTTTGACTGCTCTTCTTCCACATTTTTGCAGGACTCATTTTATTCAGGTCTTTGTTAGATGTCACCTGTTCAGAAAGGACATCTGTGATGACTTTATCTATCTATGCACACACCCATGATGAAGAAAATGCTCCAGTGTCTGCATTATTTCTTGGAGAACTGTCATCACAGAAAAGTTTTAATGGTGTCTTCTTATTCCAGAATGAAAGAACCTATATTCCACAAAGTCTGTATAAAAGGCTCCTGCTCAAATAGGAGTTTAAGTGTCACCTTCTTTAGTTCACACTTCCTAGACATCTCTGTGGAGCTGTCTCCTGGGTTTGGCTTTAAAAGGAACTGAATTCATTCAGGAGGTATTTGTTCAGAGCTGTCGATGCGTCAGGCACTGTTCCCTAGAGGGTGTCCCCCACTTGGTGCCAAGGAGACAGAAAATAAACAAATAAACCTACAATAAAATGTCAGGTTTTGACAGTGCTGGGGATGGGGATGAGCCACTAGCTTCATTACCTTGCAAATCGGTCTTCACAGAAGGATGCTTTTGGGCAGTTGAAAGCCATCTAGTTCTCTCTCTCTTTTCTTTTTTTTTTTAATATTGTTTTTTTAAAAAACTGTTGATTTTGTTGATAAAGATAATTGATAAAGAATGCAAGTCAAAGGTACACATCTGAAAATATCAACTTTAAATCTGATTTACTCAGTATTAATTTTAGGTGATAGATTAAGTAAAATTAATGATACAAGCCAAATGATGCCTGCATCAAATTCAATGTGCATAATGCTCTTGACAGCATCAAAGGAATTAAATTGTTTGAGGAAAACCAGCAATTACGTTTATCAAACATCTGTCACTGATGCCAAACAAATTGCAGAATCTTGTGATTTTGACACCAATTTTTGTTCCTTTCCTACCTGAAGTGTAAGAAAGGACAGGAAGAGGAGGGTGGAAGAGTTCTCTGTAACGGTAGCTGCATTTTGTTATGCCAAAGACTGTGCTTGATACCCACATAGGAGCCCCCCTCTTAGATATAGCAGGAGGGTCCAGAAGCAGGATTAAACCATCCTTCTAGCAACTCTTGAATTCTGCTCCCTCGGTCTCAGAGGTGACAGCCGGCTGGCTACAGATTGAAAATTGTATTGATCACTTGTCCTCAGCTGAGGGAACATCTAGGATACATCATCTATTTTACGTCAGAAACCACAGAAGCAAGGCCAGTTGCCTGAAACCAGGGCACTGGATTTCCTTGGCTGTTGCAAAAGCTGCTCAGATTCCCGGTGGTGCCTATCACCCTCTCTACAGGAAGACTTCTCTGGAAGACCCCTCACCCATTGTTCCTCCCTTTCCTCCCCTCCAGGCTCCCACCTGCCTTATCCGTGGCCTATTTCCAGAGGGTTCTCCTCTGCTTCCTCCCATCCTGACACACTCCCAGTTTGAGAGGCAGGCTCAGGGTCCACGGTGGCTCAGTCCAGTCCGATCAGCCACTGATCAAAGCTTCTCCCTGGCAGCCGCCATCAATATACAGTTGTCTGTGATAGACTGTAGTTTTTTGTTTGTTTTTATTGGGCTATAATTGCTTTACAATGTTGTGTTAGTTTCTGCTGTACAAAAGAGTGAATCAGCTATATGTATACATATATCCCCTCCCTCTTGGACCTCCCTGGCACCCCTTACTCCCATCCCACCCATCTAGATCACCACAGAACACCGAGCTGAGCTCCCCGTGCTATACAGCAAGTTCCCACCAGCTACACATGGCAGTGCACATATGTCAGTCTCAGTCTCCCAATTCATCCCCCCACCCCCATGTCCACACGTCTGTTCTCTACGTCTGCGTCTTTATTCCTGCCCTGCACATAGGTTCATCTGTACCATTTTTCTAGGTTCCACATATATGCGTTCATATACGGTATTTGTTTTTCTCATTCTGATTCACTTCACTCTGTATGACAGACTCTGGGTCCATCCACGTCTCTACAAATGACCCAATTTTGTTCCTTTTTTATGGCTGAGTAATATTCCATTGTATATAGGTACCACATCTTCTTTATCCATTCATCTGTCAATAGACATTTAGGTTGCTTCCATAACAGGGCCTCCTCTGGCCACGAGGGTCCAGGTGGGCTGAGCACTGCCCCCCTCTAGACTGTAGTTTTTTCAGAGCGGTTTCAGGCTTATAGAAAAATTGAGCAGAAAGTACAGAGAGTTCCCATATGCTTCCCCTGTTATTAACATCTTGCTTTAGTGTGGTACATTCACTGTAATTGATGAGCCAATATTGGTACATTATTATTAATGAAAGTTAATGTTTTTTAACTAAGGTTAAATGTAAACAAAAGTCCCTAGTTTACATTAGGGCTTATTCTTTGTGCATTCTATGAATTTTGACAAATGTGTGATAACATGTATCCACCATTGTAGTATCACACAGAAGAGTTTCACTGCCCTAAAAATGCTCTTTGCTTCCCCTGTTCATCCCTCTCTCCATTGTCCCAAACCCCTGGCAACCAGTGATCTTTTCACTGTCTCCATAGTTTAGCCTTTTCCAGAATGTCATATAGTTGGAATCACACAGTCACAGTACATAGCCTTTTCCAATTGCCTTATTTCACTTAGGAATATGCATTTAAGTTTCCTTCGTGTCTTTCTGTGGCTTGAGAGCTCATTTTTTATTGCTGCATAATATTCCATTGTCTGAACGTACCACAGCTTATCCATTCACCTGCTGAAGGATATCCTGGTTACTTCCAAGTTTGGGTAATTGTGAATAAAATTGCTATAAACATTTGTGTGCAGCTTTCTGTGCATGTGTGTGGACATAAGTTTTCAATCATTCGGATTGAATGAATTCGTAAATACCAAGGAGCTCGATTGCTGGACCATATGGTAAGACTAATGTCTGGTTTTGTAAGAAACCACCAAACTGTCCTCCAAAGTGGCTGTATCATTTCATCAGCTTGTTCTGGTTCCTGCCCCACTTTCATTTAGAGGAGTCTGATTTTTCTGGGCAGTGCTTCAGAAATATGCCGAATATTCCAGGGATGCCGCACACATTCTTCTTTCTGTCATCTTCCTCTTGCTCGAGCTAAACCATCCTAGCAGAAAACTTCCTCTTCCCTCCCTCTTTTCTTTTGCTTCGCACCTCTACCCTCCCTGCCAAAAGTCAATGAGGTAAGTAGGGGAAGGGCAGAAGCAGGGTTGGTAGGGGAGAATTACCATGCTTCCCCAGGGTTTTTTTGTCTTCCTTTAAAATGATTTAAGTTGATGCTACTAAAAGGTACGTGATGCTCTTCACCCAAAACTGTGGGGTCAGGTGTACCTTGTTCCTCACTGGTTTGTCTCCAGTCAGTAAATAAGACTCTTCCCATACGACTAAGTGCTTTGGGGGCATTCGCTGAACAGCTTTGCCACATGTGGCCAGAAGAACATACACTGGCCAAAGGGAAATACGTCAGGGGCCCTAAAATCAGTGCACCAAGAGACAGTTGCCTGCCTCACCCCTCCTGCAGTTCCCTCCCTCTCCGGGCTCCCAGGAGTCTGCTTGGAGCCCCACGACTACAAATCCCTGGGAGCAGGTTTGCTGATGGCTCGTCGGTCTTGTTACTTTATAGGTAGGCTTCCTATTGTGCAACCCAGATGCTTCAGGTTGTTATAGAGAGGCAGACAGATGAACAGAGAATGGAGGGAATCACTGAATGGGGAAGAGCTTCCCAGTTTCCTGAGGGCAGGCTGACCCCACAGTCCTGCTGCGAGCTTCCCCAGACCATTAGCAAGGCTCTCCTGAGCCACCCTGTCCATTCATGTGACTGCCAGCTTGTTCCATCTCCCCTGAGTTTAGGGTGCTTCTGCCCGCATGCCTTTGGAGGCTGAATGACCTGTGGCTGAAGGGACTTTCCCTGCTGGGGTCCGGAATTTCTCAACAAGGTGCACTGTTAGCATCTTAGGCAGGACAAAGTCCTGTGCATCACAGCAGTTTAGCATCCCTGCTCTCACCCATTAAATACCAAGAGAGCCCCTCACATCATTGTGACAATCAAAAACTACCCCACCTGTTACCATATGCCCCCAGGAGGCCCTGCCAGCAATGAGAATCCCTGGGCTAGGGGTGGTTTGGTCAGGGTCCCCTAGTTAAAAGGGGTCACTCTGAGTGCCTCTTGCCCACTCCTCTTCCGGGCCCTTCTCAGCAGCTGGTACCCGCTGTTTTCACCCACACCCTTTTCCATCTACTCTCCCCTCTTCCTCCTCCTGCCCTCACTTCCAGGGCCCAAGGAGAACTTAGACATTTTTCCAGCCTGCAGTGGGATGTGGGGTTTCAAGAACTTCAGGGCGTTTTCCCTTAACTCTTGAAAATCTAGGCTTCTGAGGATTTGTTTTCTCCATTTGAACCCTGCTTCTCAATCAGTGGTCCTCATGCAATCAAGTGAGTTCTCCTAAGGGGTGTTCTGTGGTCAGCCCCGAGAACACAGAACACGATGGAAGCCTGACAGTGGCGATTAGCATTGGTGCAGCGCTGTCCCCTCCGTCCAACCCTCCCCCAGCCCCCAAGGCTGACGCTGCATTGATCTGAAATTCGGCCAAGTCACACTGGTATTTATCTTGGCTCAAACCCCACGCCTCGTCATGCCTTCTACAGAGGGGTCCCAGGGGTGTCCTGAGCGGAGCTGTGGGAAGGGATGAGTTTGTCATCACCCAGCTATTCACATGGAGGAAATGGGGCAGAGTTCAAGGATTGCTTATTTGTTTTTACCTCCTCACTCGTAGCCTACTTCCAAGCCACTAGCGGTGAGTGATGTGTACATAGGGCCTTGACAGAGCTGAGGGATGGGCCTGGCTTTGTTGGGGCTGCCAAGAGGCTAACTCTGCTGGGCTGAGGTCCACACAGGCAGAGCCACTGCTGACCCTGGGCCCGGAGGATGGTAATTATGGGGACACCACAAGGCCAGGGGAAGCTGGCATGGGGCCAGTGGGTCTCCACAAAGCGGGAGGGGGCTTGGTGTTTGATTTCTGCAATTCCTGGCAGCTGAGGGACCCGGGCCCTGCAGGTGGTGTCCTTGCATCTACCACTTGATCCCGGCCCTGTCTCAGGTCCACTCTCCCGCCCCTCCTTTCCTCCCGGACTCTGGGAAAGTCGAGCGTGGCCCTTGGCGCTGACACCTTTACTCCTCAAGTCAGTGTCAGTCGGCTGCAACGGGGTCGCAAGCACCTCCGCACAGCTTCCTGTGGCCTCGGAGCTCAGCCCAGGTAGAGCCTGTTGGTGATTCAGCGGCCGGAAAACTCCGGGAGGGCTCGGCGATACTCGCCCTGCTGCCCTGCAATCCCTGGCTGGGGCCCTCGGCCAGCCAGCATGGGAGCGGGGCCTGTGGAAGAGGAAGTTTGGCTCAGTCGCCAGCCCTGGTCCAGGTCTCTGATAAATCCTCAGCTCTGCTTCCTCCTAACGAGAAAGTGTGGGGCACAGATGGGAGCGAGCACAGGGCCCGCCTCGCCCAGAGGAGATGCTTTGTGCATCCTAGTTAACTTACTGTTTGGCAAAGATATTTTGCTCCTGTGTGCTGTTTGCTTTGTAGGAGGGGGTCCTCTCAGACCACCGGATCAGTAGGCAGCACTGTTCTGTAAGGCTTTGCCGTGGGTGGGTGTTGGGGAGAGCAGAGAGGAAGAAGATATGTATGTAGCAGTGTGAGGGGTTGCATCACACTTGCCAGGCCTTAGAAACAAAGGCTTCTCAACAGGGCAGCACCCACCCCCTCCTGCAAGGGTCTCTGTGGATTTTTTATTTAGTCATTGCTTTTTTGCGTGTTTTCCAGAAGTCAGGATGAGCATGCCACCTCCTTTTATAGCTGCATTGCTCCTCTGATGCCTGTGCATGTGGTATAAGTCTTGGGCATTTATTAGGACCTTGACTCTAAAGAGCCCAAAGCATTTTGCAAATATTCTCATTTGGCCTTTGAAGTATGGAAAGGAAGATAGTGATCTGTTCTCCTAAGTCAGAGATGGTGGGGAAAGAGGTCTGGGCCTGGGGGCTGCAAAGAAGTGAGGTCAGGGCAGCCTGAGGGTTTTCCAGGCAGGAGAGAGCGAGCGAGAATATTTAAGAGGCCTGGGCCAGGTGGACACATTTGGGTAGAACAAAGGACTTGAATAGCGAACATGGGAGAGGCTCCCAGGACACAGGTGAGTGTGTTTGCTTCAACCGTATCTTCCTGCTTTCTCATAAAGATTTCAGGAAAAACTGACAAAATAAGTTAAGAGTGTAAAATATTTCGGGGGTCATCTCATCAGGTGGCGGAACAACTCAGGATCATCTTGGCATGATCTTGGTTCAGAAGACTTACTCCAGGCTCAGGAGAAGGGTGATGCTTCCCCATCCTGCGTGGTCTTCTGTATATTCTAGAGAGACTTGTTAACCAGGATTGAAAGAGAAGAGGCATTTTAACTCAGCACCCGACTGAGGGTGCAGCCTGACTTCTGTAATGGAGTTCAGTGTGATGGTTTCTAAGGGTTGGAAGAATTATTCCTCACAAGACGAGTACATTGCAGATGTTGTGAGAGAGGGGCCTTTGAGTCCCTCCCCTATCTCTGCAACCTCTAGAGCAGTCTCTGCCACGTAGTGGGTGCTCAGTAAACACTTGTTGAATGAGTGAATGCCAGGTTTCCGTGTTCTCCAGCTCCACTGAAATCAGAAAACGAACCGACACTGAGAGGTGTAGCTGGGGGAGAAGTGAGGGGGGAATTCTGGGGGTTCGGTGGGTTTTCCCACTCCCCACCTGTACACTCTCAGTACTCACCCCCCTCCAACTCTGTTTTCAAGCTGGTGACCTCTTAGAGAAATCCAGTTCAACGTACATGTATCCAAACCCTAAGTAGGGGCCAGGCATTGCACCAGGTGTGAGGGTAGAGATGAGTAGGACACGGCTGCCGACCTCACTGGCGGGGAGGGGTGAGACGTGAAAACTTAACTACAAGGTGGGATCTAATAAGGACGGCACTGAGGAAGAAATGATTGTTTCTGACATTTGAGCGAGGCTTTCAGAGGCAAATTTGTTTACAGGTAGAGGAAGGGGCTGGCCGACTCAGAGAGCAGCATAGAAATGGACACTCTCAGTCATAGCAGCGACCACATGTTGCATGGTTGTGATGGGCCACTCCATGTATTACACGTTTCTCCTGAGTCCCCTCACTCAGTCTTTACAGTAACCCTGTGTGGGAGACCACTACTGTTATCTCTTTTTCATAGCGGAGGAATCCGAGACTCAGGCAACTAAGCAAAGGTCACACAGCTGCAAGGACTCGAGTCAGGACCCTAGTGACGCAAGCCCCAAGGCACCGAGCTGAGTGAGGACAGGTCGTGTGCAGGGAAGGGGGACAGTGCCGGGCGGCTGGTGCCTAACAGGAGCGGGTGGGAGGAGCCAGATGGAAATGGGGTTGGGGACCAGGTTATGCACCTGAAATCTCTGCTTGGGATTTTGTGACTGGGGGAGGGGGCTCTGTGAGCGGGGTTTAGAGGGAAGGAGTCTGATGGCCCAGAAGTGCTCTGGAAGCTCATTTCTGGCAGCAGAAGCAAAGGTAAAAAAGCTGTTGTCAGGAAAACCAGTCAGGCAACTATTGTGATAGCCCAGGAGAGATGATGAGGCTGAACTGGGGCAGTGGGGATGCAGGGGGATGGATAAGGTGGAGGCAGGACGTGTAGGAGACCTTGGCTTGGATACTGGGTAAAGGAGAGGCAGGGGTCGATGACAGCTGTCGGGTCTTCAGCCCCACCTAGAACGAAGGAGGAGGAGTGGAACGGTCAGGAGACAGGTGAGCTTATTTTGGAACACGACATTTGAGGTACACGCCTCTGGAGAGGGGTCAGGATTGGAGGTGGTGCATGGGACCTGGAAGTGGGCAAGTGTCTATGGGAACGTGGGGTTTGTGTCTTGGCTTCAGCAGCCCATACTCATCTGCCTTCGATGTTGTATGGAAGAGTCCATTTTCCTCCGACTCTGCATACACCATTTTATTTTATTTACTCCTTGCAGTAGTCACGTGAGGAAGTGTTATCCTTCTTTATGGATGAGGACACAGAGGCTCAGTGAGGTTAGATAACTTAGCCAAGGTCCCACAGTTGAGTGGCAGAGCCAGGATTTGAACAAAGGCCTGACGGCAAGGCTCCTTTATGCTCTGCCATAATAGACCCTGAGTCAGGAATAGAAAATGGTACAGGCTTGCAATGCAGGCACCCATCCGCCTGACTCTTTCACCTCCCCATCCTGCAGGTTCATTCTGAATACTTGAGGTTTTCCCATCCACAGATATATGGACAATACCCATGAGCATTCAGGTAACACTGGCTTATTTTCCACAATGTCATAGTTATGAGGTATTGCCTTAGACGCATCAAGTTGGGCTTTGCTGCTTATGGCCACCCAGGGGTCATTAGGAAGGGTCCCAAGCTCACTGATCCAAGAACATTCCTCATGGACTATAAGCTAGGAATATATCATCAAGCCAGTGTCAAGACTGCACTGAAGGGCTTCCCTGGTGGCACAGTGGTTAAGAATCCACCTGAATGCAGGAGACATGGGTTCGAGCCCTGGTCCGGGAGGATCCCACATGCCGCGGGGCAACTAAGCCCGTGCGCCACAACTACTGAGCCCGCGTTCTAGAGCCCGTGAGCCACAACTACTGGAGCCCGTGTTCCGCAACAAGAGAAGCCACGGCAATGAGAAGCCTGCACACCGCATCGAGGAGTAGCCCCCGCTCGCTGCAACTAGAGAAAGCCTGTGCACAACAACAAAGACCCAACGCAGCCAAAAATAAGTTTAAAAAAAGAAAGAAAGAAAGAAAGACTGCATTGAAAATGTAGAAATGAAAAGTGCCCTTTTAGGTTGCGGTTTTCGGATCTCTCCCATCTTCTGATATTTGATGGAAGTGCCATGCTAAATTGAAAGACAAAATTACTGTAAACCGAGCACACTCACTGAGATAAGCACACGCAGCCTGCATCTTGCCTGATCCTTGTTCAAGGCGAGGGATCCACCTACAAAGCATTGGAATGAGGCCAAGTATGTCCCCACCCCGCTTGCCCAGATAGATGGTTGAAGAACATGCACAGCCCCATATTGTCCCAGAAGTTAAGGACTGGGCTGATCTTCTGGCCCAACTCTGTCATTTAAACGTAAGGACCCCAAGATTGAGAGGTGAAGACACTTGCTAAAGGTGACACCATTCACGAATGGCCCTAGTCTCTGGACCCCTTGGTAGCCTGCATAGCCCAGTACATCTGGCTTAGATCCAGGAGAAGAGGAGGAGGTGGACTTTTCTAGCATGTCTGTGTTCTTTGGCTGCACTTCATAGGGTAAGGGAAGGCAAAGGGGGGCCAGCTGGGCCCTGTAACATGAGCCTGCAGTGTCTGTCACTCACAAGCTGGGTGACCTTGGGCAGGTGACTTCACCTCCTGTACCTCCACTTTCTCACCTCTGAAATGGGAGCACAAATAGTACCTACTTCCTAGGACTGGCTTTGAGTATTGAATGAGATGATGCAGGGCATGTCATAAGTGCTCAAATGTTACTGCTATTATTGTTAATAACGCTATCAGCCACAATAATAATTATGACTAAACGGTGTGAGGAGGGAGCTCAGAAGACCAATCAGGCACTGGTGGTCTTCCCTCTACCACCCGCCACTGACATACAAGTGTCTTCTCAGTTCATGTGTCCAATGTGGGGCTGTTTGGGCACAGGGTCAGAACCTCACTTGGGTGGGTTTGTAACTGAGAGCTGCCCTCTCCCTGCAGAGTTGGTTTCTTTGCTCTGTGTGTCTGGACTCGCCACCTGAAACACAGCACTAACCATTTCAAATAATTTCTCGATAAGATTCTCCTTGGGTAGCAGAATCCAATCTGTGTTTTGAAAGCAGAGTTCCAGATGCTGGGAGGGTGAAAGAAAGAGCCCTCTGTCCCATGAGCCCATTGGCCCAAGGTGATTCATTCCCATGTCACATATTTCTAAACCCTCCTTGCCTTCCCCTGAGCTGTCCTAATCCCGTCTGGCCAGTTCCTCCACAAATTCCTCTGCTGCTTTGCCTGCCATCCTCTGAAGCCAGTGTGAGTGGTGTCTCTGTAAGTAGGAGCACTTGTGAACTGTCAGCTCTTCCTTGGAGAGAAATGCTGCACTGGGGCGATGGGGATGCCTCGTGGCTGCTTTCGACCATGGCATTTATGGATATTCTCAAAAGTGGGGCAGGCCCGGGTCTCCTGGTCCTACCAGCTTCCCTCATTGTCCCTGCCTGCAGTGTGTTCCCTTTTTCTTTCTTCCAAATCAGTTCTGACCCTGAAGCCAGCATCTTCACCTGACTATCAAACCTCTTGCATTTATTTTTATTTATTTATTTTTTTTATTTATTTGCAGTACGCGGGCCTCTCACTGTTGTGGCCTCTCCCGTTTCGGAGCACAGGCTCCGGACGCGCAGGCTCAGCGGCCATGGCTCACGGGCCCAGCCGGTCCGCGGCATGTGGGATCTTCCCGGACCGGGGCACGAACTCGTGTCCCCTGCATCGGCAGGCGGACTCTCAACCACTGTGCCACCAGGGAAGCCCTAAACCTCTTGCATTTAAAAATACTGATAAAGTCACACAATACTGCAGTTTTTGCTATGCAGTTAAAAATCCTGCCATGTTTGCAGATGAAATTCAGATGTTGGAATATAATTCATAAGAAAAGATACCTTAGAACCTGGTACCAGAAGATACCAGCAGGCCCTGGGTTCCCTGTGACCCATTTCCATATACTTTTGTGCCCTATATGGCTGTCCATGAGTGTCACCTGAAGACCTCATGCTGAGATGCAGGATTCTCACCTTCTAGGCACCACCCTCACTTCCTGATCTCCTGTTCTGTCCCTTATGACCCCGCGACCCCAAGCATGGCAGGAGAGGAAGGGGGGATCCTGGCTACCCTCCAAACACCCACACTCCCTTCTGCCTCTCTCACCTGATTCCTGCCCCTCTCGTCTGCCTTAGCTCTTTCTCCATAGGCCTTTGCTCGCCATCTCTAAATCCAAGGCATCCTTTTTTTTTTTTTAACATCTTTATTGGAGTATAATTGCTTTACAATGGTGTGTTAGTTTCTGCTTTATAACAAAGTGAATCAGCTACACATACACATATATCCCCGTATCTCTTCCCTCTTGCGTCTCCCTCCCTCCCACCCTCCCTATCCCACCCCTCTAGGTGGTCACAAAGCACTGAGCTGATCTCCCTGTGCTCTGCGGCTGCTTCCCACTAGCTATTTTACATTTGGTAGTGTGTATATGTCCATGCCACTCTCTCACTTCATCCCAGCTTACCCTTCCCACTCCCCGTGTCCTCAGGTCCATTCTCTAGTAGGTCTGCGTCTTTATTCCCATTCTGCCCCCAGGTTCTTCATGACCTTTTTTTTTTTTTTTTTAAGATTCCATATATATGTGTTAGCATATGGCATTTGTTTTTCTCTTTCTGACTTACTTCACTCTGTATGACAGACTCTAGGTCCATCCACCTCACTACAAATAACTCAATTTCGTTTCTTTTTATGGCTGAGTAATATTCCATTGTATATATGTGCCACATCTTCTTTATCCATTCATCTGTTGATGGACACTTAGGTTGCTTCCATGTCCTGGCTATTGTAAATAGAGCTGCAGTGAACATTGTGGTACATGACTCTTTTAGAATTACGGTTTTCTCAGGGTATATGCCCAGTAGTGGGATTGCTGGGTTGCATGGTAGTTCTATTTTTAGTTTTTTAAGGAACTTCCAGACTGTTCTCCATAGTGGCTGTATCAGTTTACATTCCCACCAACAGTGCAAGAGGGTTCACTTTTCTCCACACCCTCTCCAGCATTTATTGTTTGTAGACTTTTTGATGATGGCCATTCTGACTGGTGTGAGGTGATACCTCATTGTAATTTTGATTTGCATTTCTCTAATGATTAGAATTAAAGACGTAAATGTAAGGCCAGACACTATAAAACTCTTAGAGGAAAACAGGCAGAACACTCTATGACATAAATCACAGCAAGATCCTTTTTGACCCAACTCCTAGAGAAATGAAAATAAAAACAAAAATAAACAAATGGGACCTAATGAAGCTTAAAAGCTTTTTCACAGCAAAGGAAACCATAAACAAGACGAAAAGACAACCCTCAGAATGGGAGGAAATATTTGCAAATGAAGCAACTGACAAAGGATTAATCTTCAAAATTTACAAGCAGCTCATGCAGCTCAATATCAAAAAAACAAACAACCCAATCCAAAAATGGGCAGAAGACCTAAATAGACATTTCTCCAAAGAAGATATGCAGATTGCCAACAAACACATGAAAGAATGCTCAACATCACATCATAAGAGAAATGCAAATCAAAACTACAATGAGGTATCACCTCACACCAGGCAGAATGGCCATCACCAGAACAGCTGATTTATACAGTGGAGTAGGTAGGAGCAAATACTGGCTGTAGCAGAGGCCAGAGCAGGGAGGGCATGGTCAACTCTGCTGGGATGACTGGGGGCCTGAGGATGCTTCTTCCAGGCAAGGGCACTAGAGCTGAATGTCCACAGAGGAGGCGAGGCAGTCAGTAGGCCAACAGGTGATGGGTGGAGGGTGTCCTGTGCTGAAGGCTCATCCAGGTCCCAGTCCCGTGCCTGAGTGAAGGCGTGCATGGAGGGGGCACCCTGCTCTGTGGCCTGGGGGTGGGGAGTGCCCAGCATCCATCAGCAGCAGTTCCCATTGGTCCAGAGGTGGGTGGGCTTCACAATGGCCCGGTCCTGTGAGCTTACCAGATAAGTAGGCTAGCCTTTCTCTTGACATTCTTCCTGTTGGAAACGTCTGTCTGCATTCCAAACAGCTGAATTATAAGCACTGCAGCCCTTGTCCTTCCTGGAGGGCAGCCTGTGTTCCCACTCTACCTCAAGGAACAGGGTCCGCCTTTCATAAGGTCTTTCTTCCTTTCCCTTCCTTCCTTCCCCTCACCACCACCCCCTTTTCTTTTTAAAGTTCACAATGCAGGGATTCCCCTCTTTGGAGCTATTTAAACAGAAATGGGATGCTGGCAGGAGCAGCCTAGAAGGGATTCCTGGCCCAGAGGGAGGCTGGCTGGGTGGCCCTGCGGCAGGCGAGGTCCGGTTTTGAACCTCAGGCGAGAGACACCTGTGGCTGCCAAGCCTCCGTCTGGAGTGTGTGTCGTCTCCCCGGAGCTGCTGACTGTGGCCCTGTCCCCATCCAGGTGCTCCAGAGAAGGATTTCCTGTCCTTCTGATGAGCCTCGGAGCCTGCCAAGTCCACATGTTTCTGGAAGGCCTGGGCACAGCCCGGGGGTGGGGGCTGGCAGTCTGGGCAGCTGGGCTTACAAATACTGGGCTACAGGGAGTCTGGACAGTCATACCCTTGCTGTGGCTGCCAGCCTCCGTCTGGAGTGTGTGTCGTCTCCCCGGAGCTGCTGACTGTGGCCCTGTCCCCATCCAGGTGCTCCAGAGAAGGATTTCCTGTCCTTCTGATGAGCCTCGGAGCCTGCCAAGTCCACATGTTTCTGGAAGGCCTGGGCACAGCCCGGGGGTGGGGGCTGGCAGTCTGGGCAGCTGGGCTTACAAATACTGGGCTACAGGGAGTCTGGACAGTCATACCCTTGCCCCTTCTCAGCAGACGTTGCTCGTAGTGGGGGAATTGGAGGCAGTGGGAGTATCCCAAGAGGTAACTGATGTAGCCTCTGGAAAAGACGGATCAACCTGGAGGCTAAGCCTGCTGAATCTGTTGTCTGGACTCATTTGGGGGTTGTAACTGGTAAACACACATCTTCCAGTGTGTCATGACAGGCTATGGTCAGAAGGACTGGTGTTTGGGGTGGTAATTAAACACTGTCTTGGGCACAGGAGCTGGACAGACTTGAATTTGAATTTGGCTGCAGGAGCTTTGGGCAAACTTCTCAACCTCTCCAAGCTTCAGTTTCCTCATCTGTAAAACCAGGTGTTTCCATGGGCTGGACAAGAAGGCAGGGAGGCCAGGAGGTGCCCTGTATCCTGGGTTATCGTGAGGACTAAATAAGATAATGCATGTAAAAGCCGAGTGGTGGGCCTGAGGGTGGCACCTGTCCAATAAGGGGTATCCACCCACATGAGAACTGAAAGAGGTCTGACCCTGTCGTTTTGGTCTGGGACCCTCTTAGGGGGCCCACCATGTAGTGAAGGGAAAGCAGAGGCCTCACGTCCCATCACAGGGCCTCAACTGAAGTTGTGCCTGGATGGAGATTGCAGAGAGAGCCCAGGGCACTAAAACGTTTTTCCATGGGAATTTGAGGGTATAGAAAGGAACTATTCTCCTATTGCTCAAATTATGAATAAAAACCCAGTGTCTTTCATCTGTGGAACATGGTGGTTTTGTAAACTCTAATTAGTTCCCAAGACATCTTGGCAAGTTGGCAGCTGAGAGCTCCCAATGAGGAGCAGAGGGGGCAAGGGGATTCACCCCGAGTCTGCGGGAGCCCCCCTTCACACACCCTGCAGGCTGGTGAGCATCTCTGTCCTGGCTAGAGTTGGACAGTATTTGCTTTCTTGTTCTGGTTTTGCTTAAGCAGAGGTCACCGTGGAGCCCAGGAACTATACTGACTGACAGGATATAGGGCTGGGGAGGGAGATGGGAAGGTAATTCATTCGTTCAGGGACAGGTTGTGACAAGCCATTGGCACTTTCTGTCGAGAGGTATGGAAAGCATCCCCGAGTCGTTCCTTTTGGTACCACAGGTCATGGGCCACCTTTGGCCCAGAGTGGTTTGTGGTGGTGTCAGCAAAATCAGATTGTGACAGGTCCCCAGCTGACAGTGAGAAACCTCTAAGACTTTTTCTGGCTTTGGTAGGAAAGCCTCGTTTTAACGCTTGGTGTGCGGACTACAAACTGGGCCTTTTAGATATGTCCAGGGGAACCCTAAGACCATGCTTCCAAAGTTAGTGTCTATTGAGCAGCAAGAAAGAATTGCACGGGGCAGATGTGTGATTTTACTAACTTTCTCTCCTTGTCTCCCACTGTCAACTGGTCTCCCCCAACCCA
This sequence comes from Lipotes vexillifer, assembly GCF_000442215.2. Classification (NCBI taxonomy): domain Eukaryota; kingdom Metazoa; phylum Chordata; class Mammalia; order Artiodactyla; family Lipotidae; genus Lipotes; species Lipotes vexillifer. The sequence continues at coordinate 3,082,503 of NW_006780322.1, forward strand.
ACTCCAGCACAAATGTCTGGTTCAACACTCTGTAGGAGTATTTGGGAAATCCATGCCAAGCCTGCAGTAAAAGCGGTCTGAAGTTTTTGAGATGTTTCTCATGTCAGAGGCCTAAAGGAAAGTCGTGAGCTGATTGCCATCTGTTCCAAGCGTGTTTCTCCCTTGAGAGTCAAGGGCTGGTGCGTCTACACTCTGAGGGACAGGAGAAAGGAGCCCTCACAGCCTGCACGGCGGGGGGCGAGCTGGTTCTGAGCATTGGGGTAGGGGTCACAGTGCAGAAGTTTGCCTGTTTTCTCTGCCGCCTCTGGGCTAACCTGCAGGAGGCCCAGCCTGTTAGCATGGTCACCACGGCATCTTTTTGCAGTTTGGTTTTAGGAAGTCATTCTAACTTAGTTCATGCTGATTGCACAACTCAGAGAGGTTCCTTTTTCATCAGAATTTTGCTGCTCTGTTTCCTGAAACCTCTGGTACTGTAACATGCTGGCATATAAGGTCATCTGCTGGCAGGGGCAGTTTCACAGGTGGTCACAGGATCTCCTGCTCAGGTGGGCCCTGGGCTTGGGGGGCTAACGCCGCTGCCGCTGTGCAGCTGCAGTCTTGAAATTCTTAACAGTTTTCTCTTTGCATTTGTATCTTGTAAATGAAGTTCAATGGGGCCGTGGGGTGTGCATCAGGGAGGACTTGGGCCTTTTGCCTCCTATGGTCCCACCTACCGTCACCTCCCTGCCTCCCCTGGGTGGGTTCTCACCCCTGCCACCTTGGGCCTGGACACAAGAAAGGCTGGGGTGAGGTGTGCACACCCCACGGCATCCCGGGCAGGGCACGCTGGTAGCTGCCCCATCCTGGGCTGGCAGCCCCACTGCGTTTCTGTGGATGACTGACTCCCCTCCCCCCCGTCCAGGTTGCCAGGGTGGATATTGCAACACCCTCGCGGGTCACCTGCCCACCTTGGGTTGGGGCGACTGGTTTCTGGGAAGAAGAAACCCCTGACTAGGCTCCCCTGCCCCCAGCTGGGTTGCACACATCCATCCCGCCGCTGGGGGAGGGGAAACGCGGCAGACTGGGGTCACGTGCGCACCTGTGCACTGTCGCAGGGGCCCAGGGTGCCTGTGAGGAGCTGTGCTCACCCTGCAAGTCTCCTCGTACCCCAAAGAGAGCAAGACCAGAAAGAGCAAATAAACATCACGACACGCTCCACAGTGTGTAAGTACTTAAAGCCACCGAACTGTACACTTAAAGACGGTTAAGATAGTAACTTCTACGTATGTTTGACCACAATAAAAATATTTATAAGGTGTTTTTAAAAAGACAGAAACAAGAAACATCATGACAAGTGGAGACAGAGAGACCAGGAAAGGAAGGGAAAAGCTTGATATTTTAGTAACTTAGAGTGCCCATTAGGTAGGCACTTTTCCCCTGCTCTTTGGACAGAGGGTCCCACGTGTTCCCTTTGCACTGAGTTCCCCAAAGTATGTCACCGAGCCTGCCTTTGGCCACCTTGTGAAACTACCAACTCTCCCTTGCGAGGGCCCACTCTCGAAGCCCGAGAATGTGGGCTGCTGGCCAGGCTCTCACCTGTCCTCTCTTCTTCCCCTCACAGGTCTTTGGCTGGCTGTGTGCCAGGCCCTGGAGAACAGTACGTCCGCTCTGAGTGGTGAGTCCCGTCCCCTTGGTGTGGGGTGGTGTGTGGAGCATTGCACGGCGGCAGACTCTGGCTGCCTTGTGGAGCCTGAGCTCTAAGCTTCCTCCCGGGGCTCCTGGCCGCTGAGCTCCCGCACAGCTGTCTCCTGCACCCTCTCTGTCCTCTGTGCCAGGGGCCCAGGGAGAGCTCCTGGGAGGTCTTAACTGCTGGCCTCAGGGCTTGCCCTCTCCCTTCTCTGATCAGACAATCACTGTGGGCAGGGGTGCCGGAAAGCAGAGCCTGCACGACCTACAAGCTGGGAAGCGTCACATTATAATCCATCTAAAGAAGAGCCCAGATTCCTAAACCCTTGTGTCTCCTTCTGCCTGGTGATTTTGTTTAGTTATTTTCCAGTTTATCTTTTGACATTTGTAGTCATATTTCCCTGGTTTCGTTTGCAAGATCCTCAATCAACAGATTGGAAAGTTGGGAAACGTGGGAGGCAAACCGTTCACAGGCAGAGGATCACAGAAAGCATCAGCTTTTAGCATTTGTCCATGTGCGCTAATATTTTTATACAGTTAGTTGGGAAACGTGGGAGGCAAACCATTCACGGGCAGAGGATCACAGAAAGCATCGGCCTTTAACGTTTGTCCATGTGCGCTAATATTTTTATACAGTTAGTCATGATGAGGAAACTATTTGGATTCCTGCTTTTTAAATTCAAGGTTTGGAGTTGTGCATTTTTCCATGTTGCTAGAAAGTCTTGAAATTTATCCTTTTAAAATGTCATGATGTTCCATGAAAATGGACATATGTGGTTTAATTAGGCATTTCCCATGGGATATTTTTGTTGCCTCCAGTTTAAATTATAATGCTACATCTTGATGCCTAGAAGGTGTTTCCTTCTTTTGGATTCTTTCCTTAGGCCATATCTCCAGGAGCAAGGATAAATATATTTATGAACCTTTTAACAAATTGCCAAATAGCTTTCCAAGTGAATTGAGCTGATTTCTATGCCAGCAATGCATGATTCTGCCAGTTTCACTGTTCCCTCGTTGACATGAAGTATGCTCCCATCTGTTGTTGCAGTGGCCCCTGCTGTGTTTCCCTAGTTATCTCAGGGAGGTGCCTGGGCAGGAGGTGGTCCTATGCATTCATAAATTCTCTAACCAACCACACAGTGTCCCTGGTACTTGGCTCTTCTCTTCCTCTAGACCTTTCCATCCAAACACAGTGGAGGTGATGCTGCCACTCCCACCGAGTACCAGTCTCCTCTTGGAGCTGTTATTCTTGATGCGCTTGAACCATTAAGGTGTCCAAGCCACTTGGTGGCCCATGTTGCCACAGATGCCTTTCTTCCTCTGTGTTATTCTTTTCTGGGACTCGGGGTAGAAGGAGCTGGCCTTCCCAATGTGGTGCTTTTAGAGTCCAGGGTCTGCCAGAGTTTCCATGAAGCAGTCCTTTCACTTTTTAATTACTTCCCCCGTCACAATGGGCTCAGATATGGTATATAGGGAAGGGGAGATAGCTTTGTGACTCCCCCATGCTGTTTTCAGAACTGCCCCACCCCCCCTCCTGGGATGCATGTACCCGCCAGGTGCATCTCCAGCCTCTGCTGGTGCTCACGGTAGGACCTGGCGGGCCAAGAGCCAGGGTCTCCTCTAAGTCACTTGTAGGTGACAGTTTGTGGTGATGGCAAATCTTGATGCTACCTCCATGGGGACAGGTACTCCTGGTTATTTTATCCCCTCCTCCCATTGCATCCATTTGTACAAGAAAGGCCTAGGGGATGTCGTACCTCAGCCATTCCCCTCAGGGGCCTGGCGTGGCTCCTGCTGAGGCCCTTTGTGGTTTCACAGGCTCTTCTGGGTAGAAATGGGAAAACCTTTTATTCATCCAGAGAATGACTGTCCTTGCTGCAGTAGTGACCAACCTCTCTTCCATCTTTCATTTCTGGACTTGCTTCTGTGAGATAGTCTCAGGTCCTTGTTGATATCAGAGACATGCTCTCCCTCATGATGATGTATGTTCGGAAAACAGTATTGTGTCCTGCCCTTTTGCACATGACCCTGTAACTGGCTGAGTGCCACTCTGTAGCCCAGTGTGGTGGGTGAGAGCAGAGGCGGTGCCACACCTTCTAGTGTCCAGGGGGCCTTGAGATCTTGGAGTTGGTTGGTGATATGTGGAGAAGGGAGGTGGGCTGCCAATCTGGTCTCTGCATTGCTCTCTGTTTGATGGGTTACTTAGCTATGGGACTTGTGCCCCAGAGAGGTTAATGGAATAGTTCTTTCCATGTTTGCTTACTCTCTACCCTACTCCATTGGACCGACACTTGAGTCCAGAGAAGGCTGGGCTAGTTAGTAGACAAGTCCAAATGGTGATGGCCATGTCATAGCCACCCCTCCAAGGGCTAGGGCTTTGTGACTAAATCAGACTTGTTTGCTCAACTTTCTCTTTCTTTAGGGTGACCTTCCTATCTCCTAGAAGGCTCCCCAGGCCCTGGTAGGCCTTAACCATCCCATCCCACCCTGACTCTGTCCTCTCCAGACATGGCTAAAATCCTGCTGTCGATGCAGCTCAAACTGGGGACAACCCCTGCCAGCCACACTCACTACCCCAGCACTGGGGTATGTGTGTATTTAATTCTTGACTAATTCAGGAAGTAAAACTATCTGTTACTGTTTATAATAGAAATCTTCATACATAGAAAAGGAGAAATAATAGTGAAATCAATCCCCATATACCCATCACCCAGCTTCAACGATTAGGATCACTCTGCAATTTTTTCTTTCATCTATTCTCTCACCTTTTTGAGTTTTATCTTTGTTAGGATAGTTTAAAACAAAGTCCATTTCACTTGTGAACACTGCTTATATCTAACAGGTAGGAACAAAACCATAGTTCAGTTACACCAACAAAAGCAACAAGAATTCTTTTTTTGTTAGATCCTTAAATATGGAGGATGGATGATGCTGAATTCGAATTTGTGGCACTTCATTTAATTTGCATTCCCTTTGTCACAAGATTAGACGTTTTAGATTTTTTGTTGTTGTTGTTCTAGATTTTTTTTTTTTTCCTCACGTGTTATGCAGGATCTTAGTTCCGCAATCAGGGATCGAACCCGTGCCCCCCTGCAGTGGAACTGAGGAATCTTAACCACTGGACTGCCAGGGAAGTCCCTGATTTTCATTCCCTTTGATGTTTTCATATTTTGCTTTCTACTTATATTTCTTTTCAGGTCAACACTGCTTTTGTAAAATGTGCTCATTTATATACTGGGTGACTGACTTTCACATCTGAGTCCCTCCTATAACCCTTATGCTCTGGATGTTGGTGGGCTCATTTACTAAATCCTAAAACTATCCATTTAGGGTGTGAAGATGGGTTGTTTTAGGACAGAAGCTATGAGAGCTTCACCCATGGCATAAATATGCAGGTCTCTTCACTCTAAGAGTTGATTGGAATGAGAAACAGTAATGGACATAAGAAGGTTTGGGTACATCCCTGATTGATGGTGCTGGAGCAAAGGACTGTAGGCATACTCAGAATCAAGCTCTAACATTTTGATGGAGCGGCGTAGAGAGAAAATTGCAAACTCCATGTGCCAATCAGGAGTAGAATATGAGCTTGAAGGAACAGGGGCTGATCCCATGCGGCTTTCTTGTGCTTTTCCCCCAGAAAAGTTCAATGTTCTCATGACTTCATGGGTGCTCCTGACTTTCTTGTTGAGGTTTCATTGGTTTCTTCCAATCTTCCTTTTTATAAAGCCCCATATGTGGAGGGTAGATGATGCCAGAGGCATGGGAAACTGGCATTATTGTCATCAGTAAATGCTTCTCAGACATCTGCTTTGGGTGGGACATTGGAGGGATACATGCCTCAGGCTGAAGGTTAGGAATCCTGGGCATTGGGCCCATCTGGTCTGAGTTTTGTCAAGTCCCTGGGCAAGTTATTCATCTGGTTCCTGTTTGGATCTTAGTTTCCTCATCTGTTGGCCTTGAATCAGAAATAACCTGTGACGTTTTTCACGTGATCACTCTGATGGATAGATAGAGACTACCTGGAAAGCTTTGCTGAGGATTATAAGGCTGCCTTCATACTGTTAGGAAATATGGCAGTGGTCAACTGGCGGTGCCTGCCACAGGCCTCAGGTAGGCTGGTGGTAGTGTGACCGCCACGTATCTCATTCTCTTGGAGCCAGGTGCTATTTTACATTCAGGTTCTAACATTATAGTTACTGGACAACTTCTGTGTCCTTGTCCCCACTACACAGGTGAACCCATAATGAGAGCCTCATAGTGACAGAAGGCAACCACAGCTGATTGCTTAGTGCATGATTTAGAAAATAATTGCTACAAGAGTGAAGTCAGTAGTCTGGGAGTCAGGACAGAAAATTTGTCTCTGGTTGGTTGTCAATTTGTAAAGCATGCAGAGAAACATTAGCTGGAGGCAAGGTGAGGGTGGCAGGCAGCACCTACAGCTTAGAGCTTCGCATCCTTCACAAAGAGTTACAGCCTATCTTCAAAGGCACCTTTTAATGCCCTGACAAGGGACAGAATGCATCCTGGTTAAGTTGTTGGGTGGCTGCTTGCTTAACCCTCGGAAATGTTGCGTAGTTCCCAGGCTGCCCAGGAGGTTCTCATGTTTTCGTGAGACTTGCTGTAATGACCGAGGGGTGTGGTGAGGGCCTTGCTCCGGCACCTGGGAGCCAGGCTCCCTGTGCTATCTTCCTTGCACGATCTGGGTACTCGGGTGACTCTTTAAACCTCTGAATTCGGCTCCTTCCTCTAGCCTGTGTCTAATGACCCCCACCGGGAACCGGGCAGTGTTGGAAGCCTCACTTAATTCAGCATCTGGGAGACTTCAGAGGCGATGATAAAAGACCATGGAAAATTCACAGTGCTGTTATTCATGGGGAAGGTCACTCTTATCGGCTTGCTTGGGGAGATGGTGGTCAGATTTTGGTGGGGACTTTGGGCTTAACTATGTTGAGAAGGCGAGTTTGGGCTGGGAGTGCAGAGGGAGGGCAAATCGGATTACAGGGAGCAGTCTTTGAAGGCGTTACTTGTTTGGAAAACAGGTAGAACATGGGTCAGCCAGCAAGCAAGGGATCTGTTTATTGCTCATCTCACCTAACAAAAGCTTTTCAGAACTGCAAACCACTTCCCCGTTCCATTGTCTGGAGTTTTCCCACGTGGAGCTGAAGTCATTCTAAAATTAGAAAGCTCACGTGCTCTACCCAGGTACGTGGTTCACTGTTCCAAATATGTGTCTGTAGCACAAGAGACTTGGTATGACTTTGTTAGAGGCTAAAGGCACAGACAGCCGTAGGTGCCGGGACTAGCTCACTTCAGAGGACACTTAGTGGACCGTGGAGCCTCAGGAGAGAGAGAGGGACTCTTTCTCCTTTCCTCATTTTACCTTTTACTTTCTGCAGAGGAAACTGTGCTGGATCAGAGGGAAGTTTGCTTGGGGTAGTAGACAGGCCACAGGATGTGGAATCCAGGATTGTAATTCTGACTCACTAGCTGTGTGACATCTGTAATGCTCTTAAATCTCCCTGAACCCCAGCTCCCCGTCGATAAAATTAAGGAGTTGGATTAAGGCAGTCTTTTCAAACTGTGAGTCACAAAATCACTTTAGTGGGTCACAACGAACATTTTTTAAAAGGAGATCGAATAGTTTAGACTAGAGAATTTCAGAGTGCATTACATGAAGGAAAGTCAGGTAGTGTTTCATGATACTCTTGTTTTGGTTATTCATGGATTTATATATTGGCATTCTGCATTCGTTTACCTGTCTAAGCTGCACCCATACTGCATCCTCTGTAATTTCCATATTTGATTTCTTCGGCCTAAGAACTTAGACGCTTGCAAAGTAAGTGCTGTAAATCTTTGTAGATTTACGTATACCTTTCCCCCCATACACCTAGTCTGTTTTAGTTGTCTTGTTCACCCCTAATTTGACAGCAGTTCTTTTTTTTTTTAACATCTTTATTGGAGTATAATTGCTTTACAGTGGTGTGTTAGTTTCTGCTTTATAACAAAGTGAATCAGCTATACATACACGTATATCCCCATATCTCCTCCCTCTTGCATCTCCCTCCCACCCTCCCTATCCCACCCATCTAGGTGGACACAAAGCACTGAGCTGATCTCCCTGTGCTATGTGGCTGCTTCCCACTAGCTATCTGTTTTACATTTGGTAGTGTGTATATGACAGCAGTTCTTTTTGTCTACTCACCTTTATCAAGTCTTTCCAGAACACTCCACTTACAATAGAAACAACAGCTCTTTCCTTATGCATAGATATGTCATTAGTTTATGTAATATGTAATTAAATTATGTAAATACAATAATGAGCACAACTGACATAAATAGGTTCGGGAACAAACACACATGTCCTCTTGGTAAATATATAGCTTCACTGGTAAAAAGAGAAACGGGCTGGTAAGCTAGAGTAGCCAACTAATTGAGCTTTTGCACTCTGAGGACATTGGTCTAGTTGTTTTAACAAAGGAGTGGAGAGGATGGATTGGGAAAGCAAGGCCCTGGTTTAAGTTGAGCTCAGATAAGAGAGCATCTACCAGCTTTGAAAAAAGCAAAGCAAGTGACACAACTCCTGGATTTCTAAAAATCAAGGCCTATAGAAGCCTACTGTTCTCCCACTTTTTAGTTTTCAACTTTTATTTAGCACACACTTATTAGGTACTACCTTATACCAGGCGTTGTGCTAGGCCCTGGAGATACACATGAGAAGTAACTATGAGCCCTGGCATCAGAGAGCATAGGGTCAGGCAGATGATGGTGATGATTCTTACATCTCAAAGTAAATCATAAACATAGACCATGTGATCTACCATATGGATTTCTTTGAAGAAAACACCTGCTTCCACTATATGCAGACTTCCCTTTTTTTTTTTTTTTTTAATGCGGTACACAGGCCTCTCACTGCTGTGGCCTCTCCCTTTGCGGAGCACAGCCTCCGGACGCACAGGCCCAGTGGCCATGGCTCACGGGCCCAGCCGCTCTGCGGCGCGTGGGATCCTCCCGGACCGGGGCACGAACCCGCATCCCCTGCATCGGCAGGTGGACTGTCAACCACTGTGCCACCAGGGAAGCCCCCCATTTTTAATCCAAGTGCCAAACTGTATACTTTTTATTTTCTTTGATAAATTGCTTCGTGCTCAGTTTGGCCTGTGGTGCCGAGCTGATTTTCCATCTGATTAATCACATGTCTGGGCTGTGGTTGGCATCTGTGGAGCTGGCAAAATCCACAGAATTGCTGAGTAGTGAGGCCCCACAGATTGTGGCCATTTACTCTGTACCTACCATGAAGATCATTCTAATACCAGTTCATTCCATCTCTGCACCACTTAGCTCAGAGTCTCAAGAGAGAGAATTGGATCGGTTTGTCCCCTTTGGTCAAGTGGTAACCCAACAGCTGTGGCAGGACTGGGAGGCGGAAGCTGCAGGTAACAAGGTGCAACAAAGATTTATTGAGCACTTATTATGTGCCAGGCCCTGATCAAAATAAAGTCTATGTTTTTAAGAACCTTATACTCCGCTGAGAAAGATAGACATATTATTAAATTTTTATCTATCAAATTGGTGCATTTTTGAGAATGGCAACACTGAGTGCTGGTGTGTGTGAGGTGAGACAGCTACATATATTGCTTATGGATGTGCATATTGACTTTCTAGGAAAGAGCTTAGTATTAATGGGGAACTTGATTCCTTAGTATTAGTAAGAACCTTAAAATTGTCCATGCCCTGTGACTCAACAGTTACACTTTTAGCCATCTATTTTACAAAAATAACCAGAGATGTTAGGTTATTCTCCATTATAGTAAAATATAGCCAATTTAAATGTCAGCAAGAGGGAAATAGTTATGGGACAGGTGGGTAGATTTTAAATGAAAGCCCTTTAAAATCATGCTGAAGAATATTTAACGATATGGGAGAATGCACATGTAAATAAACAGAAAAAGTAGTATATAAAATTGAAAATAATATATCACAATTGTACAGAGAGATGCAAAAATAAAGGGCAAACATCATATGGTATTAACATTAATTATCTCTGGCTAATGGGAATATAGGTGATTTTAATTTCCTTTGTACTTTCCTGTTTTTCTACCCTGTCTACAGCAAGCATGTTTTAATACTATAGTCAGAAATAAAAGGAGCTACATTTTTTAAAATAAATTTACTTATTTATTTATTTGGTTGTGTTGGGTCTTTGTTGCTGTGCGCGGGCTTTCTCTAGTTGCGGCAGCGGGGGCTACTCTTCGTTGTGGTGCGCGGGCTTCTCGTTGCGGTGGCTTCTCTTGTTGCGGAGCACGGGCTCTAGGTGCGCAGGCTTCAGTAGTTGTGGCTCATGGCCTCTAGAGTGTAGGCTCAGTAGTTGTGGCTCACTGGCTTAGTTTGCCACATGGTATGTAGGATCTTCCCGGACCAGGGATCGAACCTGTGTCCCCTGCATTGGCAGGCGGATTCTTAACCACTGCGCCACCAGGGAAGTCCCAAAAGGAGCTACATTTTTAAAAAGAAAGAAAAGGCTGTGGCTGACATCCTGCCCTGCCGGTCTGTTGGCCAGCACAGGTTGAATGCGTGCTGCTTCGGTCTTGCTGTCCCAGGGCTGCAGCTGTCACTGAGGCTCGGGCAGTGCTGCTGTTTCTGGAGCACAGGGACCTGCCATACTGGCCTGCATGAGGGCTGCCCCAGTCCCTGCAGCTTGGCACCCACCCCCAGGGACCTCGCTGTCTGGAGATGTTGACCCCAACAGGATAATTGCCAGTTCACCTCCAAGTTCTGGGGATGCTCATCCAAACTCTTCTTGGGTGACCCTTTGGCTCCTAAATCCTGATCCACTTTTTTTTTTTTTTTGGCTTTATTGGGCCTTCGCAGCTGCGCACGGGAGGGCTACCGACCTCCTGCATTGGCAGGCAGATTCTTAACCACTGCGCCACCAGGGAAGCCCCTGATCCAGTTTTATCTCTGGGTTTCAACAGAGAGGCTGGGCTTTTCCAGGCCCCCAACCCTAGAGTCAGTCTCTAGAATGTGAAAACTCTGGAACTGGACAGAGTTCAGATTCTCCCTCTGCCACTTACTAGCTGTGAGACCTTAAGCAAATCACCTAATCTCTCCATACCTCAGCTTCCTTATCTATGAAATAGGAATAATAGGACCTGCTCTTAGGGTTGTTGTGAGGGTTAAAAGATTACATGTAAAACACTTGGAGCTGTGTGCACACACACGTAGGTACTCTGCTGCTACCCCTCTTACTATATTATTGGTGATGCACATGTCATGACGCCAGACCTGTATCTTTATGGGTGCTTTTATCACCTGCAGTTAAGTTCTAAGGCAGTGGTTCTCGTGTCTCAATGTGCAGAATAGTCATCCTGCTGACTGTGTTACAATGCAGATTTCTGGGCCCCCGTCATCATGTGGCCCAAATCAGCACTTCTGGTCCTCAACCACATTTTGCTAAGGCCCGATGGGAAGAAGCTGTGTGGTACACGCCCTTGTAGGCTGAGGGGCTTTCTCCATAAGACAGCAACCCCTCCCCGTCCCTGGAGTTCTTGCTTCTTTGCTGGACAGAGCCGGTTTCTGGGAGTCTGTGAAATGTTTGTGTTCCAGGACTGACTTTCTAGCATTCACCTGGAAGCTTGGTAGAGGCAATCCGAAACCTCAGAACTTGGGCCATCACCTCAAAACATCCTCTTTCTTGTTACCCTTGCTGTGACAGAATGATAAACACGGAAGCTTTGGGGTAAGGCATCAGCTTTGTTTTCTGAGAGCCTGACCCAAACCTCCTGCTGCTGAGTTTGGGGAACAGCCTGGGCGTCTGGTTATTTGCGAATGAAGGAACCTTTAGCTGTTCTGATCGAGCCAGGTTCAGATGTCCTCCTAGCAGCCTCAGTCACTTTGATTTACACTTTCATTCTGAATCTCTCTTCTTCGTTTCCTGTCTGGAAAGTTATCGTACAACTTTCTTATCAGAATGTGTAACAGAAGGTGATTTCATATGTTTGACCATTTAATCACTAGGCTGCACTGACTAAAATGTTTCTTAAATACCAAAACATGCTAGCACTAGACAAGGGGGGAAATGGATAAGATGAAATAGAATGGAGGGCTCAGTTTTACTCGTGCCATTCTGGCCCTTTTTGTCCTGGCTATTGGGGGCTTGGGATGTAATAAACATCTCTCCCTGCCTTACACAGTAGGTCTAGGGAAACATTTTTTGAATCTTGAAAGTGAAAAATGTTAGCTCTTACTAGGAAATCTGGCACTAATGAATCTTCCTGGTGTTCTGGGGCATAACAAATGGAAATATAATCATGAATCACGTAACCATTCACAGGAGCCTCTATAAAAGTCCGGGTCTAGCAGGCTTTCTACCTGATATCCTGTTAAACAACCACAGCCCAGCACAGCGAAAGGCTCTAGAAACCTAGATGCACATCTAACCAGATGATAACCACGTCATAGTTGTCATTGTAGGCAATTTCCTAGGGATTTAACCCTAGGTCGGTGCTTCCCAACCTTTTTCAGAATAAAAACCTAATTTGAACGTCCAAAGTATGTGACACCTCATAGATAGTTGTTGTGCCTTTCTTTTTTTTTTTTGCGGTACATGGGCCGCTCACTGTTGTGGCCTCTCCCGTTGTGGAACACAGCCTCCGGACGCGCAGGCTCAGCGGCCATGGCTCACAGGCCCAGCCGCTCCGCGGCATGTGGGATCCTCCCTGCCCGGGGCATGAACCCACGTCCCCTGCATCGGCAGGGGGACTCTCAACCACTGCGCCACCAGGGAAGCCCAGCTGTGCCTTTAATATTAAATTCATTAATATATGAAAGTTGCAATGAGAACTCAGGAACACTTTGAAGTAAATTTGTATTTTATCGATCACAGCAGAGTTCACATAGTAATGTGACCTAACACTTATAGAACTCTCACTGTATGCTGGATACTTTTCTATATATCCGCATTTAATTCCTAGAACTCTAGGAAGAAGTTACTATTATTAGCCCCATTTTACAGTTGGCAAAACTGAGGCACAGAGAAGTTAAGTAACTTGCCCAAGATCACATAGAAAGCGGCAGAACTGGGCTTTGAACCCAGGTAACATCATTGTTGTAAGCACTTCACCACTAGGCTTGAAAAATATACACACACAGAGAGATACACATGTATCTCATTCAAACCACAGATATTACTTGAGGGAAGATTTACCAATACCTAGCATTAAATAACTCTCTAATTCTCTTTTTTTTCTACCTTCCACAAGACAAATTGGGACCAACTTTCTTGGGTTTTTAATCCTCTTTTCCACTAAAAATGAGACCTACATCTTAAAGCAAAGCATGGGCATGTATATGTATGTATATGCATGTGCACATGTGAGTGCTCATGTGTGAGCATATATGTATACATATATAAGCTTCTGTTTAATTTTATATTCTTCTTAACACAAAACTGTGGACTCTTCCTTTATACACTTATTCTTCCATTCAACGAAGACTGACTCAGTCCTAGGATATGCTGAGTCCCAGGGGAACAACTAAGACATCGTTCCTGTCCTTGAGAATCTCAGCATCTCAGGGCAGCACTGTCTGGCTAACAGATAATCACACCCTCAGGTGGCACATGTGCTGTTGGGTGGCTGCACAAGGTGTTCTTGTTCTTTGGGAGGCATCAGGGAAGGCGTCTCACAGGAAGTGACTTTTGAACTGAGTTTTGGAGGCTGAGATGGAGTTAGGCAGGCAGACTTTTGGGGAGAGGACGTGCTTGCAGGTGTGTGGAGGTGAGGTTGGAAGAAAGCGGTAGCCAGCTGAGGAAGACCGTGCGTGGACTTTGTTCTGAGGCGTATAGCTTATTATCATTGTAAATGTTTGCATAGATCTAGTCACAGAAAGGTGCTTCCTAAGGGAACCTTTTCATAGATTTACCTAAGGTGGTTGTAGCTTGGCTTTTGAAACACAAGGGGTTAAATCTAGAGAACGCCAAGGTCACAGAGTCCACGTGGATAATAACACAGCCCTCCCACTCTTTACCTTTGTCATGTGTGGTGGCCCCATTTGCTAGCTGCCTTGGGCGTATATCCAGTGGAAGTGGTAAGAAATTCTCACTTGCTCTTGGGGCTTCAGTTTTACTTGATTTCAGCTTCTCTTTAGCAGGTGAGGGAATTATGCCTTTTCACCCACTTAAGTGTGGCTTGATGAAAAGGTGCCTAAAAATAAAAATCATAAGGCTGATAGCACAGTAGTTACAGTAGAAACTAGAGTCAGCCTGGATTCAGGTCTTAACTGTGCCCTTTGGGGACTGTGATCCCGGGCAAGTTAACTTTTCTGTGCCTCAGTTTCCCCATCTGTAAAGTAGAGGTAACAACAGAGCGTCCTTCGTAGGGTCATTGTGAGGTTTAAAGAGGTGACCTGTAAAGTGCTCAAACAGGGCAAGGTGCAGAGTAAGGTCTGTGTATTGGTCACATAAATCTTTTCAAAGATAGTGAAAGCAGTGATATACATGTGAGAAACGGCATTCGAAATACGGAGATGGCCTGAAGCAGTTGGTAGCCAGGACACGGGTTGAGTTTAAAGTTGTAAAGGACTGAGCCAGGGTAAGCCATATAACTCCACGCTCAGGGGCTTGCCCTTGAAACTTAAAGGACAGGTCAGAGGAAGCCCCGCTCAGCCTGTTGGGAAGTGGTGTTATAGAACCTGTCACTTAGAAGATCCCAAAATGAAGCTCTCCTTTTAGAACTGTGGTACCCAACGTAGAGGAAACACAGCCTGGCCCTTCGGTGACAGTGATGGGAGACGTGGGATGTCGTGCTCTATTCTGAGTAGTGAGATTTAGGAGGAACGTAGAGAAGCTGGAGAAACTAAACCACCATGAGAAGCCAAGGCACCGGAGGGCAGACGAGCAAGGCGAGGGTCTCAGCTCCCTGTACGGGGTACCTGGCACAGGCTGCAGAGGCACGGAGGTGGACACGGCACAGTCACATGCTTGAGGGATTCACATTCCTGCCTCATGGAAGGCCTTTGACACCTTTGTTTAAAATAAAGTGCAAATGGGTTGCTCTCCCTCCTGTGAAGCCTTCAGGGAGAGGCTGGTGATCCTGTGTGGGGACTATTTATAGCTATTAGAAGAGAAGAGTTCAGTCCTAATTCCCCTTTTGATTCTAATGATTTCAGAATCTAAGTGGAAGCACAGGTTAGAAATGTATAAAGATGGAGAAATAATTAGCTAGTGAAACTGAGAACATACCTAATTGAGGATTGTGAGCTATTGGGATTAAATGGCTTTTAGCTTGAGAAAGAGGATATTATACTGAAGGGATCTTTGGCCGAATTTGAGTTGACTTTCTTTCTTTTTTAAAAATTAAAAAAAATATATTCATATGACTGACTGTGAGGGCTTACTACAGACAGCTGTGCTGGGCATCAGAGACGGGCAAGGGGCAGTCCCCACGCTCAGGGCCCTTTAACTGGGAAAAGTGAGGAGTAAAACTTCGAACCTTACTTGAGTTAAATGACTGCCCACCAAACTCTGTAATAACCTAAATGGGAAAAGAATCTGAAAAAGAATAGATACATGTATATGTATAGCTAAATCACTTTGCTGTACACTGAAACTAACACAACATTGTTAATCAACTCTACTCCAATATAAAATTTTTTAAAAAATTGTAAATGACTGCCCACCAGAATTATAAATAAATGCTTGTCAGGAAGGGCCAGGTGCAGGCCGTCCTCTGCCCGAGGGCCTGACGAAGGCTCCTTTGAGGAGTGAATTCTGTGAATAATCTGTGTTCTGCTCCAAGGACAGCCTTCTCAGCTTGGAATCAGCTTCAGCAACAATAGGAGCCTTGAAAATGTGTGTTTGGAGGATCCTGAGTGGTTCAGAGTCCAGGATCTCTCGTCTGTGAACCACGGAAAAGGATACGGCCTCCAGAGCATTTTCAACAAATGAAATGTAATATTTGTTGAGGATTCTGAAACAAGTCTAGGCCCCCCCCGTTCCCCGTGTACACCTTGGTGTGCCTTGTGCCAGTCATGCCCTCAGTTGGCTCCTCTAGAAGGATGAGGGGCAGCTGTGATTAGGGCACAGCGGGGGAGGCACAGACAGCCCGTTTTCACTGTGCTTGAGGGAAGGAGGTCCGCTGAGCAGGCCTTGCTTCCTACTGGTCACATTTCAAGTGAAAATGATCAGCCTTGGTAAAGAGTGTTGGTACTGCAGAGCTATGCAAATAGTCACTCTTGTAAAAACTCATGGCTAATTAAGTCAAAGTAATTCTTCAGATGTATGTTTTTGCCCATTAATGCTGCAGGTTGACTTATTTTTTTTTTTAACTTGGCTTAAATAGTATAACTTTATGAGTAAACAGAATCCCCTGAACCAGGATGTTGTTTGGGGAGAGGCTTTGACAGTGTCAATATTTTAAAATATCAGTATATTTGTATTGGTCTTCAAAGGCTTATATAATTAAAAATCTGGCACATGGAGCATGCTCAGTTCATGGTTTGCCTTTAAGAGGATGAGCGCTCAATGCTCAGTGTATCCTCCTTGAAGAGAGGATGTCTTTAGAAGCCTTTGGCAGCTGTCTAGAACTGCGCTGTCCGATACAGCAGCTGCCAGTGGCTATGGAGCCAAGTTGAGATACGTTAAAATATACAATAAACACCAGATTTTGAAGACTTCTTATTCTTTTTATGTACTGTCTTATTAATACCTGTTAATACTTGTCATCTATTGAAATGACACTATATTGACCATATTGGGTTAAATAATATTCAAATCAATTTCACTTTTTTTCCCCCGAAAGGTGACTTTCAGAAAATGCCAAATCACCCAAGCGGCTCCCGTTAATTGCTGCTAGACAACACAGCCCCAGGGCCTTGCAGCACATTTGTTTCCATTCACATCACTTCCCTCCATCCTGGGTTTTCCCCTAAAAGCCAGCCCCTTGGTTCATCTCTCATCAGCCCCATCCCAGTATCTTGTACCAACCCACATGTCTAGTGCTTTCTCGTGTACCTGTACCTGTAACAATGTTCTGCTTAGGGAATGTGGACTTGTCCTTTAAGATCTAAGTCATACATCTCTTCCTTTAGAAAGCTTCTCTGACCGTCTTTGGGCAAGATTAATTTGTCCCTCCTCTGTCCCATCCTCTTGTTTTGAAATATTGGAAATATTTGGTTTTCCCCCGCTGCTGCCTTCTCTCCTGTGGTAATCCTTGAGGACAAGGGACTGTCTTGTTCTTCTCTATATAAGGTGAATGCTTAACTCCACGCCTGACACAGCGGGCACACAGTAAAAGTTGAATGAGTAAATGAACACTAGCTCTCTGTAACACCAAGTTCTGTATAAAGACACGAAATACAGCAAGTTAACGTAGCATTGGGTTTACTTCTAAAAGTGGAGGCCACAGACTGCTAGCATAACAATCAGCTTGAGGCTTATAAAAATTAATATTCCCAGGCTTCACTCTAGACTAACAGGTTCAGTCAGGAGAAGTTAAGTCATGCTGTAGTAACAAAATTTCATTGCCTTAACAGCAAAATTTTCTCGCCCATTTAAAGTCTTGTGGGAGACTTCCCTGGTGGTCCAGTGGTCCAGTGGTTGCAGTGCAGGGGATACCGGTTCGATCCCTGTTCGGGGAACTAAGATCCCACGTGCCACGGGGTAACTAATCCCGTGCACCACAACTAGAGAACGCACGTGCCACAACTACAGAGCCCACGCGCTATGGAGCCTGCACGCCACAACTAGAGAGAAGCCTGTGCACCGAAACAAAGAGCCCGCATGCCGCAACTAAGACCTGACACAGCCAAATAAATAAATAAAAAGTTCACCGTGGGCCCTGGGTGACTCTGCAGGGAAACTGATGGTTCAGGTTAAACCTCCTGTGGGATGTAAGGTCTAGTGTCCATAGCTGAATGTTCTCACCAAGTTATGGGTCACTTTTCCGTGCTCACATTTCATTGCCTGAAGTAACGCATATGGCCGTACCTATACAGTGGCCTGGGGAGACCAAGCCTGTGTGCCTAGAAGTCGAGGGATGCATATATTGATACACAAGCCAAATGCGAATCTTTGAGGTGGAGCTGGAGAATCCACATTTTTAACTCCTTGCTGGTCCATATTCACACTAACATTTGGGGCCCATTGGGTAGGACAGGAGTTCTCAACCTTGGCTGCACATTAGAATTACCTGGGGAGTTTTAATGACACTGATGTCCTGGCCCTATCCGCCATAGACCCTAATTCACAGAGGCTGAGGGTGAGGTCCAAGCATTAGTATTTGTTCAGTCTTCCCAGGAGATTCTAGTATAAGGCCAGAGTAGAAAACCACAGGTGCAGGAAAAAGAGCAAGGGCCTTTGAATCCTGACTCCAATACAGACTAAACCTTGGTTTGCATACCTGTCAGTGGCAGTGAAGATCAAACAAATGTGAAAGTATTTGTCAGCTACAATATTGAACAAATACTGGCTATAATTATACACTGGCAAGTGTGGACTTTTTATAAACTGGATTCATGTACATTCTTATATGCACACATGCCAGTCCTCTCCCTCCCCCACACAAAGCCAGGAGGGGAAGCAAAGCACCCTCCCCACCTTTGCATCTGCCTCCTTTTTTACAGTCAGTAAATTGGGGGTGGTGGGGTCCCTCCTCCCTCCCCTCTGCTTCATGGTAAAAGGAAGTGGAAGAGGGGGGAAAAAACCCTTCCCCACTTCTATTTTCCTCTCCCTCATCTGTTCCAGAACCCTTAGCCTAGGGCTCTTACTGTGCTGTCTCCTTTCCCAGGCCCCTCCCTTCACTGCCCCTTCACTCAGACCTCTGCCTTATAGCTCTAAGCCCCTACAACCATGTTGCCAAACTCTCCCTAAAGCTCATTTCCCACTGACACCCCAGTCCCATGCCAGGGCAGACAGCAAGCACCCTGGCCCTGGAGGAGGCCCCTTCCTACTTTCTGATGGGTTTGAGCAGCATAGGAAATCCATATTCTTAGAAAAGTGGAATCCAAGGCGTTGTCCCATAGCAGTATCATTAGGACTGGCAGACTCAGCAGAACTTGAGAGATGAGTTGTGCAATAGGTAAGACCAGCTGGTCTAGCACTCTTACCCACTCTTTACAACATCTTGTTTCCTGTGGTTTAATATTTTATTTCAGGTTAGATCCTGAGATCTAACCAACTGATTTGTAACAACTTCTTGAAATGCTGCTGTTCTACAACCTGGGAATGGCCTCCGAAGTCAGTTTCCTTTAGTTTTAACAATACCACGTTGGCTTTCTTCCATTGACAGAGCTGAGAGTTTATGCTGGAATAAGCTGTTCTTAATTATTTTTCCTCTCATGTCTAACAATTTCCAAGGCAGAACAATGCAAGAGTACCTCTCAGGAAATAAATGCAGTACCACTTATGAAAATAACCCATTTTGTGCATTTGATGTGAATTGTTGACTTTATAGAAGGATCAAAAGCATCCATCAGCCTAGACAGCTGTGATACAGATCCTCTGAAATGATTCTTACCGGTCTAGCTAATATGGCTGAGGAACTTGTCAGTGGAGGTTTTATGTCAAGCATCAGATTACAGGCCACACTGACCTTTCCAAAAGCTGGAGCCCACTTCCTTCCTGCCCATCAGCCAGAGCGTCCTCTCCACCTGAGTTCTTTCTCAGAAGTCAGCAGGGCTGAAGTGCCATGTGCCCAAAGGAAAAGAGCTCCAGGGCTCAGCTCCTTGTCTGCAGGGACTGCAGGTGCAGCTTTTCCTTATGCCCAGTGCCTCCCACATGGTAGGTGCAATTGATGTTTTTCCTTGATTTGTGCATGGTGTCATGTCTCGTACAGACGTCAGAGATTTGTTGAATTAAACAGAAATATTTAGCAATCTGAAAATGAGCCCGCTTAGGTCAGATCTCCTTGGTATGCTTTCTTGCAAATGAAGATAGTTGAATAAGTATTTGAGCTCTGGTTTGAATCTCAGCCCAGTGCAGCATCTCCCACGTCATCATCGGCTATAAGAACTGGCCGCCGCAGTAGCAGCAGCCAGAGACCCAAGCCGCTCCTGCCCCACGAGGCCCCGCTGCATGCAGCTCCAACCTCCCTCTCTTCAGCAAACGCCTCTTTCCTCTTTCCTCTCCGTGCTCCAAGTCTCTGGCCTCCTTTGTTTTCCTCAGAGGTGTCAGACCCTTTTGCACTTTTGCAAGCTTTTGCACTTGCTCTCCCTTTTGCCTGGGATGCTCTCTCCGCAGTTTCCCATAACTGACTTGTCTGTGTCCTGAGGGTCTCAGATCTGCTTCCCCTTCTCAGAGCACTCTTCCCTGGATGGTGACCTCCGACGGCAGCTCTCCATCACACCTCTCTTCCTTTCCTTCGTAGCACTCACTGCTGTCTGTAATGATTTCATGTGTTTATTTACTTATCATCTGCCTGCCTTCCCCAGTCGCCCCTAATTTCCTTGAGTGCAGGGATCTTGTCTGGCTAGTTCATTAACAGCTCCCTGTGCCCAGCACAATGCTGGCCACGTAGAAGGCACTTGATATTTGTGTAAGTGAATGGAGAAATGAATGAATTTGTGCTTTATGTTACCACTGCATCTTTACAACACTCACTATGGATACATGGGGAAATTGAGGCTCAGAGGGTTTCAGGGACTTGCCCAAGGTCAGAATTAGTAACAAAGAGCTGAGATTTGATCTCAGTCTGCCTGCCTGCAAAAGTTTGTACCAGAGTCAGGTCTGAGGTTATGGTTCAGATATTTGCCTTATTCTGTACCTTCATGGATTTGTTAATAGCGAGTATTTTGTTTACTCCTGTGACGCAAAAATTCTTGTCCATGGCCCTTGAAACAGGTCATTTCCCACAGTTTTGTGCAAAAGAACCTGGTGGAAACAAGGAAATGTTCCAGCAGAAGCATATTTTGGAGGGAGCTATAGACGTTTGCTTGAGCCTGAGGATTATGGATGATTCGAGAAGTAATGCATGTCTTAAAGTCTAGGTTTTGGAAAATAAAAATAATTATGGCAGCAAATGGAAAGCAGGGCTAAGCTCCAGGCAACACTGATGATGCTTGGTAACAACACTTCCCCAGCAGCAGGAGCTTCTGAGGTTCCTCTGTATGGTGTAGCAGCAGCTTTGCAGCAGCACTGAGATCTGTCAGGGCCAGACCTCTTAGACTAGATGACTGACAGAGGGTGCCCAGTAAACTTGTTGGAAAGGAGATAAATTGCTGTCTTTAAAAACTATATTGTTATATGCCTGGGAAACACACAAATCACCAGAATGCCTGTTAGAAATATTAAGAGTATCTAGTAGGGTGCAAGTAAGAAAATAATCAGTGGTTTCCTAAAAATCAATTAAAAGTGTGCTGGGGGAGCTTCCCTGGTGGCGCAGTGGTTGAGAGTCCGCCTGCCGATGCAGGGGACGCGGGTTCG
>NW_006780322.1:3103684-3132680 GCF_000442215.2 Lipotes vexillifer
AAAAAAAAAAAAAAAAGTGTGCTGGGGAAGGTCACCTTTAAAATAGTTACGAAACATAGACTATAGACTCTGTAGGGATAAACTTTAAAAGATGTGCTCAGAATCTGAAGGATACCATAAAGTTTTCCTTTTGAGGTAACTGATTTGACTAAATAAAGAGAGCCATGCCTCCATAGCAAAGCACAATGATATGAACTGTTAGTCCTGCCTATTATTACTTTATAAAAACCCAAGGCAGTCCTAGAGAGTCTTTACACAGGATCAGAATGGGGAAGGGGCAACTTGACTAAATGATTCTAAAGTTTACCTTTAAGAATAAGGCACAAGAAAATGTTGATTTAAAAGGTAGAGGGATTTGTGCCATCAAGTATTAACAATTAATATAAAGCTGCACTAATTAAAACATTATGGCACTGACACAAGAATAGATACATTTGGGACTTCCCTGGTGGTCCAATGGTAAAGAATCCACCTTCCAATGCAGAGGATGCAGGTTCAATCCCTTGTCAGGGAACTAAGATCCCACATGCCGTGGGGCAACTAAGCCCGTGCGCCACGACTGCTGAGCTCCCGCGCCTCAACTAGAGAGCCTGTGTGCCTCAAACTACAGAGCCCACGTGCTCTGGAACCCACATGCCACAACTACAGAGCCCATATGCCCTGGAGCCAGCACACCACAGCTAGAGAAGAGAAACCCCACATGCCACAACTAGAGAGAAGCTCATGCACCGCAAAAAAAGATCTTGTATGCCTCAACGAAGAGCCCACGGACCGCAACTAAGACCCGACGCAGCCAAAAATAAAAATAAAATAAACAAATAATTTTTTTAAAGGCATTAGATGTTTTTTTTTTTTAAAAAAGAATAGATATATTCATGAGCCAGCGTGGAAGGTTCTAGAAGAGAGCCAATTACATGTAACAGGTTGATGTAATACAAAGTGGCATTTCACATCCCTAGGGAAAGGGGATGATGTCACAAATGATTCTGGGGTCACAGGCTAAACATTGAAAAAGAGACAAAGTTAGAGAAGAAAACCTAATGACATTCTAAAATAAGTTCTAGCTGACTAGAGTAATTGTTTAAATGAAAGCAAAAAGTTTATCTAAGAAAATATAGGTGAATATTTATATGACTTACACAAAAGGAGAACTAATCAGAACAATGAAGACAGAAACCATAAAGGAAAATATATATATAGAAATCATAATTTTCTGACTATCACAGAAAGAACACTATAAAGAAAAGTCATGGATAATATTTGCCAATCGTTAAAACATAAAGTACTCTTACAAACCAATAACAAAAATTTTAATATACCAGTAAGAGAACAAGCAAATTATTTGGATAAGTCACAAAATAATAAGTACCTGTGGGCAATAAACATAGAAAAGATATCCAGCCTTGCTAGTCATCCAAGAAATGCAGATTAACTCAAGATATCATTTTCATTGATCTAATTAGCTAAGGTAAAAATTGGTGGACAAAATAGGTAAGGTTGGAGACTCATACTGTTGGGTGTGTAAGTTGTAAGTCTCACGTGTATGAGAGCAATTTCATAAGGCTCATCGTAAGTCTTTAAAATGCCCTCCTTACCCAATGACCCAGAAATAACACTTCTAAGAATTTATCCTAAGGAAATAAGCGTGGGTAGATTTGTATGACTTAGCTACAATGATGTTCATGGCAGCAAGATATTTTTCAGGAAAACTCCAAGTATTGAGATGGTAAGAGGTGCTGGGGAAGGTTTAGGATTGCTTTGAAATGGTGGGCAGAGCCTGTGTCCATATTACTGGACCACACAGAACCTTTAGCACTCAGGTCACCATCTGAGGGGCCAAAGAAGTGTACAAGTAAATGGCAATGATGCATTTGATGCCCTGTTTTTAGGGTTTTGTTTTTTCATTTTGATGGAAGTTTTTCAGGTTTGTGTCTTTCAGGTTACTATGAATTGGGGTCCACATTTCTCATTTATAGTTCTGAACTATTGAACACTTGCTTAGGTTTGTATAGTACCTGTGGACATCGTCATTTGATTGAATTTATAACTGTGTTGGCCCTTGGATTATAATTGTACAAGCAAAAAATGTAGGTTTGGACTTCCCTGGTGGCGCAGTGGTTAAGAATCCGCCTGCCAATGCAGGGGACACGGGTTCGAGCCCTTGTCTGGGAAGACCCCACATGCTGCGGAGCACTAAGCGTGTGCACCACAACTACTGAGCCTGCCCTCTGGAGCCCATGAGCCACAACTACTGAGCCCGCGTGCCACAACTACTGAAGCCCATGCGCCTAGAACCCATGCTCTGCAACAAGAGAAGCCACCTCAATGAGAAGCCTGCACACGGCAATGAAGAGTAGCCCCTGCTCTCTGCAACTAGAGAAAGCCCGCATGCAGCAACGAAGACCCAACGCAGCCATAAATAAATTTTTAAAAAATTATTAAGAAAAAAAATATATATGTATAGGTTTCCTTTTCCTCCTGCTCTACCAGTTTTTGCATTTTAGAAGGGCCATCAAACTTGCAAATATTTTTCTGCAGACAACAGATTACTGGACAAATAGAATTATTTTTGTTAGGTATGGTAGCTAAATAATGGCCCCCCAAGGATGTCCACATCCTGAGCCCCAGAACTTGTGCATATGTGACCTTGCATGGAAAAAGGAACTTTGCAGATTGATTAAATTAAGGGCCTTGAAATGGGGAGCTTGTCTTGGATTATCTGGGCAGACCCAATGTAATCAAAAGGGCCCTTATAAGAGGAAGGCATGAGGCTCAAAGTCAGAACAGGAGAGGAGATGTGGGAAGCAGAGATTGAAGTGATGCTGCGTCTAGTCAAAGACTAGTTCTGGCTGATTCTAGAGGCTGGGAAAGGCAAGGAAACGATTCCCCCCTAGAGTCTTTAGAAGGAACCAGCCCTGATGACACCTTGATTTTAGCCCCATAAGACTCATTTCAGACTTCGGACCTCCAGAACAATAAAATGATAAATCTGTGTTGTTTTAAAAGTCACTAGGTTTGTGGTAATTTGGCATAGTGCAATAGAAAACAAATACATTTGGAAAAGGAGGAAAAATCAAACTTATACTTGAGCCGTAGTTATACATTAGTTGGTCCCAGATGAGAAGTTTAGAGACCTAGATTCTGGTCATGACTTTGGGAAGTCACCTCTAGATCTCAATTTCTTCATCCTTAAGGTTCACTTCTTGCTATAAAGTTCTGGTCTTCCTCAGCATTTGTTTACCATCGTTAAATACATCATTATGATGACACTGATAAGTGTGCGAGGCTGGTGAATAAATTTTAGTTGATTTGTTTTGGAAGTTGACTACTCTATTGTTAGCATTATCCTTTTTGGGGTGCGTGGTGTGTCCTCACATGGAGGATCTTGGAATATCACAGTGAGTGCTGTGGAGTCAAGTGAAGACACACATAGAGGTCAGAAGCTGTTAGGACTACAACAAATGGATTACAAAGTGACCTGAGATTGGGCATGCAAGCCTGACAGACTCTCCCATGGTGATCCGAGATCTTTCTAGGAGGATTTTCTAGATCTCGCCTACTCAGACCCCTACTCCAAATCACTGCAGAGTTTTGCACATGCAGAATGAGAAGTTTGAGACTATAATGTCACACCACGGCCCTGCCATGGAGCAGCCCAGGTGTCCGTAGTCACTTGCCCAGCAGACCCACAGGACCTGCCCAGGAGAGAGAGTGGGCCTTATTCATCTTCTCTCCTCACATGTGGTCTGCTCTCTGGCTCACAGAAGGAGCACAGTAAACATTGCTGAAGAAAACTGTTCAAAACATTAGCAGTGAGAGTTGTCACTTAATACTAGAGTGTATGCACGTTTAATTGGTACACGGGCATTTCGTGGTTTTATCACGTACATTCTTTCCTCTGTGTATAAGCACAAGAACCACAATCAGTATCCATTACTGTTTGAGTTTGACTATATTAAAGATAAATACATACACGTAGTTTTCAAATTGAAGTTTGTTCCTATGAGGGATCCAAGCTACATTTTAAAATGAGAATGAATTCGTCTTATCACCATTGGGAATGAACTACTGTAAAATTTAGCATGCACACCAAAAGTAAAGCTGTGTTTATCAGGGAATAACTTGATAGACATCTTTGTTTTTCAGACAATTGGAAGCACAGTTGGTGATTGAGAACCATGCGGGGGGGGGGGGGGGGGGGCCGTTCTAACTTGTTATCCCAACATGTGGAAACATTGTGAAATGGAACTGGGGGTTTGAAGTTAAACATGGGATATCATTTCAGTCATCAAAAGGGATATCAAGGAACACCAAGGTGAACAAAACAGCCTAGCACAGTAAAAAAAAAGGGAAAAAAAAAATCCCAGGCTTGATTAACGAGTCATGGCTGTGCTGCCAACCAGCAGAGCGACCTTGGGCAAATCACTTGACCTCTTGAGTCCGTTTCGTTGTCTATTAAATGGGAAAAAAATACCTTCTTGTCTGGTGATGGTGAGAAATACGGGTGATGGCTGACACATGCAGCCACTCATCTTGTCCATGATGAATGACCTCAACAGGTGTACAGCCCAGCTGAGAAGATGCCAGCGCAGTGCTCAACTGACCATGATCCAAGATGGAGCTCATTAATTGCTGCTCTAGAATCCTCTCCCCTCTCCCCACCTCGGCCAGGTGTGGAGAAGGAAGTGCCACATTCAAGTACCTGTCATGGCCCGTGGTGGCTGTGGAAGGCTCCCATCAGTATGAGACAAGCTCTGTTGCCTTTCTTCCCCTTCTCTATCCCTTATTGTGTTGAGACCCAGGTTTTGTCTGTAGTCTTGCCTCCTTTCCTCTCATCCCTCTTGACACCTTTGTTTTTCTCTCCTTTGTATCAGCACAAATGGAGTGTGAGTAGTAACCTCACCCGAATATAAGATCCTTGAAGGTAGGGCATGGCTTGCTTGTGGTTTTTCTCCTCCGTACTAAGTTTTCCTGTACAGGTAAAGAGCTCAGTTAATATTTGCTTTTAAAAATTGTAGAATTGAAGATCTCACCTCCAAGACACTGGAGATGTACCTTGGGCAACTCATTTCCTGGGCTGTGTGAACTCGTAGTCCGTGCTATGCGGACTGGCGCCCTGGGAGTTCCCAAGGGATGAGGGTAGGAAACTGACAGAGTCGTGGTATCTTCCACATGGCGCAGAAGATGTATACGAGCCTTTGCTTAGGGGGTCAGAGGAGAGCAAAGAAACCCTTTCACTCATCAGAGCGGAGCGCTTCTGAGAAGGAAAGTGGTACCAACAGTCCTGGGCATGAGACCTTGTCAGGCCACTGTCTTCAGGAAGGGGGCCTGGCTGGCTTGGGGGCAGGGTGAGAGGGAGACTTCTCACAGTATACACTTGTGTTCCTTGTGAATTCTCAAGAAGATGAAGGGAATGAATGTCTTTAAAAACCAACTTTCATAAAGGCCATTTCACAGGCCGAGGAAACTCACAGAAGCACAGGAGGGCTTTGGCGGGGCCCTCTAGACGAGAGCCGTTCTCCTGTGCACATGCGTGGTGGAGTGACTTCTGGGCCGTGCCACACTGGAAAGTTTGGTCTGGTCTGGAAGGTTGTGGGTCCCCAGAACACTGTAAGCTGCTGGTCCTGGCCAGCCTCCTGACACCTAATTGTCGCCTTCCTCAACGTGAGTTTGTCCTGGGGGACCCCATTCCAGCACCGTTGCTGACACTGCACACCTGGGGCTGAATAGCCTGAGGGAAGCACCAGCCAGCAGCTCAGGTCCTGGTCCACAGCCCGGCTCTCAGAGAATGTGCTGGGTTTCTGGTGGGACGTGGGAACTAACAGTGCCTTCTTTAGGAGTTAAAAGTGGGTGGGTAGGGCTTCCCTGGTGGCGCAGTGGTTGAGAGTCCGCCTACCGTTGCAGGGGACACGGGTTCGTGCCCCGGTCTGGGAAGATCCCACATGCCGCGGAGCGGCTGGGCCTGTGAGCCATGGCCGCTGAGCCTGCGCGTCTGGAGCCTGTGCTCAGCAACAGGAGAGGCCACAACAGTGAGAGGCCCGCATACCGCAAAAAAAAAATGTTTTTAGGTGGGTGGACTCTGTGCTGCCCCTGGGCTTGAAATACTGAATACTGACCGTTTTTTCCACTGTCAGTTCCCACTGAACATGGTCATGTCGTATGTCAAACCTGATATGATTTGGGAAACCCGAGGAGGCCCGCACAAAAAAAAAATGTTTTTAGGTGGGTGGACTCTGTGCTGCCCCTGGGCTTGAAATACTGAATACTGACCGTTTTTTCCACTGTCAGTTCCCACTGAACATGGTCATGTCGTATGTCAAACCTGATATGATTTGGGAAACCCGAGCCAGGAGTCACTTTATATTTTCCTGAGTCACTTTTATGAATGGCTTGAATTGAAAGGAAAGACGCTGAGTGGTACACAGATATGTCTACACCTTGTTGTGCTGGCTCCAGGGCCAGATAAATGTGCAAAGTGCAGGAAGCCCTGTAAGCCGAGACTTGGCTTTGGGGCTGATGTCCTTCCTGCCTAGGTGGCTGGAACATGAGGGCAGATGTCTTTTCATAGCTCACCTATGAGTTTAAAGCAAAATAAGGCAGGGAGTCAGAGAGAGACCAATTCATACCCCCTTGATTATTTACCCAACATGATGCTGAAAGACATTTGTGTTTTTTGGAAGTTCTGTTCCCTGGCAATGAAATAAAACCTCCTTTCTAGGCTAGAAAGATTGATGTCCAACTACATTAAAGGAGTATGTGAGTAAAAGGATACTCTGTATTCTGCCAGTGAACACAAGAACTTCCACTGTGCTTATGGGACCGTAGTGCAGAATGTGTTATCAGACCTGAAATTTGCAAATCAGAAGTAAAATTGTTCTAATAAGACAGGAGCCCAAAAATATTCCCACTTGCCATGGTTTGAAAATTGTTATATGAGGAGGGTTTTCTTTTATTAGTCAGAAGATGGGAGAGAGGAAGTGTTACCTTTTAACTTCACCAAAGAATATGATTCAACCTTGTTTTTATTTTTCTCTTTCTTAAGGACATCATTTATTGACACCATATAGCAAAGGCACATCACATCAGTGGTTATATGTCCAGTTTCTTCTCAGTGAATTTTGCTTAGTTGTTTGCAAAGTTTTCTGTGGTTCTGTTTATAGTCCAGGAATTCCAGAAGGAATTTCTTAATTTTTTTCTTTTAATATATTTATGTATACTAGACCAGTGGTTCCTAAACTTTACTGCATATTAGAATCACCTGGGGAATCTTTAAAAATCCCATTGTCCCAGCTGTACCCAAGAACAATTAAATTGTCATCTCTGGGGCTGGACCCAGGCATAGGTACTTCTGCAAGGTGGTTCCAATGTGTGGCCAAGATTGAGAAGTGCTGGACCAAAGCAGCACTTAGCAAACTGCAGTGTGTACACAACCCTCTGTGGGGGACGGGGAGGTCGGGTTAAAATGCAGATTCTGATTCGGCAGCTCCGGGGTGGGGCCTGACACTCTGCATTCTGACAAGCCCCTGGGTGGTGTCAGTGCTGCTGGTCTGCGGACCGACCACACTGAGCAGCGAGGTCCTAGACTACAGAAGAGAACTTACAGCTAGATGCCACATGGCAGACACAGTGATGATAATATGCTGCTCAGATTCCCGCGTGTCCCCTGACTGCTGTCCCCTGCTGTGTAAACAAACAGCAAAGCCACCAGAGTTCATCTTCCTTTTCCTATGAGGTTTTTAAAATTATTATTTGCAAACCCCAAAGGAAAAACCCCTCCTTCTCAGACCTCACTTGATGGTTTGTCCTTGAGAACGTGAGTCACCCCCGAGGTGGAGATTGGTGTCTGTCACCCCTGAGTGGGTGGCTGGGTGTTGCAGTCAGTAGGGTGGCGACCTGTGTTCTGTGCTCTGGCGGCTCGCCTGGTTGAGGGAACACCCCGGAAACGCTGGTCTCGTGCTTCGTCTGGTGGGGATGAGAGACCTAGGTAAACACTGTGTGGAAAAAGGAATGAAATGGCCTGAGAATGAGGTTAAGGAATGGGTGTGTGAAACACCAGGTTGAGTGATGCCAGGGTGCCTCGAAGCAGCATTCCAACGTCTGCCTCTCCAGCAGCTCACCTGCCCAGAGAGGCCGGTGGTGCCGAGCACCAGGACGCGGGTGCCCTGGCAGAGCTCTGGGGGCACGGCCTGTCTGAGCCTCGCTCTGGGGCCTGGGTGTGGACTGGAGGGGCAGCTCCTGCCCATGCCTCCCCGTCTGGGGACCCCACAAACGGTCTCCAGGCCCCGTCCTGTCCCCCAAGCTGGGAAAGATCATCTCGCTCTGTGTTCCCCACGCCATCTCAATGCCTGGAAAGGTCTGATTCAAGGCCAAGACCCCTAACTTAATTTACCTGGATTCTTTGACCATCCTTGGACCAAGGAAGTCTTAGGACCGGGCTGGACTTTCTGGACTAGGCCCCTCTATGTAGAGAGTGGGTGAATTCTGTAGAGCGGCCACCTAAGACTGAGCTAAAAGAAACAGACGTATGAAAACTTGCTCAAATTCTGTCCACTGTGGTTTCGCTCCCCAGACCCATCCGAGCAGATCGAATGTGCCTCCCCCACCCGCTCGCCTACTTTTTGACTCTGCACCTCTGCACATGTGTTCCACATCAGGGGACTGATTGCACATATTTGCTCTGCCCTTCTGAAGATCCCACGTTCAAGCTCACTTTCTCCAGCAAGCTTCCTCAGACTTAGCTAGCTGCATTTAAATAGTCACCTTTTCTTCCTTTACTCCTTCAGCATCTAAGCATACCATTATTAACAGACATTACCTTTTCATTTCTGTGAGACTCCATCCTCCTCAAAGGGCTCTTTCATCCACCATCTCACTTTTGATAGAATTAGAATTTTAATATGAAGGGAACCTTGGGAACCGATTTTACAGAGGAATAAACTGAGACCCAGGGAAAGAAGTGACTTGGCCAAAGTCATGAAGAGTGGGTGTCCAAGCCACCACTAGGACCCAGGCTGCCACCTCAGTGTTTCATGATGCCATCCTTCCGGCCTTGGCGCACCCTTGCAGCTTCCTGTGCACAGGGCTACAGCAGGCCAGCGAGACTGGAGGCCTTTGCAGATCCTATGCCAGGAGCATTACACAGCAGCGATGGTTGTTGTGTGCAGAGTTCCATAGAACTAGACTGCACGACACACAAAGGAGATTTGAATAAGTGGAAGCGCATAGCATGTTTGTGACAAGGAAAACGTCATATTATCCAGTTATCTCTAAGTTAATTTCTAATGTCAGTCTCCAAAATATTTGGGTATCAGGGAGGGAACTTGACAATGATTCTAAAGTGCAACTGGAAAAAATAAACAGATGAGAATATCTAACAGTTTTCTTTTTTAATAATGTGTCATGGGGGCAAGGGAGAACAATAAATTTGTACTGCCAGATATGAAACCATATTACAGGGTTACAGTAAATAAAGTGGTTTGGTACTGATATAGAAATAGAATCTCAGTGGAACTAAACAGAAAGACCAAAAAATAAGTATAGTTATGATAGAGATAACATTTCAAATCAATAGGGAAATGGTGAGCTATTCAATAAATGGTGTTGGGAAAATTGGTTGGCTGTTTAGAAAACAATAAAGTACACACTATAAATAAATGTAAAATAAATGATAGATTGTTTGGAGTTAAATGTAGACAATGAAATCGTAGAAGGAAATGTAGGTAAATATTTGCATAATCTTTTTTTTTTGCATCTTTATTGGACTATAATTGCTTTACAATGGTGTGTTAGTTTCTGCTTTATAACAAAGTGAATCAGTTATACATATACATATGTTCCCATATCTCTTCCCTCTTGCATCTCCCTCCCTCCCACCCTCCCTATCCCACCCCTCCAGGTGGTCACAAAGCACGGAGCTGATCTCCCTGTGCTATGTGGCTGCTTCCCACTAGCTATCTACCTTACGTTTGGTAGTGTATATATGTCCATGCCTCTCTCTCGCTTTGTCACAGCTTACCCTTCCCCCTCCCCATATCCTCAAGTCCATTCTCTAGTAGTTCTGTGTCTTTATTCCTGTCTTACCCCTAGGTTCTTCATGACATTTTTTTCTTAAATTCCATATATATGTGTTAGCATATGGTATTTGTCTTTCTCTTTCTGACTTACTTCACTCTGTATGACAGACTCTAGGTCTATCCACCTCATTACAAATAGCTCAATTTCGTTTCTTTTTATGGCTGGGCAATATTCCATTGTATATATGTGCCACATCTTCTTTATCCATTCATCCGATGATGCACACTTAGGTAGCTTCCATGTCCTGGCTATTGTAAATAGAGCTGCAATGAACATTTTGGTACATGACTCTTTTTGAATTATGGTTTTCTCAGAGTATATGCCCAGTAGTAGGATTGCTGTGCATAATCTTAAGGAAGGGAAGGCCTCTAATCCTAACACTGAGGTGATTTCTGCACAAGCAAAATGAAGACGCAAACCACAGATTACTGGCTATACATATATGTATATATGTATATAACAGGATACCAAGTTATCATTCTTATCATTTTAAGGAGCTCTTAGAAATAAACAGGAAAGAACATAACAGTACAAAAATGGACAAAAGATATAAGCAGCTAATTCACCAAAGCTGAAACACAAATGCTAATAATAATATGAAAAAACCATTCAACATCATAAGTAATCAAGGAAATGCAAATTTATATGAGAGGTTTCCATAAGCCTCCATGAAATTGGCAAGGAGGGAAAGGGAAGGTAATATCCAGTGTTGGGAAGGATAGGAGCATTCATCTCCTCACTGGAGCATAAATTGTTACAAATGTCCTGGAATGCAGATTGACGATATGCCTCAGAAGTCTTAGAAATGAGCATTCCTTTGTCACACCAATTCTGCTCCCAGGAAAATAATCATAAATGTGCTTGAACAAAGGTCTATGTAGAAGGGTATTCAGTTCTGTATTATTTACAAGAGTGAGTTATTGGGAAGCTATCACAATGTCCAACAAGAGGAGATTGGTTAAAGAAAATGTATATCAGTGGAAAACTTCAGCTATTGAAGATCACCTTGTACTATAATGTTACTGAGTTGGGGAAATGTTCATGATAGCATCATTTTATTCCTGTTGGGGACAGCGTGGGGGCACAGAATAAAGACAAAGGTTATACTCCAAAGTGCTGATACTGGTGATCCCTGAGTGATGGGCCAGCAGTGGTTATCTGTAAGTGGTGGGCTTACAAGTGACTTAGTTTTTGTTTTTTCTTTCTTTGTGCTTATCTATTCTCTCAAGTTTTCTGCCTTGAACATATGTTGCTTTTGGAAATTTCAAAAGTTATTAAAACAAGGAAGACAAAAGAAAGGTAGGAAGTGTAGTTGTAAGAATCTGGGTGGGATTTGCTCAGCTGTCTTTGAGAGACTATATAAGTGGCTTGTGGTCGGAGCCTGGTACCACTAGGAGGAGTGCACCCTAGAGGTGCCCAAACCAGGATCAACGAGGTAAAACACCCTGCCCTGTTCCCCAGGCCCTGCTTCCCATAAGGAGCAATAGATCAGAGTGTTCGTGGTTTCACTGTCTAGGTCTACAGAGGACATTTCTGCTGCGTTGCCCAGAGGCAAATATAGACCTTCCCCATTCACAAAAAGCATCTCACAAGTAGGTACATGCAGGACAGCTACACTCCAGTGGGTAGTAGAAAGCAATGACTTCTGACTTGGAAGGCTAGGAAAAATATATTCAGGACAGGTTAATTAAGAGACTAGTTATGTGAGCTTTTGCCTTTCAAATACCATCACCTTGACACCACCTGAAGAGTAGAAGACCCTAAGAATCCTCAATTCCAGGAGGAAGCAATACAGTTGTGAATTGTTACATCCTGTTGAAGGGAACGGTGTTGATCCCGGTGTAGCTAATTAGTAGGTGTCTGGTCTTTCTCATATATACGTGTGTGTGTGTGTGTGTGTGTGTGTGTGTGTGTATGTGTGTATATGTATATATATATGACCATGGCCTATAAAGATTTCATCAAGAGATGGACTATAGCATGTGTAAACAGGGAAGTAAGCATGTGTTTGGCAAAAGAGTCCCCCCAGCTAATCAGTATGTCCTTAAACAGAAATTTTGGGATGAGAAAGATAAAGATTCCGATAAAAATACAAAGCCAGATGCTGCGGAGAGGGTGGCAAGTGTAGTTTGAAAATTAAGTAGCACTAAGCCCCTTTGAGCTGATTCTTAATTCTCAGTTACAATATTGAATTTATTTTTAAATTTCTCAAAACGTTAAAGGAGGCCATGAAGTTATAACAATTTAGGAAGGGAGAGCTTAGCAAAGAACAAGAATAATGCAGAATACAGCATTACTATCAACAATACTTAAAACTTCTGGTAACTGTAGTCTCAGAGCTCTCTTTGGGGGCAACGAATAAATTCAACTTGAAATTTTAATCCGGTTTCTGCCATGTGGGCTTGTTAGGGAACTGTTTCTGAAAAACAAATAAATGGATGAGTCTAGTGAATTGAATGGGTGATTCCATGATGCTGTGGGCATTGGAGACTTGGTGGGAAGAACGTCATTGGAATAAGTGATTGGAGAATATGCCTTGTCCTGGAGTATATCAACTAGGGTTTTTTGGTTGCAGCAATCAATTCTGGCTACCTTAAACAAAAGCAACCTTGTTGGAAGGCTGTTGACAGCCCACAAAATCTGCAAGAAAGCTGGAGAATCATGCTTGGAAATGAACAGTAACCAAGGTGCCTCCAGGAAGCCAGGCATCTCAGGACAGAACTGTGTTCAACACACTGCCGTTGTAATGCGTGAACTCCACCCTCATTACCTCTGTGTCTTCACAAGATTCAGATTCTGTGAGGGATGGTAGGTGTCTGACTGTGGCCATAAACCAGTATAAACCCATGGTGGAAAAAGTAATTCCCCAAAATAAAATCTGGGTGCTGTTTGGAAGTGGAGAAATATTTGCCACGCAGCCCTAAATTGTTGAGCATGAGCTCAACAGAGACATGGATGTTTAATTCAAGGTTAAAAAAAAAGGGAATACCGGGCTTCCCTGGTGGCACAGTGGTTGAGATCCGCGTGCCGATGCAGGGGACACAGGTTCATGCCCCGGTCCGGGAGGATCCCACATGCCACGGAGTGGCTGGGCCCGTGAGCCATGGCCGCTGAGCCTGCGCGTCCGGAGCCTGTGCTCCACAACGGGAGAGGCCACACAGTGAGAGGCCCGCGTACCGCAAAAAAACAAAAAAAAAGGGAATACCAAAAGTAATATCATCATGGGTCAATTCTATGGGTAGATGGTTTATCCAAGTAATTAACACTGCCTGGATCCTGATTACAGAGTAGTCATAAGGATAGAATGTGGTTTAACAGCAAATGTCAGATTGGTGCATTTTCTGGAAGTCTCAATGTGCCACAAATTGAACAGTTGAAAATTTCTTTACACACCTATTGGCTGTCATATCACTCAGAAAGTAGAAAAGACAGGGACACCTGCTTCTTTGAATGCAGCCTTGACCAGAAAGGGTAACAGGCTGGTGTGTCTCTGTGTCATTTTAAAGTTTCTAACAGGAAAGAAGGAAACACTAGGCATAAGTTCAACTTCAGAAAAGCAGAGTCTCCAAAAACTCAGAGGAAAACCAAATGTGATCCCATGAGTAGGATTCTAAAAAGGAATATGGCCTGGGGAGGTTGGAAGGCTCATAATGGTTCCGAGTTTATAGTCAGAGGGTGCATGATAAAGACGAAGTGTAAACATTTGAAGAAGACCCGAGTGCATCTGCAGAGGGAGGTCTCTGTGGTACCATATAATAAGTGGTGCAGAGAAGATCAAAAGAAAGACATGCCCCAAGAGATGCAAAGAACAGTACTGAATGGCACTTTGTTAAGTGAACAAGCACGTTGGTGCCTCCTGGGTGCCAGGTGTTACTCCGGGCACTGGCAGGTGTTCACGAGAATGTCAGGAAAACTGAAGGACGTGAGAAACAGAGGCTTGCCCGCATGGCTATTGGCCACACAAGAAAATGACTTTTTAACCCTATACTTGGGAACAGACAGGTAAAGAAGGAAGAAATATGTCCGTTCCTTGGCGCAGCTGGAATGAGGTTAGTGCAGAACCAAGAAAAGACTATTACTGGCTAAAATTTTAACTACAGAAGATAAAACATAGCAAATAAGAAATAAAAAGGCAAATGAGGATCCTAGTAAGACCACCTAAGGCCATAAATGAATTTATTTTCAGGGGTACAGATGAATTACACCTCCGTATACTGAGGACTCTTGTAGCCAAAATCTTTCCATCCCTGTTGGGAATTTTTAAGAAGTAGAGTAGGAAATGTAAAGATTGCTTCAGTGAAAGAAAAAAGACAAAGATGTTTCTGACTTTAAATAAGTAAACACCTTAAGATTCTTTAGAGATGAGAAAACTTCATGATACTCTCAGAAAAACTCCAGATCTATTACAGGGGATAGAGAATGAATTCTTGGGCCTCTGAATGAATCCATCAAAAACGAGTTACAGCAGACTAACTTTATTTCCTTTTTAGTGTTGTAGATGGATGAGGAAAACGCAGCTAGGACAATGTTATCAAGGTAACGCAGTTTGATTTCAGCAAGGCACAGGACCAAATCAAAGTATTCAGTAGTACAAAATGGAGAAACGTGAGTTAAAAAG
The DNA here is from genome assembly GCF_000442215.2 of Lipotes vexillifer. Classification (NCBI taxonomy): domain Eukaryota; kingdom Metazoa; phylum Chordata; class Mammalia; order Artiodactyla; family Lipotidae; genus Lipotes; species Lipotes vexillifer. Next base: position 3,118,377 of record NW_006780322.1, read on the forward strand.
GTGGCTGATCGGGCTTCCATGGTGGCGCAGTGGTTGAGAGTCCGCCTGCTGATGCGTGGGACACAGGTTCATGCCCCGGTCCGGGAGGATCCCACGTGCCACGGAGCAGCTGGGCCCGTGAGCCATGGCCACTGAGCCTGCGCGTCCGGAGCCTGTGCTCCGCAACGGGGGAGGCCACAGCAGTGAGAGGCCTGCATACCGCAAAAAGAAAAAAAAAAAAAGGTGGCTGATCAATAAGATGGAACAATGGTAGAGACCCCCTTAAATGAGTGAATCCCCAGGCATACCCTACACAGATTCACCAGTGAACTTTTGGGAAGGACAGGAAGTTTGTAATCAGAACATCCCCCAAAAGTGGTCACTGATGTATTCATATTGACCTGGGAGGGGGCCTCAAGGGTTTGCCAGCAAGATTTGTCCTCCTTTTCTGTTGAGATTTTTATGAGCAACTTGAAAAAAGACATATAAGTCAAATTTATCAACTTTAGAGGTGACAAAAGCCCAGAATGATAGCTGAAGCGTTGGATGATAGAATAAAGACTCAAAAGGGGGGAAAAAAAGTATTGAGCTAGAACAATGGATCAAAGCCAACCAACCAGGTTAAATTGAACAGTGACACATTTAACAGTATCTAGGTTAAGAGTAACTATTTAATTAGGAAGGATATGAGGCCAATTCTGACAATCATATATGTGGAGAAAAGCTAGAGGCTTTAGTTGACCACAAGCTTATATAAGCTCTAGAACTGCTAGCAAACTGATGGAGAATTGAGTTATATTATTGTAGAAATCAGATCATAGGAGATTGGTCCCTGCTGTGCTCTGTTCCCATAGCCCAGAGCTTTAGGGTATGGGCTCTGGGGTCACACCACCTGTTTTTGGATTTCCCCTCTGCCTATTCCTAGTTCTGTGCCTTTGGGCAAGGCGCTAAACCTTTCTAAACCTGTATTCCTCATCTGTAAAATGGTTAGAGTCACAGAACTATGTCACAGGGCTTTTATAAGAATTAACTCAGATGATGCATGTAAACGTAAAGCATTTGGTAAATGTTTTTGTAATAGTTGTTGTTATCAGTGTTACCCTGTAGTGGACTATTATAAGAATGGCACTAAAAAACAGTCAGACAGACAAAAAGTCAACAGACTTTCTCACTTAAAGAACATTTATAGGAATTGGAGTGCATATTAGTTATCTATTGCTGTGTAACAAATTACCCCAAAATTTAGCAGCTCAAAGCAGTAAACATTTGTCTCACACAGGTTCTGAGAGTCAGGAATTCCAAAGCAGCTTAGCTGGGAGGTTTTGGTTCAGGGTCTCTTATAGAGGTTGCTGTCAAGATATCAACTAAGGCTGCACTGTCATCTGAAGGCTTGACTGGGGGCTGAATAAGGGCTCACTCACATAATTCTTGTCTGGAGACCTCAGTTTCTTGCCACATGGACCTCTCCTGATGACCTGGCAACTAGCTTCCCCCCCAGGGTAAATGATCAGAGTAGAAGAAAGCAGAAGTTACAGTGCCTTTTGTGACCTAGCCTCTGAAGTCTCGTACCACCCATATTCTGTCAGTCACACAGACCAATCCTGAGACAGTGTGGGAGGCGAATTCACAAGGCCATGGGTACCAGGAGCTGGGGATCGTTAGGAGCCATCTTGGAGGAGCCATCTTTGGGTTTATCACCACAAAGTCTCAGAGATTTGGAAACCGACTGCAGATACATGAAAGGACTGTTGTCTAGAAGAGGGAGACTTATTCTGTGTGGCTTCCAACAGTCAAACCAATAAGCAGAGGTTTCAGGCAGGTATATGTCAACTTGGTTTAAGGAGGAACCTCCTTGCAATAAACTGCTCCAAAGAGAGCTGGCCATGTGGAGTTGCCTTAGGGAGTAGTGAGCCCTGTGTGTAAGAAAAGTCAAGGGCTTCCCTGGTGGCGCAGTGGTTGAGAGTCCGCCTGCCGATGCGGGGGACACGAGTTCGTGCCCTGGTCCGGGAAGATCCCACATGCCGCGGAGCGGCTGGGCCCGTGAGCCATGGCCGCCGAGCCTGCGCGTCCGGAGCCTGTGCTCCGCAACAGGAGAGGCCACGACAGTGAGAGGCCCGCGTACTGCAAAAACAAAAAACAAACAAACAAAAAAGAAAAGGCAAGCACAGGTGGGGTGCCTCCCTCAGGGACACCATATGGAGGGATGGTCTCTGGGCTAGCTAGAAAGTTAGATTTGAGCACCTTCATCTCTGTAATATTTCATTCCTTGGTTAGGGAGGAATCTGGGGAGATGGGACCCTATAGGGCTTTTTTCTTTTTTGTATTTTACTTTCGATAGAAAAGAAATGTTTCATCAAAATATAAGATCTTTGTTTCTGAATCAGTGTGGCTTGGAGAAGTTATTAAGAGGTAAAATGACCTTGGTGTTTCTGGAATCCCCTTTCATTTCTCCTTTTAAGAACAGAGTTCTGATGTGCTTGGTTTACGTCTAGCCTGTGGAGTTAAAACCAGGAATTCCCAACTTTTTATGAGACAAAGCCTTTAGATCATGGAAGGGACAGGAACACTGGCACTGAGTTTTCTCTTTGGGAATCCCAGCAGACCTTGGAGAGAGGGTTGAGTATGCAGTTCTGGGGGATACTGGCCAGGTAAGGCTCAGACATCTACCAGGGGGAAACCAGTCCACTCTGAGCATGCAAAAGTACTTGCTGACACTTCACTGGGGATTCCATAGGGAGAACTGAGAATGCAGTTCCTGGAGAAACTTAAGGGCATTGGTGGGGGGTCGTGAGGGAGTGTTACACTGGTCACCCATAATGTAGAAAATGTCTATAGGAAAATGAAGGGAGATGTGAGCATTACCACTTTCACTCCTCCTTTCTCCCATCTGCCCTTGGATACCATTGAAATGAGTGATCAGTGCAACATGAAACTATTTCTAAACTTGTATCAGTACTAGAGGCTCTGAAGAATTTCTGCCAGTGAATGTTCAGGTGGGACCCATCCCCCCCAGAACAGCATCCACCCGTCCAGGAGGTGAGGGGATTGTCAGCAGCAGAATCACACCTTGGAAGGCCAGGGTATGTAGGTGAGAGCTGGCCACGTGGCAGTAGGGTTAGGGAAGGTCCATCTGGATCCTGTCTACACCTCAAGAAAGGACACCAGTCAGGGCCACACTGAATGATGAACTCCGTCAGCTCTTACTCCTGGCATGGCATGGGTGCCTCGCAAACAAGGGAAGGAAAGAAAAAACTTCTGTCCCAGAGATAAAACCCTTTGCTGTACTTGCTCTGTCTCCTGCTTCTACCGAACAGATTCCTCAGATATTTAAAGCCAATATTTAAACTTTTCCCTTTCTATCTTTATCTGGGCCAAAAATATTGAACAGGGCCACGCGGTCTCTGACGGAACCTATCTTAACTCTCCATCATATTCTAGAAAGTAGATCTTCGTCTGTAAAGATCATGATGCAAGAAATTACTGGCCACATGAAAGATCTGTTGGGTTGGCCAAAAAGTTAGTTCGGGGTTTTCTGTAAGATGTTACAGAAAAAACAGAATGAACTTTTTGGCCAGCCCAATATTATACGAGAATATTTGTGAGGAATTTCAATAACTGTCTCTACTTCTAAGAAATGGGAGAAGATGTTGAATTATCTCTAATTCTTTGAGACTGAAACTGACATTGCATCTATGAAACCACATCAGGGAGCTATTAGTAAAAAACAACTGCAAGGAGTTGAAAAATATGGCACCTAATTTTGAATTCATAATGGACCAATGAGTAACAGATTAGATGTAACAGTAAATCAAATCAGTGATTTTTTTTTAATGACCTGGGAAATATCTCTTAGAGCTCAAAAGGACACAAAGATAAAAATACAGAGGAGAAAAATCTGAAAAACAGAATTAAGTGATCCAATATACAGATAATAATAATTGCAAAAGAAGAAAGCAAACTAAGGTTGACGCAGTCATCGATGAAGTAATTAAAGAGAACTTTCTGAAGCTGAAAAAGATGTGTCCTTAAGATTGAAAGCATTAACTTTCAACGTGACTTGACAAGTTTTCATTACAAAGAAAAAAATCTCATAAGCATCCAGGTGAAAACAAAAAGCAGGTTTCTTACAAAAGAATACAGTAAAGCTAACTTTGGGCTTCTCATCAACTACAAGCCACAATTCAGTGGTAGGAGGCCTTATGGGGTCTACAGATTGTGACCCAAGTTGTCATTCACATGCAAAGCCATGAATGTGGACGAGAACATAGAAGGATATTCTCAGACACGTAATATTTCATGATGTAGACATACCCCTCGCATACCCTTCCTGGAAAAATGTCCAAAGACCCTACACAGCTAGATAGCAGCTGTATCAAGATTAAAAGTCCCAAAAATGGGAAAGATATGGTGTAGAAAAGACAGTGATGATGTGTGTCCAAGTAACTGTTGTTGATTTAGTTATATTTAGTACAAGTGTCAAAATTAATTAGTAAAATGAAAGTTACATATAGAAATAATGCAAAAGGGATATGAAATCAGGCTGTAGTAACTGGTAACTGGGGACAGGAGGAAGGAGGAAGTAAAAGTACACTGAATTCCATATCGAATGGAACATCCAACTTCATTCTTTTTTTTTTTTTTTTTTTTTTTTTTGGTGTGTGTTTGTTACACGGGCCTCTCACTGTTGTGGCCTCTCCCGTTGCGGAGCACAGGCTCTGGACGTGCAGGCTCAGCGGCCATGGCCCACGGGCCCAGCAGCTCCACGGCATGTGGGATCTTCCCAGACCGGTGCACGAACCCATGACTCCTGCATCGGCAGGCGGACTCTCAACCACTGCGCCACCAGGGAAGCCCTTTCATTCTTAATATTGATAATTAGAGAAAATAAGTTAAATATTTTTAATTTAAAGATAACCATAAATAGATATATCTAAATCATTACAAGGGAAAAGAAGTCAAAGAAACATAGTCCCTTATGCAAAGGACAACAACAAAAAAGGGAAAACAGGGCCTCCCTGGTGGCGCAGTGGTTGAGAGTCCGCCTGCTGATGCAGGGGATACGGGTTCTTGCCCCGGTCCGGGAAGATCCCACATGCCGCGGAGCGGCTGGGCCCGTGAGCCATAGCCGCTGAGCTTGCGCGTCCGGCAACGGGAGAGGCCACGACAGTGAGAGGCCCACGTATCACAAAAAAAAAAAAAAGAAAAAAGAAAAAAGAAAAAAGGGAAAACAACTAGAAATCATAAGCATTTATAAAATGTTCTGTGAAAGCAGTGGTTATTTCTCAGCAATGGCAAGTAATTTTCTTAGGATTTTTCTATTTTCTAAAATTTCTACAATGAATATGTATTACGTTTTAAATAACAAATTATAAAACTCTTTCTGGGGCTGTTATAAAAAGTTGTTTTATATGTAACACACCACCAGTAAAACTAAAGCCTGGATGGAAAGCCCCCAGTGATATTGATGAGATATTATCAAGATACTCTGAGGCAGATGATTTAAGATTTTGTAACTGGTGAGATACAAGATGTGGCAATTTGGAGAAATTATAGGGCACCACCTTCTGTATCAGGAAGACTGAAGATGTGGTAGACACGTTGCTATCCTGCCTTGGTGAATTTTTTGTCTAGAGAGTTTTAATAATCTAGTAAACTCACATCAGCTGTGTCATTTCAAACAAGACAGCTGGACCCTGCCTGCTCTCAGTTGTGGCCACAGTGCTTTATATTTTGTTGTGTTCTCAGACTTACACTTGAAGAGGTAGCCTTTGCTCCATCCATACTTTGCTCAGTTACAAATGCTGGTCGCATAAACATTGAGCAAGGACAGGTCACTCCTGGCCCCCAAAAGATTATTACCAACCCTGTAGAGGTTTGTGAGGGTTGACCTGACCAGAGAGTGGACAGGACATACCATAAGCTGAGGAGCAAGCGTTTCAAACTGGAGGCTTCCAGTAAGGGTCAAATGGACTTGAGGTTCTAAGTGTAAGACATGTTGGTATTTTGGGTGAGTTTCCCAGAAGGGACTATGGGAGAAGAGGAGAAAAGGAAATGATTTATTAAGAGGATTTCTCCCTCATCAGAAATTCACTAACCCCCAAACACTGTTCATACTTCAGACTTAGCACTTGAGTAACACTCCCTGCTGTAATAGACAAGCCCTGAATGCTGTTTATTTTCTGCATATTTCAGAGTCTGTGCAGGTGTTCCTGGCCTTACAGACTTCTTTCCTTGCAGTTATCCAAGGACCCAGGCTCCTTCCATCTTGTGGCTCCTCCCTCCTCCATGCCTTTGGAGGAGTTCCCTCCATTTAGCCAGCAGCTAGGGGAAGAAAAAGGGATATCTCACTGGAGAGGTTTATATGGACCAAAGTGGTGCATATAACTTCTGCTCACATCCATTGGCCATAACCTGGTCACATGGTCACACTTACCTGCAAGGGAGTCTGGGAAATGTAGTCTGTGTGTCCAGGAGGGAAAATAACAGAGGTTTAGAGGAACTCCTGGGAGTTTCTGCCCCAGACTTTTTCCTTCTTCTCATTCCCTGCCTCCTTCATAGAATGGTTTCCCAAATGTCCTCTTTCAATTAAAACAAAACAAAACAAACAAACAAAAAAATGACATGAATATAGGAGTTGGAAGTGTAGTGGATCACACAGGCCATGTTCTTTCTGGGGTTCGTTGTTGTTTATAGTGGGAGCATGTGAGGTTTCTGCACCTAGAGGCCAAGCCTGGGGGCAGCTCTTACTAAACATCTTTCATCTTAGCATCCTCTGTCTTCTCTAAACATTTATTTTGTATATCCCTCCTCCTTATGGCCCCTTTAATGATAAAACACAAGGCAGTAACATGATTTATGTTATGCAGATTCAAATCTAGATTCATAAAGGTCAGTTTCTGTAAGACTACAGTTTTATCTGTGAGTAAAACAATGAAAAATAAAAATGGTTTAAACTTTATCCTTTTAATGTTGTACAGTTTTAATTTTAAATAATGTTTATTTTCAAACTCTAAATGTTCATTTTATAAAATTTGGAAAATTATGAAAGAGAAAATGATTGCCCATAATCCCACCACCCTCTCAACGTCTCGGTGTTTTCCTTTTGGAATATAATCTTAATTAAAGAGCTTTTATCTAAGGTCAACCAACAATCATCAGTATAACTGCCAGATTGAGAAGGAAGAGCCACGTATTTGTCATGGGACAAAGTCCCAGCCGCAAAAATCACATCTATTATTTTAAGGCTGTTGAGCTTTGCCTAAAATTTACCTCTGGATGCCTCAATTTCCTCACTTTAAAATGAGGAGTGTCCTTCATCTACCCAGACCACATCTGCAGACTGTAAATGAACAAGGCATCTGTCAAAAAGTTCTGAGGGCATAGAGTGTTCTAGAAAAACAGTTGTCCTAGTAGTATTTACATGTACTCAGTGTGGAGGGTTTGAAGGGATTATGGTTCAAAGACTCAACAGGAGGAAGCATTTTTTCCTAAGGGTGGATTGAGGGTTTCCTGCCAACCACTTTACCTAACAATTTTGATATTAATAAAGAGGAGAACAGAGACGCACAGAGACTGCAAACCTAGGTGGCCCCAGGCTCCAACGGGTCTGTTCTTCCAACAAAGCCAAAAGAGAATTCCCCGTCCAGCAGGACTCAGCTCTAGTTCCCAGAGCCGTTCACATTTTGATTCAAAGCTGGCTGAAGAGAGCCAAACGAAGATATCCTTGTTCACTTTGGAAGTGGAAATTTGAAATGAAGTGTTTTCAGAATGCTGGTTGACACCCAGGAGGATGTAATTAGAATAAGGGGCTTTCTGGTTTGACGATGTGAAAGAAAGAGATGATCTGTCTCTTTGAAATCAAATTATTAAATTGTATGAGAGAGGGGAGGTTTGACTTTCAGTCTTCAAAGCAAAATCATGACTGGCAATTTTCTTAATTGGTTTTTTGCTTTAAATCGCTAAGGCCAAGGTAGAGAGAGAAGGGGCAGCCAGGGGGCTGGAGAGCAGGGTCCTGAGGAGAAGCAAGTGCTGGGTGGGGAGGGGTAATCTTCCACGTGTGGTGCATTTCTCTTCTATTTCCATCTCATTTTAATCCCTCACAGACTTAAAATGCAGTTTGGGGGCTACTTGGGGCATCTCACACATGCCTCTCCCTTCCTCATGCGCTTTGGGGGAGGAGATGGTGTTACTGGTGAAAGCTGGACGCAGGTAAGAGGCCAAGTTGAAATCTGTATGCTGAGCATCTTTAAATGAGTACGCCCAGAGTCTGGTTTTAGCCCAGACTTCACATGATGTCACTGAGATTTTATTTTCGATTCCTAAAGCTTCTTTGCTAATTAAAACCATTTTGCCTTGGGACTTTTAGCTCGTTTAATTCTAAAAACAGCCCTGAGAATTTCATGGTAATTCCTGATTTGTTTACTCTTCAAATGAAAGAGTTGTCTTAACTGGAAGGTGCCCATAAGGATTTAACCCTCAACTCATTCTTTCTCCTCGTTTGCCCTCTCCCCACTCTCTCTCTCTCCACACGCCCACACACACACACACACACACACACACACACACACACACACACACACACACACCAGAAAGATGGGGCATATTAGGAAGAGCAGGAACTTTAGAGACTGCCAGCCATGAGTTCTGGTTTCAGCTCTGCCATTTGCAAACTTAGCAACATTGAACATCCTTAACCTCCCCCCGCTTTACCTTCCTCATCTATAGTCTGGGGTAGTAATGAGTACCTCTCAGGACTTTTGTGAGGATTAAACAGAATTCTCTGTATGAAATGCTGGGCATAGTGTTTGCATTTAGTAGACAATGTATTAATGGTAGCTACTATTCATAATAATGGTCGTCATCATCATCGTTCGCATCATCGTAGTCCAACCGCAGAAAATCCACGTTGGGTTAAAAACTCTAAGCCCAGTTAAAATCTCTAAGCCCACTTTAGGTGGGATATGAACCTAGCAAATTGTTTCTATGTTCATGCTATGTGATTCTCTTCTTCTCTTGGATTAGAAAAGGATACCAAAAGTGATGCAAATTCTGCCTTTGCCTTAGAAATAAGCACAAGCAGGATGAACCCCATTGGGGTCAAATACCACTGGTGACTTTCTCTCTGAATGTGTGTCTGTTTTCCTCTCTCTCTCTCTCTCTCTCTCTCTCTCTCCCCACCCACCCCACCACACACACACACACACACACACACACACGCACGCACGCACGCACGCACGCACGCACAGGTGTTGTGTTGTTAAAAACAGTATCTTTGTAGGAAAATAGGAAATGTGTTGTCTGTGTTGTCTGCTTCTTCACCGATACCTTTCTTTGAATTTGGTTCCATCACGTCTGATTCCCCTTGGGTTTTACCCAAAGAGAGAAATGCTCAGAGGGAATTAAATTAGCTCAGATGCTCCCTCAGGTTCCCCCAGCATCTTGTTTAAAGCTGGAAAAGCAATTCAGAGTCCATTTTAGCTGCGCTCTAAGCCAGAAGCTCCCGATTTCTAGGGCATGAGCACCATGTAGCCCAGAGATTGGGGCTGTGGGGAGAGCATGCTTTGTGAGACCACTTAGTACCATCCTATGGACCAGCCCCCCACCCTACTTCCAGCTACTCCTCAGTTAAGCATCATCTGTGGACAGAAATCTCTTTTGCATCTTTGTTTTTCGGCTACTACTCCCTTGTGGGAATAATAAGTCCCATATGTATAGTTCCTCATGCCTCCCCCAGATAAAGTAATACTTCCTCTTGCTTCTCCTAAATGTGCCCCTTTCTGATTACTAGAAAGTAATCTAGTTTCCTAACTACCTAACAAGCTAAGAATTCCCCTTCCTCATTGCCATGTGATTTGTAGATTTTGATTATGTGCCTTCCCAGCATTTGTCTTCTTGGACTTGAATAGTGTCCTCATTTTCTACAGCTCTTTACTCTCTTAGAATCAGAGAGACCTGAGATAAAATCCCAACCATAGTACTTTCTAGCTACATGTCCACTGGCAAGTTTATCTAATCTTTAGTTTCCTGTTCTCATCTGAGAAACAGAGAACAGTAATGCTTACCCCACAGTGTGGTTTGAGGTTTTAGGAGATAAAATGGTATCCGTGTTCTTAAGTGGAGATGAAGGTATGGGTAGGGTCTAAAGTCAGTTTAAGACCAGGGAAGTGTGAAGATCAAATAGGGTCAAAAGTAGCCGGTGTTGGAAGAGATTTGCTTAAAAAGTAGTAAATCTGTATTCAGAGATCATGTAATAGGAAAAATGTATATCTTTTAAGTATAAGATTTACTCTCAGGAAATTGAGCATCTTGGGGTTGGGGGGGGTGTAGTGAAAACAATATTGCTACCCACCCCCCATCCATGGAATGGCAAGAGGAATTGCAGGGCCACTTATTTTTCTCTCATCACTTAACTAAAACAAATGACCGCTCCCTCTTAGATGATGGTACTGTGAAGCCAAACTGCTTTCAACTTGCTTTATATCTTTTTTTTTTTTTTTTTTTTTTTTTTTTTTTTTTTTAAACTCTTGCTCCCTCACTGTTGTGGCCTCTCCCGTTGCGGAGCACAGGCTCCGGACGCGCAGGCCCAGTGGCCATGGCTCACGGGCCCAGCCGCTCCGCGGCACATGGGATCCTCCTAGACCAGGGCACAAACCCGTGTCCCCTGCATCGGCAGGCGGACTCTCAACCACTGCGCCACCAGGGAAGCCCTATATCTATTATTTTTAAAGGATCCACTGTCCTTAGTTTTAATAGTGAATGAGTTGAGTGATTATATTTATGTCATACCACCGCCACACACATCCCAAATACAGCAAAATCGAATTCCCCTTGATTGGCCAGTAGGCCTTAAGAATAAGATGTGTTTTCCTACTCCTGTGAATGTAGCTGGGCTTACTCTTCTGTACTTTGCTAACTTCCACTGCTCCCTTGAAATTGCCCCCTAGTTCATCTGCCCCCTCACACAGTCTCAGGAAATGCCCTTATTAATTGTCTTCCTTTGTGGAACTGTTCCTCTCTGTGGTAAAGGTCAGCAGTGCTGCCATGCTCAATACTGACAATGCTTTTCCTCGTTGGGATCATTTATAAAACTTCTAATAGTTCTTTTTCTCACTCCCCAAATGCCCAGGGAGACCACGGTCCCTGCCCACCAGTCTCTGTCTGGAGAGGTGCCTGTGCTCTGTACCATCCATTTCTCTAAGCCCTGGCTTAGCACTTCCGCCACCCAGGTGTTAAGCCTCTGTACTAGCCTTTCCTTCACACGCTGGCTAATTTTGCAGGTTCATGCATTGCCTCATGTAAGCCTAGAATTCCATCCCTGTAAAAAGGGCCCACTGACAGCCTAAAGCGAGCCTTCTCCATCCCAGAACTGAGCCTAGACGACTTTGGGACTCTAGCCTGGCCCTGGGAGCATCAGCGTATGGATCTCAGCTGCACTCAGGTCCATATGCTCCCCTAGCTTCACCGGGGCTGCTGATCAGTTCCCATCTTCGTTAAATTCATCCACTGCCTTTTCTCTTAGACATTCCAGAAGTGTTAGTTGGCTTTCCCACTGTAGCATCTGAAGAGAAAATACTTCATCCCAGGTCAAAAACCTGGCTGAAAGTTCCTACTAAAAAACCAGGTGTCACTCTTAAATTGTCAGAAAGTCAGCGATCGTATTTGAGGAAGTAATGAAACGGCTATAAACGATGTAAGCTTTGCAACAGGCAAATGCGTTCGCAACTTCTAACACCTGGAGAAGAGAGTGAGGTGTCGGCTCCCAGCGACCAGCCCAGCAGAAAGTCCAATTAGGGCAGCTTTTAACGGGGGTGATCACCTCAGCGGTGTGGGCGCCGCTCCCAGAGGAGCGGGGCTGTCAGAAGGCGCTGTCCAGATGGCTGCCTCCCAGCCCTTCCGAACTGGAGAGACCCCTGCTGTGAATCGAATCTGTGGCTTCCGAGCCCCTCGATTGCTATTCCAGACCCTCTTCCTGTGAGTGGGGCGGGGGCTCCAGGCCCTCCCTATGAGTGGGTCTGTGGTCTCTGGGCAAAGCTTTCACAGCCTCTCCGGAGAACAGTGGTGTCTGCAAGACATGCGTTTGGTTAACAAGCCAGAGAGGCCTGTCATAAATTTCAGAGCAACAGGAACTGAGCGGCTTTGAAACTCCAGCTGCAGATGGGCTTGGTACGTCTGTTCCGCAAACCAGAGCATTTGATTTTCCAGTCAGTCCGCGTGCTAATCAGACCTGGTGCCTGGAGGAGGGGAGGGCAGGGTCCCGAGCCCGGGGGAAGGGGCAGCCCGATCCTCCCTTGCCTGGACTTCCGGGCCCCCCACCTTGGAGTTTCCCTGTTGGCCTTCACTGCCTTCCTTTTCTAAATGAGGTGGGTTTTTTTCCATTTTAAGTGTCTAGGCCTCTCCTTCCTTCACTTTGCTATTTCCTTGAGTTTTCAGAAAGAAGAGAAAGAAAAATTAGAAGGGGAAGAAAGTAGAGGAGGGTAAGGGGAGAATAGGGAGAGGGAGAGGAGGAAAGGAGAGAGACAGAGAGAGGCTTCGAGACTCATTCTCTGGGAAGATGCTGGGAGTTGGGGCGTTTCCTTATAAAACTCATTGTTATGTAAGTTGCCCTGCCTGGACGTGAGGCCAGCACCTGGCACGTAACCCACACTCAGAAAGTGGTGACTGTCTTCTCCCCTCCCAGCCTCCCCCAGAGTCCCTCTCCTCCAGAGCACCCCTGAAGCTTCTGGGAACATCAGTAGGACGGGTCTTGTCTGTGTGAGCTCAGCGTGCTGCAGTGTTGGGGTTTTCATTGCTGATTCTAGAGGTGTCTGAGGCAAACACCTTTAAAAGCCCTAAAACAGGGCTTCCCTGGTGGCGCAGTGGTTGAGAGTCCGCCTGCCGATACAGGGGACACAGGTTCGTGTCCCGGGAGGATCCCACATGCCGCGGAGCGGCTGGGCCCGTGAGCCGTGGCCGCTGGGCCTGCGCGTCCGGAGCCTGTGTTCCGCAACGGGAGAGGCCACGACAGTGAGAGGCCCGCGTACCGCAAAAAAAAAAAAAAAAAAAAAAAAAAAAGCCCTAAAACAAGAGCAGTGCCTCCCTTGACCTGTGGGGAGCTTCACACTCTGTGCAGGGCTTGTAGGCACCTCAGCCCATGAGGCTTGCCCAGCACCTCCAGGCACAGGAGCCTACACATCCCGCTGAGGTTGCAGCAAGCGCAGAGGGCCAGGATGTGGCCCACCTGCGGACTGTATTTGGTTCCCTCCTCCCCGTCCACTTCCCCAGTGCAAACCACATCCCCCCAAAGCCGCTGAATGTGCTGTTGGAAACAGGACCCACCCTCACTATACACAATGAACCGCTTGGGGTTACGGATCACAATGGCTCCCAATGCAGAGTCTTGAAGTAAACGCTCACTTTTAAGATGTTTGGGATTATATTAGGAGGACAAGCTTGTATAATGGAATAGAAACAGGAAGTTTACATGAGTGCGTACATGCGTGCGTGCGTGCAGGCACACAGGCAGCGTGTAGTTACATAGTTCTCCCTAAATGGTGGATTGAAGATGGGTTTTATTCCCTAAGATGTTTTTTTTATTCTACATTGGCATTTACAAAAGGTTTCCACAGTGATGTATCATTTTTGTAATGAGGAAAAAGGTGTTTAAAATAAACAGCCTTTTAGTAATCATGATCATTGACTAGCATCAAGCTCCCTTGGTCCCCTCAGCACCTGGGCTTGAGTGGGAACGGTGGGATTGCGGAGGAGTGGGACCCCAAGCTCTAAGCATCAGACTCCCCTCCTTACCTGGTCTCTGACCGCAGGGAGCAAATCCATCAAGCATTTGCTGCCATCACTGTGACCAGGGCAGGGAGTTTCCTCATTGCCTGGGCTCTTTGGCTCTTAGTGAGCTGTTGAACGACAGATGGTTTACATTGGCAGATGCCTCTCTGTTGTCTTCGTGGAGGATGTCGTCCACCATAACACGTGAAGTCCCTTTCAAAAGCAGCTGCAGAAGAGAAGTTGCTCTCTGACCTTAGACTTGGGCAAAGCTGAGTCTGTCCTGCAAATGCAAAATAGGTGCATTTCTACTTAATGGACTGTGTACACCCTTGCTTAGATGGCTAGGAGACATGGAGCTTCAGCACATGCACGTGACTGTCTGACACGTGTCTTCATATGTAACCTGATACCTGAGTTCTTTGCTCTTTTCAACCCCTGCCCTTATAGTCCTTTGCTCTGCTCTGTCCTTCCCTTTCTCACTGCCTCTCTGTTTCTTCCTCTCTGCCCCACTCCCCTTCTCTGTCCCTTTCTCTCCATCTCTGTCTCTTCCCTCCTTCCCTCTTTCCC
>NW_006780322.1:3132747-3140828 GCF_000442215.2 Lipotes vexillifer
TCTCTCTCTCTCTCTCTCTCTCTCTCTCTCTCTCTCTCTCTCTCACACACACACACACACACACACACGCACACACACACGCACGTCTTTCCCATTTGCGTCTCCTTTTTATGGTACCTATTTTTATAAAGCCTCCTCAAGTCGTTTATGAGATGAGGCAAAATATCCATAAATACAGGTTAAATGAGATCGTGGCATTGAATCTACCCCTCCCCTGTCAGCTCTGGAGAGTAGTGTTCCCAAAGACAGATCCTGCGTTTTCCTTTTAATGTATTTCTATTGACCTGACACTTGACCACAGAGAACCTCAGCAGATTCCAGGCTTTAGTATCACACAGGAGTAAAATTAGGTCATTCTTGGGGAACAGGCTTTAAAAGTAAAATTGCTCTGGTATCTCTGAATTACACTGAGTCTTTTGGAAAGATTGTTTTGTTTTCTACAAAGTTAAGTAAATAAGTAAAGCCCCACTGGAAAGCTCACAAGGCAGGCATCTCTGGTCCTGTACTGGCTGTTAGAAAGTTAGAGCTGAATAGGAGGTACGGGTAGAGACCAGAAACCCCAGCCATCCAGGCTCCCTCTCCGGTGGGGTGGACCCGTGGGATGTCTTGCTATGCCTTGGATCTGAGCCGAATGTCTTTTCTCTCCCCAGCAGACCCGCCTGTGGCCGCAGCTGTGGTGTCCCATTTTAATGACTGCCCTGCTTCCCACAGTCAGTTCTGCTTCCATGGAACCTGCCGGTTTTTGGTGCAGGAGGACAAGCCAGCATGTGTGTAAGTGTACCCTGGGGTTCTGGGGTGCTGGGGCTGCAGACGTGCCAGCAGCCCATTAAAAGAGCACTTCCCTCCAGAAGCCATGCCAGAGGCCCCTGAGAGCCTTGGAGCCGACTTGTTAGAGAATCAGAACAGCGGGCTAAGGGACACCTGCTTCAAACCCAGTTGGTTAAAAATCCAGGTTCCAGAGCCCTGGCCCAGAGCCACTGAGGCAGAACTCCTAGAGTTTAGAGCCTGGGGATCTGCATTTTTAACAAGCACCTCAGGTGACTCCTGGGTTGAACAAAGTCTGAAAATTCCTGGATTCACGTTTTTTTTCTTTTTTTGTTTAAATTAAAGTATAGCTGATTTACAATGTTGTGCTAGTTTCAGGTGTACAGCAAAGCGATTCAGTTATTCCTATATGTTTTTTTATATAAAGAATATATTCTTTTTCAGATTCTTTTACATTATAAGTTATTACCAGATAGTGAATATAGTTCCCTGTGCTCTACAGTAGGACCTTGTTGTTTATTTTTTATATAGTAGTGCATATCTGTTAATCCCAAACTCCTAATTTTGGTTCAAGTTTAATTCACTACTTAGAATTTCTGGAGGGCAAGGCACTTGTTTGGATCCCTTTGAATAGCTGGAGTCTCTTAAGATGAGGTCTCTGCCCTCATCCAGCTAATAAAATAAGCCAGAAGTGCACACTGATGGTTGGTGTACATGAGTGGTAACAGAGCAAAGCAACTTGGAAATAAATATGCAGGCCAGGGCGTGGCATTTGCCACTGCAGGCTGAGCATGAGCCCCGGGGAGCTGCTTCTGAAAACATAGCTGAGCCCCACCCCAATCCCCTGAATCAGAATCTCCAGGAATGGGATCCAGGAGTCACATTAGTTAGGAGCCACCAGTGATTGCCACGGTCAGCCCGAATGGGCAAGAAAGGCCCATAAAGAAAGCATCCCGGAGCAGGTGTCGGGGTTTGGCTGGTGGGGAGAGCAGAGAGGTTGCTCCAGGCCTGGAGTGTTGGGGGACCTGCCGTTACAGTCAGTGAGGCCACAGTAGGGAGGAGACAAGATTGGAGATGAATTGGAAGCCAGAGCCTGTTGGAAGTGAGCCTTTATTCTCTAGGCAGTGGGAGCCGTGCCAGTCATGGGAAGGGGTATTTTAGGGAAGTAAATCTGTGCATGGTGGAGTACTGTTAGGTGGCCCTATAGTCAGCTTTGGCACTGTTGACTTTTGGGGCTGGGTAACCCCTTGCTGTGGGAACTCACCTGTGTACTGAAGGGTGTTAGCAACCCTGGCCTCTACCCACTAGGTGCCAGTAGCACCACCTCCCCCCAACAGTTGTGACAATCAAAACTGTCTCCAGACATTGCCAGATGTCCCCCAGGATGTGGGGGGGGGGGGTTTGGGGGCACAGGAAGAATTTCCCTCCACCCCCAGTAAGAACCACCCATATCTGTGAAGTTGCCATTTTTATAGGTCAAAAACGGTTAAAAGTCAGCAATTTTGTATGATCCAAACTAGTAATACCAGTAAATAATACTAAATGTTAATAAAAGCCAGCATTTATTGAGCTTTGCTTCATGCCAGGCATCATTCTAAGCATGATCCATGTGTTAATTCATGTAATCCTCAGAATGATCCCGTGAGGTGGGCACAGATCACATAGCAGAGCATACATTCAGACCCAGCCTGTCTGGCTCCTAAAACTGCATTCTTAACCATGATGCTTAAGGGTATCGGCTGAGTAGCCCAGGAGAGACTGGGGACCGGGAAAACCTGCCACAGTAAGTGGTGGTGGGTAGGGCTTTCCTCTTCCTGAGGTGCAGCTGTGTGAGCCTGGGCAGGCCCCTCGGGGTGCCTCTGAAGCCTGGAGAGGCACACTGGCCACCTTCCGCCTGGGAGGCCTGGGTGAGGCCACCAGGCCACATCTGCAGAGCCAAGAGCCCTTCCCACCCCTAAATACAAAGCACGATGATGACAATAGTCGTCGTCATTCATGATGATCATTCTTATTAAAATATACATAGGAGCCTCTGGGAGGCTGATGGGATTATTTTTGATCGTAGCCTGGTCATTATGGAAAAACGGTGGCCCTGAAGGAAGGGTGGCTTCTTGGCCTAGATCTCAGGAAGCCTACCAGTGCAGCAGGCGGAAGGCCCTCTCCCCTCCAGCAGTGCCCGGTGCCGGGACCTCAGGCTGCCCCGGGCGGTGCAATGGGAGAGAGAGAGAGAGGGGACTTGTGATCAAAAGTGTGTCAGAAGTTCAGTTTTTCCACCAGATCAGGGACTGTTGTAAACTCTGAGAGCTGGCAGCCTTGAGCTTGGGTCAGCAGGTAACCTTACTTGTGGCTGAGCCCCCTTCGGCTGGCGGAAGTCTTCTGAGAGCAGGGGGTGGTGGCTCCCTTGTTCTGTTCAGTCCAGATCCCAAGCCCCGCTCGTGGCTCAGGGAGCTCACCGTCCATCACACTTTAACACCATTACGTGCTGGTGGTCAGGAAGACCGGCTGTCTCTCTCCCCACTCACCCTATAACTATTACTGTTAATAATAGTAGTAAGCTCTCTGTAAAAGCTGTAACTGTGTGCCGGGCCGGCTCCCAGCACTCCACATACAATGACTCATGGAGTCCTCCCATTCTCCCAGCTTCCCTCTCAAGTAGAGATTCTTGCCCTTATTGTATGAATAAGAAAACTGAGGCTCAGAGAAGTTAGGCAACTTGCCCGGAGCCCCAGAGCCCATAAATGGTGGAGCTGGGGTTCAGTCCCATCAATTCCAACCCCGAAACCCATGTTCTCAGCTGTTGCCCCCGAGGGCACTCTGTCTCAGCCTCACAGAGTTCCCCTCAAATAGCTCTTATTTCCAGGAAAGGTGTTGGCACCGTCCCCCTGCAGGTAAACCTTCCTCCAGGGGAAGGTCAGGGTCATTCCTACACTCGTTACCCTCAGCAGACTCTCAATGAATCCTTCCTGTGGGCCGAGGGTAGGGTCTACAGAATCAGCGGAGACCCTTCTGCAGTGTGGGAAAACTGACCGTCTGTGGGGAGGCATGGCCACGTGAGCTTTTACCGCCTCTTTACCTCAGTTTCCCCGCTGGATCTTGGCGGCCCAGGGGTGGTATTCAGCCCACAGACGTGTTTCTACCGCGGTAGATGAGTCTGCCTCGTGCTTTGGTGGTTGTAATTAGCTGTCCACATTTTGGAAGTCAGGTTTTACATCTCCAGGCAGACGCCCAGCTTCTCCCTGCCCCCCCGCCCAGTTCCCCAGTTTCCACCTCTTCCTGCTGGTCCCCAACACTGAAGCCAAAGTCGGTCCCCAATCATTCCTGTTGCCCGCTCTGTTCTGCTCACGCCAGCCTGCTTTGCTCACTTCTGCCGCCACATGAGCTTGTAAGCTCAGTGAGGGCAGGACCACACCTTATTACCTTTTTGTATTTACAGTACGTAGAAGAATGTTCTAATTCATTAATTCCCACCAGACCAAAAACAGTGAGTCAACGCAGAGAAAGCAAAACATGCCGTTCCCACTCTTAGAACTACCCCAGCTTTAGGGAGCTGACACACTCATCCTTGTCAATAAAACTGACATACCTTGAAGTTAAGGCCGTATCAGTCACGGCCTTACAGGAAAACCCACAGGGGCCCAAGATTATAGTCCGAAAAGAGGGAGCTCTTTCTAAAATACTGTCATTCTTAAGCTTTGTTTTCCATAAGAACAATAGTCCTTAGGTTTTCAGAGAACTAAAATGACATCTCACACTAAAATATGAGATAAGGAAAAAAAGTTAAAACAAATAACTAGTCAGAAATCACCAAAGGTAGTAAACATTATCCTGAAACATTTATGCTTCAGATGAACCCTAGATTGTATCTTTGGTCTCCCTTTAATAAATCCCTGCCAGGAGCCAACCACTTCACAAAACAAATAGGGAAATAATTTCCAAAGGTAGTAAGTAAAACCATAGAAATGCAAGGTGAGGACTCAAACACCGTCTTTTTCCCTGAGGCAGATTCTGCAAACCGTTGGTCTGCTGCCTGCAGAAACCTTCAAACAAAGGAAAACAGTTGAAGGAAGCCACCCGGGTGACAGGATTTCAGGGTTCCAGTGTTTGCAGCCAGTGACAACTCATCGAAGTGTCTCACCTATCCAAAAAATGCCCCTCGGTGACTGAACTCCCTGACTTTCCCACAGCAAAGTGTGAAAGCACATTGCTGTCAGCCAAGGAAAACATTCCACCTGGCTCTGGCCACAGTACATTCCAGTGGGATCTGAACAGAGTCAAACACCCAGAGAGGGGTGACCGCCTTCAGTGCGCAAGCAGACTGCCTGTGTGACCAAGAACACGCCTCCCGAGGCATCAGGATTGGGAGTGGTTTTCTTGTTGGTGCGTGAGCCACTTTGTGTAGATCTACTGTCATCTCAATAAGCAGCAGGTAGTGGGGTGTAGGGGTAAGACGTTAAGACATCACCCACCCACAAGTCTGGAGAAAGTGCACGCCCTCTCTCTACCCCCAGCGGAAGCAGGTACTGAGGGTCACACACCAGGCAGGATAACGCAGCAGTTAGAGGCGTGGATTTGGACATCAGACAGATCTGAGTGACTTAGCACTGTTAAGCCTCGGTTTCTTTGTGTATAAAATGGAGAGATTAGTACTTCTCAGGATTGTAATGAGGACCCCGTGACCATAATGCATGCAGAGCTTTTGCTGTCCAGGACAGGAGCCACTAGCCGTGTGTGGCTATTTAATTTATTTAATTAATTAAAATTTAGTTTTTCACAGAAGTAGAGCCACGGATGTAGGAAACAAACTTATGGTTACCAGGGGATATGGGGGAGAGGGATAAATTGATAGGCTTGGATTTGACATATATGCACTACTCGATACATAAAATAGATAACTAATAAGAACCTGCTGTATAGCACAGGGAGCTCTACTCAGTACTCTGTAATGGCCTCTATGGGAAAAGAATCTAAAACAAGAGTGGATATATGTATATGTATAACTGATTCACTTTGCTGTACACCTGAAACTAACACATCATTGTAAATCAACTATACTCCAATAAAAATTTTTTTTCAGTCTCACTAGCCACATTTCAAGTACTCAGTACCTCTAGGCAGCACACATACAGACACTATTTCCGTCATCGCAGAAAGTTCTTCTTAAATTTATTTTTTATTGAAGTGTAGTTGGTTTACAATGTTGTGTTAATCTCTGCTGTACAGCAAGGTGACTCAGTTATACATATATATACATTCTTTTTATATTCTTTTCCATTATGGTTTATCCCCGGATACTGACTATAGTTCCCTGTGCTATACAGTAGGACCTTGTTGTTTATTCTATGTGTAATAGTTTGCATCTGCTCACCCCAAACTCCCAATCCATCTGTCCCCCACTCCCCATACCCCTTGGCAATAGACAAGTCTGTTCTCTATGTCTGTGAGTCTGTTTCTGTTTCACAGATAGGTTCATTCGTGCCATATTTTAGATTCCACCTATAAGTGACATCATATGATATTGCCTTCTCTTTCTAACTTCACTTGGTGTGATAATCTCTAGTTGCATCCATGATGCTGCAAATGGCTTCTTTTGTTCTTTTTTATGGCTGAGTAGTATCCCATTGTATATATGTACCGCATCTTTATCCATTCATCTGTCGAATCATCACGGAAAGTTCTATTAGCACATTAGAGAATATTGAAGCCCAGTTCCTAGCAGAGCATAAGAACAGCACGATCACCATTGTGAACAGCACATTGTTACCATCACCACAGCTGAAGGATCCAAGTCCGGCCGAAGAAGCAGTGGCAGTTGGGTAGACCATGGAACCCAGGGCTGTACGACGAGGAAGCCCCTACTCCCTCCAGCCCACTCCTCCCAAGCGCCCCAAGCAGAGAGGTTCTAGGACTTGGTAAATCCAGTTCTTGAAGCCAAAGAAATGGGTAAACCCAGTACAGGTGTCCTGCGACTCATGTCCCCACTCCCACCCCAGCCCTATGGATTTTCTCCATGTTAAAGGCAAGTTGGTATAAACGTTTTTCTAAAACCATGGTCCCTGGCCCGTGGTCACCTTGGTTCTTGGCCCCCATATTAAAAACTTTATCTCGGGGCCTGTGCCAAAAGGCGTGCCTAAAAATCAGAGCACTAGCCTCCTGCCAGAGGGTACACCATTGTTTATGAAGACAGTGTCTCTCAAGAGCCTTGAAAATGCTCCCATTCTTTTATTTACATTTTTTGGCACTCGTACAGCCCTTCCTTTGTGTCAGGCACTTCACAAGATGTTAACTCATTTAATGCTCATAACTCTATGAGGTAAGTTTTATTACTATCATGTTTTAAGGATGCAGAATGAGTGCCACAGAGAGGTTGAGTAACTGGCTCAAGATCACACAGGCATTACGCGGGGAATGGGATTCAAACGAATGACAGTTTGGCTCCAAAGTCTGTACCATGTTGTGCCCACTTGCGGGATCCTGTCCTGAGGAAGTAATCTCAAATGCAAACAAAATGTGTACACAAAGATAATCCCCTGGCATTGTTTATGATATCAAAATTGGATACCGCCTAAACAGTAAGGGTTCAGTGAAGCAAATCGTGTATAAATTACTTGACAAGCATTTTAAACAACTTCTGCAGTTTTCTAATGACATAGTAAAATGGTGAAGAGATGTTAAATGAGAAATTGATGCAAAATCATATTTTTTAAAAATCTTAACTGTGTTAAAAACTACATAAAACTAGTCCAGAAGAACTCCTTGTCAATCAGACTGCCATTTAAGGTGGTAGGGTGTACAACAATGTGGACTTTTCTTTGTCTTTCTGTTCCACTATATTGTGTTGTATGTTCTTTCCAATTTGCTTAGAAACATTCTTTCTCTAGTTGGAGAACATTTTCCTTAAGGAAAAAAAAAAAAAAACAAGCACACTTATAAGAGCACAGCTCTACATGCATTATCCTATTTCTTTAAAATTTTAAAAGGCACTGTGAACCAGGTACAAAAGGGACTTAGGGGAAACACTGAGCAACTGGACAGGACTAGAAGGTCTGAAAACCCTCAGCAGAGGAGAAAGAAAGGCATATCATTGATCATTTAATTCTTGTTAAAATGAGGAGGCCTAAGCCACAAAGTTTGCTCCTAAGAAAAGCACCAAAGCAACCTCCAAACTGAATCAGTAACAAAAATGAGAAGGTCTCAGGGACTCGCCTGGCTGGAGCCCATTGCCTTTCATCTTCAGCCACGGTGGCTCCTGCAGCTCAGACAAGCTCCTTGCCCCTCCTGTGCTACACTCTTTCCTTTCTTTCTTTTGTACTTCTTTC
>NW_006780322.1:3140838-3148929 GCF_000442215.2 Lipotes vexillifer
TCTTATCTGGGGGAAACAGCCTACATGTGATTCCAGAACCTCATTTTCAGAATTATGAAGACAAAATCAGCATTCCAGAGTCTTGTGTTTGATGATATCCACTCTCGACAGATAAAATTGAATGGTCAAATGTTATAAGAAAATGTTCAGGCTTACACATGTGCCATTCCCCTTCGTGATAGAAAAATTCCTATTTTGCTCAGATTCCTTTCCTTTCTTTTTTTTTTTTTTTTTTTTTTTTTTGCGGTACGCGGGCCTCTCACTGTTGTGGCCTCTCCCGTCGCGGAGCACAGGCTCCGGACGCGCAGGCTCAGCGACCATGGCTCATGGGCCCAGCCACTCTGCGGCATGTGGGATCTTCCCGGACCGGGGCACGAACCCGTGTCCCCTGCATCGGCAGGCGGACTCTCAACCACTGCGCCACCAGGAAGGCCCTCAGATTCCTTTCTTAAACAGAGGTGCCACATCTCCCATTTCTCCTGCACCTGAATGAGAGGGCCCACTGCACAGCTCCCACCCTGGGGAAATGCCCAGAGAGAGACGGGGAAGAGAGGAGGGGGGGGAGAAGGTGTCTTTAAGACACCCGGGCCCCATTTTCGGAGAGATTTTGATCTGGGAGGTCCTGGGAGAAGCTCAAGTATCTGGACCACAGGCTGTTCTGCCTCCCAGCTGCAGCTGGGCTGCTTGGTGCTAAGACTTGC
This sequence comes from Lipotes vexillifer, assembly GCF_000442215.2. Taxonomy (NCBI): domain Eukaryota; kingdom Metazoa; phylum Chordata; class Mammalia; order Artiodactyla; family Lipotidae; genus Lipotes; species Lipotes vexillifer. The sequence continues at coordinate 3,141,540 of NW_006780322.1, forward strand.
TCTTCTTGGAGCTCACCTAGGCCATGACTTGGAGTCTCGTGTATTAGGCAGCAACTCAGGTGCTCCCCGTGCCTCACTGGGGAAGTTTTCATTCAGAAGCAAGCTGAGCTCCCTAACTCAATGAGACCGGGGTTTGAGTGTTTACCTCTGTGACACTAAGGGGACAGAGGCATTCTTTTTGGCATGAAGACTTTCCTAATGGGAAGGACCTCTGCCCGGGGCAGTACTGAGGCCAGGCTGGTTGTAAAGGGCCCGGCACACACATGGCAGGAAGATGATGGAAAGTCAGCAAAATGTGACCCAGCCTAGAGGGTTATCTTCCCTAGTGAGTTAAGACGGCACTGTTTGGGGGCATCTTTGCAACTTACTACACCCACAGCAGGAAGACCTCTTTATGGGGCAATCGGCCATCCCTCCTCTTTTTTGCTGTGCAGTTTGTGAGTTTGCCATTGAATCACTATCCCAGAGTAGTATCTTCTGGATTAATTTCCATTACCCCAGAAAGGTCTCCTTCACAGCTGAGATCCTTAGGTTTTTAACTCCCGAATCTGCCCGCCCCCATCTGTAAAACAAGGTAAACAGCAGCCCAGACCTCACATGCAGTAGTCATTGTTGGGATTAACAGAGATAGTTCATGTAGGAGTTTAGCATAGCCTTCGTTGATAATGTAATTAGCACTAAGCTCCCACTATTTTATTTAAATGGGATTTCTTAGAGTCCCCAGCATTGATTTGTTAATTCATGGGGTTTCCAGAACCAAGCAGTTGAGGAGGTGTTAGAATCCTCCTCTCCCAGGGCCTGCAGGTTAGAGTAGGAACATCTCTAGCTGGGTGAAATTGCCTCCTGGGGTGCTCTTCCTATAGCCTGGACCTTTCACGAATAGCTGTGCAAACCCTCCTCACACTACCCTTCCCTAGGAGGAAGCAGACTAACACCCAGCTACAGAGAAGTCTCACTGGCTTGACTGCAACTCCTGGTTAGACATCTAACAATCCATCCCAAAGCCCACGCTCCCCAACCCTCTTCTGTTCTGTGGTTCACCAGAGATTTTGTAGAGCTAGGTCTTGCCTGCAGGAGCCTGGAGGCTGGCCTAAAGTGAGGCTGGTGGGAGAGGCAGTCAGAGAGGTGAGCATAGTCCTAAGGGCCTGCAGAGAAGGAGAGGCTAGGGAGATCCATAGAAAGAGCTATGGAAAATGGATGGATGGATGACTGGGCGAATGAATGAGTGAGTCTTTAAATTATATCCTCTTGGAGAATGTGGTCTTTGAGATGGAGTTTGAGGAAGAAAGTGAGGAATAATATTCCAGGCAGAGAAGGTGGCAGGAGCTGAGATGGGCAAGGGGAAGGTAGTCATTCATTCATTCATTCATTCATTCACAGGCCGACGTGTCCTGAGTGCCTATGTGCTGGGCACTAGTTTAGTTGACATTAGGGGAGGGGGAATTCTTGGGTTGGCTGAAACCTAGGTGACTGGAGATAAAGTAGAGGGGGTGGATTAGGGTCCTGCAGATAAGGGGTGTTGGATACCAAATGGAGGAAGCCCACAACCCAGGTGGGAGCCATCTGGGTGCAGGGTGAATATTCAGGATGGGTTGGAGGAGGGACCCTTTGCAGGATTCGCTATAGACACCCACACCTTCAATCTGTGCATCACCTGTGCCTGTTGCTTATCGCCTCTCAGTCTCAAGTTCAGTCCACCGTCAGCTTTCCCCCACTGGGAAGGGGCCAGCACCTTGTTTTCTCCCCAGCCTACAGGGTGAGCTGTTTCCTGAATTTGCCCTCAAAATGATTTTGTTATTAAGACCAAACAAAAGCAAACTTGCCCCTGTTTCCTAGCCCCCAGTCATCGCCATCCTAGCCAAAGTCTGTGAGAGTCTGTGTTCTTATTCACACTTCTGTGGTCCAGATCCTTTTTCAAACAAGGTCTTCTTGCCAGAGCTCCTGCATCTTCTTCCTCTCTGGAGCCTGCTCTCTCCTCCTCGGGTCTGTAGAGAACCCTACATGGCATTTTCCATCCCGGTTGGCCCTCCCCAGCTTCCTTACTAACTGAAGACTGCAAACCCTTTGCACCCTTGTTGAACCTAAAAGCTCAAATCTCCTTTACACTTTCAAGATTGGAGGCTAAACCAAAAGCCAGATTTAATCAAGAGCTGAATCTGCGGCATTCTCATCCCAATCGCCAGAGAGTATGCAGAGGCAGCAGCCCTGCTGAGTGAGCGAGAACCCAGACCCTGTGGTCAGCAGACCTGGGAATGGATTCCTCTCTCTTCCCTGGCAGGGTGGGCACAGGCAAGTGACTTGACTTTTCTGTGCAAAGACTAAGTGAGAAAACATGTGTCAAATGTAAACTAACCTCTAACAGAAAAGCAAGTTCAGACAAAAGAATTCAAACTAAGGAATACCTTTAAAGGAGGTACATAACAGTTGGGCTTTGGGATAAAGAGCACCAGTGAGAGACTTTCCCATTAAGCAGCATTAAAGTCAGAAGCTATATGTTCTGGTATCCCAGGTTGTAGCCTTAAGCAGCCATTTTTGCAGTATCTCCTGTTTGCCATAACCTTAAACCCATACAGTACCTGAAAATGATTCAGTTTGTGCTAGCATTGAGCAAAACCTGTACTCCAGGAAAATGCACTATATTTGTCCTGTGACTCCTTCTGGCACGTGGGGTCGGTCTGGCAGCCTGGGAGCCCAGGTTTAAGGGAATCACAAATGCAACGCCCCTGGGGCTGGCCCTGCACAAGAGCAGGCATACCAGGACCCTTAATCCCCCTTCGTTTTCCTTCCCCTTCCAAAGCCTTTTAATCTAAAAGTGAAGGTGACAGTCTGGCTATTTCATCAAAAGGTAGACTCTTTAAAAAAAAAAAATTTTAACTATCATTGTCGTGTCTGAAGGGTGGTGGGGAGGGACAAAAACCTTTAAATCCAGTGTGATGTTTGGTGCAAGACTGCCCCTCAAGGAAGTCCCCTGTGGGAAGGAAGCTATCCCACCTGAGAAGGCAGTGGTGATCAAACATTTTCATTACAATAAAAAAGTCACCCCAGACAAAGGGACCTGTGTGTAAGCTAAGTATCTTCTACTGAGAAGAATTATATGCTTGGTGGGAAAAAAAAAGGGCTTGCATCAGAAAATGACCATCGCTTCCTTATGCCTAGAACATGTCCTGAGGAATCACCATGCACGAACCCCTTGTGGCCCCAGCCAGAATCTGGGTGGGGGGAGTTTAGCATAGGTGAGGGCTACGTGAAAGAAGCAGATTCAGCCCTCAGCTCTTAGGAGGAGGCCGCTACTGAAATGATTGATGCCAAAGAGTCTCTGAATAGTAGCAATACAAGTAATACTGTCACCTTGTGTTGGTCTTGCCCTTGACAGGCTACATGCATGTTCATAAACATGCATCGTTTTGTGCCGTTACTAATCCTCTAGCGGAGAGAGGCCAGCTGTTACTACCAGATAGTGGTGCTGGCCTCTAGTCCAGTACACGCCCCACCTGGTAAATGTCTGCAGAACTAATTAAACTTGATGGAGAAGATAAAAAAGCAAACCACAGTCTTTGTCTCCTGCTGGTTTAGCATGTTGTCTTTCTGTCATCACTAGGAATTCTGAGTACACACATTTAGTTTAAAAATAACCTGGATTTTTATGAACTGCCAAAATGAGCTCGGTGTTTTGGACACACTTGCCGCCCTCCTCACTCCCCCGGGATCTGGCACGGTTACCATAATAACGAGGTGCCTCAGCAGCACCTTCCCCTCAGATGATAAGCTGGTGAGTTATCCCTTGTTCTCCAAACAAGAGGAGCCTGTGCAGGGGAGTAGGAGAAATTTTGCTGATGACTTTGCCTCCAATAGCAAAGGCTGGAGGGGCCCCTTTGGGCTTTTCCCCTCCGGCCCAGCCTTCCTGGGGAGTGGGGAGAATGAGACTTCTGCCTGGAGAGCACGCTAATGTTCCTGTCTTCCTCAGCTGCCACTCTGGGTACGTCGGCGCACGCTGTGAACACGCGGACCTCCTGGCCGTGGTGGCCGCCAGCCAGAAGAAGCAGGCCATTACTGCCTTGGTGGTGGTCTCCATCGTGGCCCTGACTGTCCTCATCATCACGTGTGTGCTGATACAGTGAGTCTTTGCTACCCCTGAGGCCGGGACCCCCACCTGCAGGCCCTCCTGGGGCCATAACAGGGCCACCACGACAGTTTACTGCTGTGATGTCTGATTAGTGTTAGCAAAGCAAAGAGGAACTTTGGTGACAGCCACGTTGTGTGAAAGGCACACATCCTGGCAGGTCTGCAGCACACGTCCTGGGAGGTGCCCCATTGAAAGCAGAGCCAAAGGTGCTCTCTCTCTCTGCTGTGGGCTTGGAGCCTTCACCATTGTCATGGGGATGTGCAGGGGTTCCAGAGGGAACTAGAAACGGCTCCCAGCCTCCCGTGGGCAGTAGCGGCCTCGCTTCCTCTCCACAGAAGGCACTTGGCGAATCCTAAAGCCACTGTTGCTGTTATGACAGGCCTCCCCCTTTCTCTACTTCTCTGCCCTATTCCTCCTCCTCCTCCAAAACTCAGTCTCTGCCTGACATCTTCCAGGAAGCCTTCCTGAGCCCTAGACCAACTGAGTCCCGATATTTCTTAGCCTCCTTTGCTTGCCCATATCTCCCGATTGGACTGCTCTGCAAAGGGAGAGACCCTAGGGCTGTATTTCCAGCATCTGGCCAGACTTATTCCCTGGAAATATCTGGAGACCTCTAAGTCACAGAGCAAGCCCTCAGAGTATGCTACCTAATTGGACACGCACAAGAAATTGACATACCGGCCAAAGGCTGTGGCTAGCTCAGCGTAGAGTAGCTCGTGGTGGAAACAGTAAGTAGACAGGCCCCTCTAGCCAGGCCTGGAGGAAGCAATGCGTGTTCCCGCAGGAAGCCAGATTTGAGCCCTCTGGGGTTGCCTGGGTTTGGGACAGATAAATAAGAGTCTCCGTCCCGTTTGTTTATTGGCTGTTGCTGTTGGAGCGTCTAAAGCACACGCTCCTGGTTCTGGGAATGAATGGGGTGCCCCTAGAGCCCCATCTTGTTGACAGTAGCCACAGCGCACTCACATCCTCCTCCTGGATCAAGGCAGTGTTAAGGGTGAGGGATGAGGTCTCAGCTGGGCTGTTCTACTCCCATGTGTCTTGGGAAAACATGTTTGCAGGCTGGGGCATAGCTCAGGTTCTGCTACTCGTGAAGACCCCCTGGGGAAGCAGGAGCAACCTAATGACCACTAGCCTCGATTCTTATGGCCGGCTGGCTATGTGGGGGCTCCCGTCACTCCCACAGTCCTGTTTCTGTGGCCAGGAGGGTCCCAGAGCCGTAGGAACAAGACTCGGTGCCCATGTGGGCCTCCCCAGGGGGAGTGAAAAGCTCATTTTGCCATATTCTCTAAAGACAGAAACAACCCAGGGTACTTGGGCGGCCTCTCTGATTCCCAGGGAGGAGTTCCCAGGGAGGCAGCCATCCCATCTCTCCTCTGTCCTTTCCAAGCCCATCCTTGCCAGAGAGCAAGTTCAGAAGCCCTGAGAGACCAAGCCCCCGCCAGACTGCTGGTTGCCGGGGCACGGGGTCCCTCCTGAGTGGCAGAGTTGGTTGGGACCAGCTCATCCCATGCCAGAGGGACCTAGAGGCCTTGATCTCACTGCCCTGGGCCATTCCTGTCTGGGCAGTGACGGGGCAAGCCCTCCTGGCTAGGTGACAGCAAGACAGCAGTCACTGATAGATCTGGAGTCAAGGCCTAGGTCCCTCCCGCGTGGGGTGAGCTGGTCCCAATCTGGACTCTGTGGCTCAGGAGGGACCCGGGCCCGGGAGACTGCTCTGGCCACCCCTGGCAGAAGCAGCTTGGGCAGAAATGTCCCAGGGTCCCTTCTCAGCTCTGCTGCCCAGAGATTCAGGGGCTCTAGTAACCTTCCTGGGGCAGTGCCGAGAGAGAGGGGCTGGGGTGGGGATCGTGAAATGTCACCAGGCTCCAACAGGGAAGCACAGCAACAGGCTTGTTTCCTCATCTGTTTCCAGGCTTATGTCAGCCAGGAGACCCCTCCCAGCCCCAGACAGTGGATGTATAGGTTACATATACCTTAGGGTTAGAATGAGTGGAAACAGTCCTCCATGCTGTCCCAAGGGAAACAACCATCAGTGTCTGTAGGTAATTAATGTCTTAGTGCTTTCTTTTCTGCCCTTCTCTTGGGTTCTCTGGTTCCTTTTTTGTGCTAACTCTGCAGACCGTTCATTCCTGCCCACAGAGGGAGGCCGGAGCGTTCATGGTCCTGATGCTTTAGGACTCCGGGTTTTGGGTTCACTGAGAGGATGAGTTTGCCACAACTAGAGAATGTTAGTCCTCAGAAAAAGATTCGAAGCCACGGAGGTGCATGATTTATTCTTCCATTCCTTCCGTGGGTCCATTGCAGCCCACCCACAGTCCCAGCTTTTCTGCTGGCAATTCCTGATGGATGACCCCGTCCCTAGCCCTCCCAGCCCTGGCTAGCCTGAAGTGGTAGCTTTGGCCCAGTCCTGACAGTGGTTCTGAGGCTACTCCTGCATTTCTGGAGTTACCCAACTGCTGCTTTATGGAGCAAGCAGCCGGTGGGGGACCGGTCCCCTCTATCAGCTGGATCCAGGTACCTGTCTACCAGGTTACCCTGCCAACCCAGAGCAGAGCAGCCGAATGGGGCTGGTCCTCTGGGGTGGCCAACAGGTCCTCTCACAGGTGGCCAGCTCCTGCCCCAAAGGCCACCACCCTGCAAAGCCCTCAGCCCCCTGCTGTGTCTCTCCCTCCGGAGGCCCCATGGGAAGGCTGGGTTAGAGCCCAGAGCTGCCCAGCAGGCCCCTCGGACAGACGCTGCACCAGCTGGGCACCCCTGCCAGGCTCCTGCCAAGACTGTGTTCTCTGCACCTTTGCAGCTGCTGCCAGGTCCGAAAACACTGTGAATGGTGCCGGGCCCTCATCTGCTGGCACGAGAAGCCCAGTGCCCTCCTGAAGGGAAGGACTGCTTGCTGCCACTCAGAAACAGGTAAGAGGACTGCCTCAAGGAAAGGCCTTTTTCCCTCGGGAGACATTATTGGTTAGAGAAAAGGACCACCTTCTCCAGGTCAGGGCAGAAGTTCTTGGAGGATGAAGCAGAAAGAAGGGAGAAAAAGAAGAGGATATTCATCCTACTGAGTCAGGTTTAGTTTATTCTAATGTGTGTTTTACTCAGAAGGGAGCTCTTTTATCCTTACTGGTGACTGTGTGACCTTTAACAAGTAACTTAACCTCTCTGAGCCTTAGTTTTCTTGTTAAAAAGATGTTGTGCAAATTGAATAAGTACTGATATAAAGTACCTAGTGTGTCACAGACTGTAGACATTCAACAGATGTTCATTCTCTTTCCC
>NW_006780322.1:3149153-3169439 GCF_000442215.2 Lipotes vexillifer
TCTTTCCCTTGAGAAATCATCTCCCCTTTCCCATCTGTGAAATGAGAGATTTGGCCTATAGAAGGTCTTGAAAGACTCTAAACTCTTAGAATCCTGTGATCTTCATTCAGTTTACCATCGTTGCTTGAATATTTTCTCCAACATCCACGAAAAAGATTGGACATCTGGATATGAGACCAAACTCACATCTCAGGAACCCTCATCCGAGCATCCCTTGCTCAGGGCTCCTTGAGTCAAATAGCAAATATATCCAGACAGGCTCTGAAAACTCTCACATGAACAAGTTTCTGGAACGCTGGGTTGCCCCACAAAGCCTGTCAGAAACTTAGAGTTCCTTTTTAGATGTAGTGGATCAGGAGACAATCACCCCACACTCGTCCACCTGGGGGTGTCCTCTTCTCTAGTAAACAGTCAGCATTCCAGACGAGATTGGGCGCGTTCAGAGTGGTATGGCCATAGCACAGTCAGCATTCCAGAAGCTCACGGTTGCATGGAGAAGACAGGAAGAAAAGCGCCTGGGAAGCTGGAACGCTGCGGTGTTCATTAGGCCTCCTGGTGATCTGACCTGGAGGGAACTGAAGGCCCTGGAGCGCCATTCACTTGGTCTTCATCTCAAGAGCCATAGTAATTGTGCATGAGCAGCCCTTTTGATTTAGGAAGGTGCTGATTCATTAATCCTCACGATAGCCTTAAGGAGGAGGTTGTGGGTAAACTGAGTCTGCTAAAGGCCTGCATGGGTGCCTCCCTGAGTCCCTGGGGGAGCTAGGATGAGACCCAAGTCCTCTGAAGGCCCCACTCACGTCTCCTTCACTACCTCAGGGGACCATCCATTGAGCTAATGAAGATAAATATTTTTGTTTTGTCTTTTAGCACCAATAGGAAAACTGCATATGCCTTTTTAAGAAAACTTATAGTAGATTTTGTGCCATCGGTCTGCACCTCGGCAGAGTCATTTAGGATAGAGTAAATTTCTTGTTAATGTCACTTCTTCCCTACTCACATTTGAGAGAATGTTAGCTTTGAACCTGGGGATGGATCCGACCTTCCAGAGATGGCCACCAAGGCTGACGCCCCTCTCCTCGAGTTAACAAGTACCTTCCCACCTCCAGAGGAACCATGGGAGGGACCAGAGCAGGAAGATGTCCAGGCTGGGCTGGACTCAGGAGCTGCTGGGGAATAGGTACACGCTGCCTCCCCGTGACAGGCACAGAGGATACCGTCAGGGCCCACCCATTGAGCAACAAGGGGGTCCATTCTTTTTTTTTTTTTTTTTTTTTTTTTTTTTTGCGGTACGCGGGCCTCTCACTGTTGTGCCCTCTCCCGCTGCGGAGCACAGGCTCCGGACCCGCAGGCTCAGGGGCCATGGCTCACGGGCCCAGCCGCTCCGCGGCATGTGGGAATCTTCCCGGACCGGGGCACGAACCCGTGTCCCCTGCATCGGCCGGCGGACTCTCAACCACTGCGCCACCAGAGAAGCCCAGGGAGTCCATTCTTATATAGCCTCGAGGGAAGCCATTCTGCTGCCAGAGCCCTAACCAGCTCATGAGCTGCCCACTAAGCAACCCCTGATGAGGGAACTGGCCGCAGACAGGGTTGAATCACCTCCAGTTGAATGAAGGCCCTCGTGACAGCACGCATCCCCATTCTCTTGTTTCCTTTGGCGCTGAAAGCACAGTTTCAGGAGCTTCTGCCCCTGAGGTTTAACCAGCAGAAGGTGGACTTGTCCGCCCAAAAGAACCTGGTGACTTTGGCTGGTGCATCCCCAAGTTTCTGTCCCAAGCCAGTTTTCCCAGCCTGGCTGGGGTCTGGCCTGCGGAGCTTAACCTGTTTTTCCTTCCTTCCAGTGGTCTGAAGAGCCCAGAGGAGGAGTTCTGCCAAATGGCCTGCGGCAGCCTGAGAAAGAAAGGACTTCTTGAGGACGGCACGGCGAGGGCTGCCTGGGACGGGCCAGCAGACCTTTCCTACTCTGCCTGCCCTCGCCTATGTGGGCTTTTTGTCTTGTGTGGGCCTTCATTCAAAACTCTGTCCACAACTCTGTCTGCTTGGGGTTATCCAGTGTGACCTGGAGAAGAAATAAGTGGACCACAGTCTAAAGACTGGTCAGAAATGAACGGCATGGGGTGGACCTCCTGTTTACCTAATGAGCTGTGTGCGTTGGCATCTGTGTCCAGGTGTGTGTAGGTGTGTTCTGCCAGTCACGGATGCCAGGCTGTGCTTTTTTTAATGGGCCCATCTCCCCACAACAGTCTCCATCCTGCCTGACACTGGAGATTCCTTTAGTTGTTACAGTTTTTTTCTTACCGCTTATGGGGGAAGAAGGTAGAAAAAAGCATAACTGCTTTTTGCTACGTGAAGACACCAGTATAAGAGGAGCCATGTCTGTCCTCTGTCTACAAAACCCTCAACCAGCCCGATATCTTCCACAGACACATGATGTTGAAGACCTTCCCGAGCTGTTGCCACCCTCAGAGATAACTTCTTATTTATTAGATGGACGATGGTGTTATTTTTAATCTCTTAAGTCAGTGTAAAAAGCGCAAAACGCTTTCAGACGTCTGCATTAATGATGTATGTATTGCTGGCCAAAAAGTTAGACTGATTAGAAATGTCTGGTCTCTTTGGAACAGCTAAAGCTTGGGAAAAACCACCAGGATAGGTGGAGATGGAAGCAGAGGATGAGTTGCTGATGGGAGCAAAGATTGGGGTTCAGAGGTCATGCCATTGAATACACAAAACTAGTAAACGCCCCAGGATACACTCTTGTTGAAAAGTTAGCAAATCTAGCAGTGGAGATCTGGCGTCTTGTCAAGGAAGAGGAAGAATGCCTGTGTGTGCCTCTACATGAGGGAAACACAGGCTACCCCGCTCTGTTATTAAACATACTGTCTGGTGGGCCCTCTGAGAATCTGTTTAGAAACAGAGCATTAGCAGAGGGCCGTGGGCATTTGGGGCTGCATCCTTGAAGGGGGACCAGTCACTTATATTCCATGTTGCTACTCAGTTGATGTTTTATTTTGAAAGGGAGAAATTGAACTTTCCTATTTATTTTTAAGCATTAGGAGAAATATTCCGGTGACGTTTTTTTTTCTTTTCCATCCAGGATGCCGTTTTTTGTTTTTTGGGTTTTTTTTAACAAAAATTCTAACAAGCCATCTCCACCGTGTGGGTCTCACTTTTCCCTCAGGGAAGGAGAAATTGTTCTCCTGGGTGCTTTCCAACCCAGTGGGTCTGCCTGTGGGAAATTCCAGTTCCCTCCAACTGCTCATCCCTAGGAATTGTCACTAAAATTTGGAAACAGGAAAACAATGAAATAATATGTAGACTCCATATGTGAGGGAACTCTTATTCCCTAATATTTGAAAAATGGAAGATTTCTACCTATTAACCCTTCAGTGCCTGTAGCGCCTCACATCGTGAAAGGGACCTTTAAAATAATGTCAAGTTGGCTTGAAATTCCTACCAGGTCATTTTGTCCTCCTCGAATTCTTCTGCCCCAGTATGTCTACTTCAGTGAATTTTCTCTGTATTTCTTACAGTTGAGACAATTATATGACACGTGTCTTAATTCTGGCACTTTTATTGAATGATGCAGCGCCCAAAGCGCCCGTAGCAGAAATGGGGTCCGTTCGCCAGCAGTGTAACTGACCACAGCTCCCGGGTTTTAGTCATAAAAGAAAATACGCCTAAGTTTGCATTCCTTAGGCTGGTCCTACAGCAGCAGATCTGTGGGCTGAGGCTTGACCATAGGAGACCAATGCAGTTGACACTGGTTTGTGGACCCCAGTTTGCACTCACTTTTCTTATCAGGCTCTACTGAAAGTCTGATTCCGGTTCGGAGAGACTAATGAAAGTGGAGTAGCATCACTTGTTTTTAACTTGAGATCACATTTTTACTTTAGGACAATCTTGACTCAGTCTTTTAGAGGCTATTTGAGGTCTGGTTGCCTTTAAAGAGTATGAACTGATGTTGAGAATGTCTCGTGGGGCTTTGTTCACCTACTGAGTGGAAGGATCAGTGTCCAGTCTTCAGGTGTCCAAGAGCCTCTGCAGAGGTGAGAATATAAGGATGGAAGCAGAGGGAACCTTCTTTGTTCCCTGTGGGGACCTCATATTTAGGGTCTGTGAATGCTCCAGTCCAGCAAGTCACGGCTGCCGGTGCCCCCTTTCTTGTGCCTGTACAACCATGCAGTGAATGGGCTCAAATGTGTGCCATCCTAGAAGTGCCTCTCAAAACAGTCCTCTGTAAACCAGCAGGTCTGAAGGGAGTTGGAAGCAGAGGTGGGGTCAAGGCAGGCCTGGTTGGACCTTTGTCCATGCTCCAGGATGTGAGAACCTTGCTTCTTTAGTGATTTCTCTCCTAGAAATCAGATGGCCAACAAGCATTGGATTCCTATGCCATTAATGGCATTGGTACTTCTTTGGCATTGGTTACCTGTAAAAACGCCCCCTTTTCAGGTTAAAAATCATCTCCTAATCCATCTCCATAGGTTCCCCATGTTTCCTTGCTTTTTAGAAAGCCAAGTTCATTACGATCAGGGAATCATTCCCAAGATCTGACATGGTAAGCGGCCACACACACCTGGGGGCGGGGAACACAGCCGTTTCCAATGTCTGTCTCAGGAGAAATGTAAAGCCCCCATTTAAAAAAAAAGGGAGGGGGTGCTTCCAAATGTTTTGTGGGGCCTGGATTTTCCCTCTGCTCTACAGGCTGTGACTTCTTTAAGCATACTGGTGGGAGACGTCTTCTGCTAATGAAAGGAGAGACAGCGGCCAATCCTGATCTGGAAGACACATCTGGATACACATGTGACCAAGCAAGATATGAGTTTGCTATTGTGTGCCAGAAGAGAAGGGGGGCAGGATGTCCCCAGAGTCTATCTGCCATGAAAGGAGACTGCGGGATTGACATTCCCCCATCCGTATTGATGAGGGAGGAGGTGTGCTTCCAGAGCTTCCTGGGAGCCTGGTCTGTGCAATTGGAGAAAGTGTCTGGTATCTTCAGCTTTCCCAGGTCTGGGCTGCCTCGGTGCATAAGAACCGCTGGCTGTGGCTACTCTTCCAGGCAGTTTTGGCAGGAACAGTGCTCAGGAGACCCCAGCCCCTTAGTAGGATCTGGGCTTTGATTCCTGCCAACCTGCTCAGCTGAGGAGGGGGCAGGGGATGATTCAAAAGCCCAGGACCAAGGGGGACATCACAGAAACAAGATGAACACACATGTTTGTTCTTAATGTTCTAACATAAGACCTGTTCTCTGGAGCCACTGATTTTACCAGGCTTTCTAAAAGATCTCGTGGCAAGCACACACGTAGTACTGCACACTCAACCCCTCTTCCTATTGTAATAATTTACTGAAGTGTTCAACTTCTCATTATCTTATTATAACAAACCTGATGCTTTTTTTTTTAGAACTTGTTACTCTGACTTCTGTATATGTTGCACTGAAAAGGTTAATATTTAATGTTTTAATTTATTTTGTGTGGTAAGTTAATTTTGATTTCTGTAATGCATTAATGGGATTAGCAGTTCTCTTCCTTAATGTCTGAATTGTACTTATTTAAAGAGTAGTGAGCAGTGTAAAACGCAGTTGTGTTTTTCAGTAATGTGTATTGTTGTTCAGTTGTACTGTACCTTGTTTGGAAGGATGAAGGAATGAACTCTTTTTTTTCCTAAATCAAGAATAGAGCTTTTCTTTCATGAGATTGGGAGATGGCTGAAGCACATTTAAGATTCTTCTCTGCAAATGTGAATGATGAGAAAAAAACTAGATGCTCTTTTGCAAAATGTGGGAATCCCAAAATTAACTTTAGTTGATCCCTGTCTGCTTGGAAAAAACAAATTCCCTGAAGTTCTTCTCAATATACCAGTATTTCATTTACTATGTGTCCAACAATACACTAACTAGTGTGAAAGAAAAGATGAAACATACAATCCCTGCCCCAAAGGAATTAAAATCTGGCTGAGACTGACTGACATGCAGAAAATAATTCCAGACTAATTCCAGCCAAAATACAAATGACGCCCGAAATTCTAAGGTAGAGAGTGCGTGTTAACAGTTATGATTCTCCAAGTGTGGTCCCCAGACCAGCATTATCAGCGTCACCTGGGACCGTCTTAGGAACGCAAATTCTCAGGCCCCACCCCCCAAGCCTATTAAACTCTCGAGATGCCCCATGCCCCCTCCACCTTCCAGATGATTCTGATACATGCTCAAGTTCGAGAACCACTGTGCTATAGGACTCGGAGGACCCATCCAGGAAAAAGCCCCCATGAACTTGGAATCAGCCAGACCTTCCCTCATTTACCCAGGTGACTTGCAGTTGCCAGCTTGAATCCATGGTCTGGATCGTTAGGGCCCAGCCTTTGGGGATGCTGTCGGCCCACACTTCAGACCCCTGTTTTGCCTGGCTGCTGTATGCCCTGACTCCTGCCTGGCCCGGCCTTGGGGTGTGACCTAGCCTTGCCTCCCCTCTAGCTCGGAGCTCCTTGCCCCACAGCAGCCTGGAATTCTAGCCCCAGCGCTCTTTCCCCGTCTCCTGAAACTCCCTCTTCCACACTGGCCGCGTCCACAGGACTTGCTCTGCAGGTGCTGAGCTTTTTGCCTCTGCCTTTCACCTCCAGAAACAGGAAGTGCCTGTGGTCACACGCCCCTGGGTCGAGCAATGCCTTTTCCACTAAGCTAGTGTCTCTCACCCCAGATCAATTGAATTCTAGAATCTGTAGGGGTGGAGCTTGAGCATCTTTTAAAAATCTTTCCCCCTGATTCTAATCCAATCCCTACTGCCCTCTGGAATATGCCAAGCCCCAGGGAGCACATGGCACAGGAGAGGTTTCATGCCTGGAGCTGAGATACCTATCCAGGGCGTCCCACCCTAGTCCATGCTTAAGTATCCCTTAATATCCAGCAGATGTTAGCCCTGGGGAAACAGGGAGGCTTGGACCTCCTTTCAAGTGGGATCATCTAAAGCAAAGACGTGAGATAACACCTGTGGGAACAGGGCCCTCTGAGGAGTACCATGTGGCTGATGCTTGAGGTTACGCACAACTGGGCAATGGCTTTTCAGGAGCCAAATTTTGCAATTGGGAATGAAAATGTGGTGACATTGATACTGAAAAGTAAACAGGAGAGGAAAAAAATCCTCTCTCCAGGGACATTTACCTCAATGGAAGCTTCAGGCCCTGATGTGCAGGGGAACAGGGGCCCTAGGACGGGAGGAGCCCCTGCTGCCATGAAGTCCTCCAGGGCAAGTCCAAGTGTGGCAGGGGAGCCCCTCTCAGGGGGGTCAGGGGAGTGGAGTTGAGAACTGGGCAAGGGAACAGCTCCACTCCCTGGGCTGGTCTGCCTTGCCTGTTCCAGGGAAGGGTTCCTCGGGTCTAGAAATGTGACATCCCAGAATGACTGTGCTGTAAAGAGCTGGCATCATTTAAACCTTGTCCCACCAGGGCAGAGCAGGCAGCGGCACCCTCCCCTGCAGCATGGCACTCCCACCTGCCTTTGTAAAAGAAGCCCCCAAAACAGAGCACAGGGGCTCCGGGTCCCTGTGGTGGAAGGAGGCCCGGAGGTGAAGACCTGGGCTTGGCTGCAGCCCTGCTTTTGGCTGTGTCACCCTAGGGCGGTACTAATTCTTTCAGAACCTCCAGTCCCTGCCTATTTAGCTCCTCCCCATTTAGCTCAGGGAGCTGTTGAGGTAAAACTTATAAACTCCCACTTGCTCAGCCTCATTCTTGGAATAAAAAAATCTAGTGCTGGGGGCTTCCCTGGTGGCGCAGTGGTTGAGAGTCCGCCTGCCGATGCAGGGGACACGGGTTCATGCCCCGGTCCGGGAAGACCCCCCCTGCCGCGGAGCGGCTGGGCCCGTGAGCCATGGCCGCTGAGCCTGCGCGGCCGGAGCCTGTGCTCCACAACGGGTGAGAGGCCCGCGTACCGCAAAGAAAAAAAAAATATCTAGTGCTGTCCTAAATGCCGTTGACACGTTGCCCACCTCAAGGGAGGCCTCACTCCTCCATCCTCCAGTGACATTCAATCCAAGGTGAAAAAAGGCATGAGGAGGGGAGATTGTATGAGAACTATTTCCAGAGAGCCAGTGGCAAAAGGGACCACATCCAGAGGGTCATGGTCCCAGGACACCACCTTTAGAAGTGGTTAAGGACATAGAGGGGTGAGGAACACTCTCCTTGGACGTAGGAAGGTGTTCATTGTGGCCTCAAGTTGCAGAGCCAGAGACAAGGAGGTTGACCTCAGCTCATCAGAGGGTCTTTCTCATCATCAGAGCCACCTCCTGTTCCAGAGCCACCTACTGTTCTCCCTAACACCAAAGTGATCAAGCAGAGACTGGCTGGCCACCAGGGACACAGTGGGTGCCTGGTGAACTAGAACATGAGCCGGAAGACCTTGGGGCCAGTCTTCCTCTAAGTATCCTGACCACCGTCTCCTGCCCATGAGTCCACGGGCTACCCCAGCCCTCCAAACCTCCACCTACCACAGCACCCTTCCGCAACAGTCTTTGTGAGCCCAGACTTCAGCCTCTGTCCTCCCCTTGTCCTGCTGTGGGTCTTGTGGCCTCCCAGAGCTTCTCGGTGATGGAGGGGCATCTCAGGCCCTGCCCAGCCCCCTTCCCTCCCACCTGCTGTCTTTAGAGCCCCTGTGGCTTAACCATACTCAGGAGGGTCCCTATACAGGGACCACAGCTCCAGTAACTCTCATGAGAGGGCCTTCCCTGGCTCCCTCTCTATCCCCAAGTGCCGAGATGTACTAGTGCCCTCCCAGATCCACTCTTCACCATCCCCTGCCCAGTGCCCCACTGTGGACAGCCTCTGTAGGGCTCTCTTGCCCAGTGGCTTCTGGTTCAGCTAGTGGGAGGCCCTGGAGGAGAGACCGGGGTCATTTGTTTGTTTGTTTTTATGGTGCAATTCTTTTCTGTTTTTTGGTTTGGGGTTTTTTTTCGGTGTGTGGACCTCTCACTGTTGTGGCCTCTCCCATTGCGGAGCACAGGCTCCGGATGCACAGGCTCAGCGGCCATGGCTCACCGGCCTAGCCGCTCCGCGGCATGTGGGATCCTCCCGTACCGGGGCACGAACCCATGTCCCCCGCATCAGCAGGTGGACTCTCAACCACTGCGCCACCAGGGGAGCCCTCTTTTCTGTTTTTTAAATTTACCTATAGTTGATTTACAATATTATATTAGTGACAGGTGTACAGCATAGTGACTCAATATTTTCATAGATTATATGAAATTTTATAAAGTCATTATACTCCGTTTAAAATGACTGCAAGATAATGGCTATATTTCCCTGTGCTGTACAATAAATTCCTGTTGCTTCTCTGAGACGGAGGTATTTTAACCCCCCTCCCTTCCTGCTCCAGTGCTGTGTCTCCAATAATTACACCCCAGCACTAGGCTCTCAGGGCCCCTCCTCCTTCCAGCTCTCACCACACTTCATTTACGCCACTCCCTCCCCTTGTCCCTTCTGCTCTGGGGTGGTAATGGCTCCCCACAGTTGCCAGTTTTAACTCTGCCAATCTTGCCCACCCCACCCCAACCTCCACCTTGCCCTTTAATTTCCAGGGATGCTTAACCCTAGGCTAAAATGTCAAATGCCATCAGGAGTGAAGCTGTTAATGGGAATTAGTGCAACTGCTGGATGGGAGCGTAAATGCCCACAAGTAGTTTGCATCTGGCATGGGAGGTGGACATTGGGATAAACTGGGGTGCACAGACCTCTTCTGAAGGGGGCGATCATGTCTCAGTTCCAGCCCATAATTGATATCCAGCAAGGTGGCCCGATTTTCCATTTTTTCAAGAAAAGCAGAAAATCTGGATTTTCTTCATGAAATATCTCCATTTCTAAATGTGACTCAAATTCATAAACCACTCTGTGGCCACACCGAAATCTGTCTGCAATTTAGCCTGATGGATGAAGGATGCAAGGTGATGCAATAACTCTTTGTTGAACAAAATCCTCAGATATACGGGGCTTTGGTTGGACCAATGTCTGTCTCTGGAGGCAGGAGAGCAACATCACGTGGGATCACTGGGTCCTGTGGAGCTGCCTTATCTGGACTTGGTTTTGGATGCTACGGCTGGACACTTCACAGGTCAAATAGGAAACCAGGGAGAGTCCCAAAGACCTATCTATCATGAGAGTTTTGCTTCTAGGCAAAAACACATTACATGTTCTGACCAGTATCTTACCAAGAACTTTGTCACAGCCTAGGTGAATTTAACAGGAATATTTTTCCCTTTTTCCCCCCAGATTTTTTGAGAAAGAAATGACATTTAACATTGTGTAAGTTTAAGGTGTACAGTGCAATGATTTGATGCATGTATCTATTGCAAAATGACTACCACAGTAGGGGAATAAATCACAGCAAGATCCTTCTTGACCCATCTCCTAGAGTAATGGAGATAAAAACAAAAATAAACAAATGGGACCTAATGAAACTTAAAAGCTTTTGCACAGCAAAGGAAACCATAAACAAGACCAAAAGACAGCCCTCAGAATGGGAGAAAATATTTGCAAATGAATCAACTGACAAAGGATTAATCTCTAAAATTTACAGGCAGCTCATGCAGCTCAATAACAAAAAAATAAACAACCCAATCCAAAAATGGGCAGAAGACCTAAATAGACATTTCTCCAAAGAAGATATACAGACTGCCAACAAACACATGAAAGAATGCTCAACATCATTAATCATTAGAGAAATGCAAATCAAAACTACAATGAGATATCATCTCACACCAGTCAGAATGGCCATCATCAAAAAATCTAGAAACAATAAATGCTGGAGAGGGTGTGGAGAAAAGGGAACACTCTTGCACTGCTGGTGGGAATGTGAATTGGTTCAGCCACTATGGAGAACAGTATGGAGGTTCCTTAAAAAACTACAAATAGAACTACCATATGACCCAGCAATCCCACTACTAGGTATATACCCTGAGGAAACCAGAATTCAGAAAGAGTCATGTACCAAAATGTTCATTGCAGCTCTATTTACAATAGCCCGGAGATGGAAACAACCTAAGTGCCCGTCGTCGGATGAATGGATAAAGAAGATGTGGCACATATATACAATGGAATATTACTCAGCCATAAAAAGAAACGAAATTGAGCTATTTGTAATGAGGTGGATAGATCTAGAGTCTGTCATACAGAGTGAAGTAAGTCAGAAAGAGAAGGACAAATACCGTATGCTAACACATATATATGGAATTTAAGAAAAAAAAAATGTTATGAAGAACCTAGGGGTAAAACAGGAATAAAGACAGAGACCTACTGGAGAACAGACTTGAGGATATGGGGAGGGGGAAGGGTGAGGTGTGTTAGGGCGAGAGAGAGACATGGACATATATATACTAACAAACGTAAGGTAGATAGCCAGTGGGAAGCAGCCGCATGGCACAGGGAAACCGGCTCGGTTCTTTGTGGCTGTCTGGAGGGGTGGGATAGGGAGGGTGGGAGGGAGGGAGACAAAGAGGGGAGAGATATGGGAACATATATATATGTATAACTGACTCACTCTGTTATAAAGCAGAAACTAACACACCATTGTAAAGCAATTATACCCCGATAAAGATGGTAAAAAAAAAAAAAAAAGAAAAGAAATGACATATAACATTGTGTAAGTTTAAGGTGTACAGTGCAATGATTTGATGCATGTATCTATTGCAACTTGACTACCACAGTAGGGGAATTAACACTTCCACTCCCTCACATAGTTACCATTTTTGTGTGTGTAGTGAGGACACTCAATATCTAATCTCTTAGCAACTTTCAAGTGTATAATACATATATTTAACTATAGTCACAGTGCTGTACATTGTATCCCCAGAACTTACTCATCTTACAACTGGAAGTCTGTACCCTTTGACAAACTTCTCCCCATTTCTCCCACCCCCCACCAGCTCCTGGCAGCCACTATTCTACTCTGTTTCTGTGAGTTCAGCTTTTTTAGATTCCACATATAAGTGAAGACTTACAGTATTTGTCTTTCTCTGTCTGACTTATTTCACTTCGCATAATGCTCTCAAGGCTCATCCATGTTGTGACAAATGGCAGGATTTCCTTCTTTCTCGTGGCTGGGCAATATTCCATTGTGTATATATGGCACATCTTTATCCATTCATTCACTGGTGGACACTTAGTTTGTCTCCGTATCTCAACTATTGTGAATAATGTTGCAGTGCACAAGGAAGTGCAGGTATCTCTTTGAGAACCAGATTCCATTTTCTTTGGTTATATACCAAGAAGTGGGATTGCTGAACCATATTGTGTTCTGTTTTTAATTTTTTTTAGAAACCTCCGTACTGTTTTCCATAATGGCTGCACCAATTTACATTCACTCCAGCAGTGCACAGGAGTTCCTTTACTTCACATCCTCGCCAACACCTGGTTTTGGATCTAGCCCTTCCATGTCCAGCCCCACCTCCTACCAAGGTAATAGCTCCCAGCACACTCTGAGGAAAGACGACTGGTGTTCATGTCAGATCCAGCTCTCCCACCAAAGCCACTGGGCACACGCAGACTGTATAAGGACGCTCCCACACAAGGACACCCCTTTAAGACCACAATAGGTAACCATTTCACCTAATCTCATAGAGACAGAGAAAGTTAAGCAAATTGAGAAGAAAGAGGAATTTGTTTCAGTTGAAAGGGCAAGAGAAAAACCCTGAATAAAACAACTAATGAAACAGAATTCTTAAGACAGCAAGAGAAAAACAAAAAGCTATATACAAGGGAACCCCAAAAGGCTGATTTTTCTGCAGAAACTTTTTCCTTTTCTGCAAAAGGAAGTGGCATGCCCTAAGAATTCTCTCTTTAACTTGTATCATTTTAATTATGTCATGTTTTCGTGTGGACCTGTTTGGGTTCATTTCGTTTGGGACCATTTGTGCCTCCTGTACCTGGATACCTGTTTCTTTCTTCAGGTTTGGAAAGTTTTCAGCCATAATTTTATCATATATCAATATCAGTGTCTAGGTTGCTGGTCTTTTGTTTTCAGCACCCAATACAAGAGCACCTAAATATACTGTGTGGGCCAAAAAGTGCCTTCAGTTTTCTAAGTAAAAGTAAAAGACATATTTTTCATTTTCACCAAGAACTTTATTCAACAACGTTTTCACCCTCTTGTTCCACTACCTTCTGCCATTTTTCAGGCAACTTCCTAATTCCATCTTCCCAAAACTTTTTATCTTTTTGAGCAAAGAACTGTTCCAGGTGCCTTTTACAGTCTTCCATTAAGAGAATTTTGTAAAGACCGAAATAAATGGAAATCTGAAGGTGCAATTTCTGGTGAATACAGCAGATGAATCAGAACTTCCCAGCCAAGCTGTAACAGTTTTTGCCTGGTCATCAAACAAACACGTGGTCTTACGTTATCCTGATGGAAGCTTATGCGTTTTCTATTGACTAATTCCGGACACTTTTCATCGAACGCTGCTTTCAGTTGGTCTAATTGGGAGCAGTACTTGTTGGAATTAATTGTTTGGTTTTCTGGAAGGAGCTCATAATAGAGGACTCCCTTCCAATCCCACCACATACACAACATCACCTTCGGATGAAGACCGGCCTTTGGTGTGGTTGGTGGTGGTTCATTTCGCTTGCCCCACGATCTCTTCTGTTCCACATTGTGGTACAGTATCCACTTTTCATCGCCCATCATAATTTGTTTTAAAAACAGAACATTTTCATTACGTTTCAGCAGAGAATTGCATGCGGAAATACGGTCAAGAAGGTTTCTTTCACTGAACTTATGTGGAACCCAAACATCAAAGCAATGGACATAACCAAGCTGGTGCAAATGATTTATAACGCTTGATTTGGATATTTTGAGTATGTCGGCTATCTCCCACGTGGTATAACGTTGATTTGTTCTCAGTTATTGCTTTGATTTGATCACTAACAACTTCAACTGGTCTATCCAACCGTGGAGCATCATCCAGCGAGAAATCTCCAGCACAAAACTTCGCAAACCACTTTTGACACGTTCGATCCATCACAACTCCTTCTCCATATACTGCACAAAACTGTTTGTGCATTTCAGTTGCATTTTTACCTTTCTTGAAATAATAAGGCATAATATGTGAAAAATGTTGCTTTTTTCTTCCATCTTCAATATTAAAGTGGCTACACAAAAATTCACCAATTTTGATGTCTTTTTTTAAACGCACACTGATATGACAGCTGTCACATACAATCTAACAAAAAAAGACAACTAAGTGCTACTAGAGCCATCTTATGGAAAAAAACGAACGAAATTTTGGCCCACCCAATACAAATTCCAAGACTGTATCAGGAAGACATTGACAGCCTGAACAGGCTGATCACAAGTAATGAAATTAAATTTGTAATTTAAAAAAGACTCCCAGCAAACGGAAGTCCATGACCATATTGCTTCAAAGGGGAATTCTACCAAACATACCAAGAATTGTTAGTACCTATCCTTCTCAAACTATTCCACAAAACTGAAGAGGATGGAACACTCCCAAATTCATTCTACGAGGCCACCATTACCCTGATACCAAAACCAGACAAGGACACTACAAAAAAGGAAAATTACAGGACATTATGTCTGATGAATATAGATGCAAAAATCCTCAACAAAATATTAGCAAATCAAATTCAGCAATATATAAAAAGGATCATATACCATGATCAAGTGGAATTTATTCCAGGGATGCAAAGATGGTTCAATATTTGCAAATCAATCACCGTGATACACCCCTTTAACAAAAGGAAGGATAAAAATTACATGATTATCCTAACAGATGCAGAAAAAGCATTTGACAAAACTCAACATCCATTCACAATAAAAACTCTCCTTAAAATTGGTATAGAGGGAATAAATTTCAACATAATAAATGCCATTTATGACAAGTCCACAGCTAACATCATACTCAATGGTGAAAAACTGAAAGCCTTCCCTTTAAAATCATGGACAAGGGTGCCCACTCTAGCCACTTATATTTAACATAGTATTGGAGGTTCTAGCCACAGCAATCAGATAAGAAAAAGAAATAAAATGCATACAAATTGGAAGGGATGAAGTAAAAATGCCACTATTTGCAGATGACATGATACTATACATAGAAAACTCTAAAATCTCCAAACCAAAACCAAAAACAAAAACAAATCTATTAGAACTTATAAATGAATTCATTAAAGTTGCAGGATACAAGATTAATATACAGAAATCTGTTGCTTTTCTATACACTAATAATGAACTATCGGAAAGAGAAAGCAAGAAAACAATCCTATTTAAAATAGCATCAAAAAGAATAAAATATCTAGGAATAAACTTAACTAAGGAGGTGAAAGATCTATGCTCTGGAAACTACAAAAACTGAAAAAGGAAATTGAAGATGATACAAAGAAATGGAAAGATATCCCATGTTCTTGGAGTGGAAGAATTGATATTGTTAAAATGGTCACACTACCCAAAGCAATCTACAGATTTAATGCAATCCCTATCAAAATACCCAGGACATTTTTCACAGAACCAGAGCAAATTATCCTAAAATTTATATGGAATCACAAAAGACCTCTAATTGCCAAAGCAATCTTGAGAAAAAGAACAAAGACTGGAGGTTATACCTCCCAAACTTCACACTATACTGCAAAGCTACAGTAATCAATAGAGCATGGTACTGGCACAAAAACAGATATATAGGTCAATGGAACAGAATAGAGAGTTCAGAAATAAACCAATGCCCTTAGGGTCAATTAATCTACAACAAAGGAGGCAAGAATATACTGTACAGAAAAGACAGTCTGTTCAATACGTGGTGCTGGGAATACTGGACAGCTACATGTAAAGAATGAAATTAGAACAATTTCTCATAACATACACAAAAAAATAAACTCAAAATGGATTAAGGACCTAAATGTAAGATCTGAAACCATAAAACTCCTAAAAGAGAACGTAGGTGGAACACTCTGACATAAATCGCAGCAATATTTTTTTGAATCTGCCTCCTAAGGCAAAAGAAACAAAAGCAAAAATAAATGAAAGGGACGTAATTAAACTTCAAAGCTTTTGCATAACAAAGAAAACCATTGACAAAATGAAAAGACAACCTACTAAATGGGAGAAAATACTTGCAAATGATATGACTGATAAGGGGTTAATACCCAAAATACATAAATAGCTCATACAGCACAATATTTAAAAAAACAAACAACCTGATTAAAAAATGGTCATTAGATCTGAATACTTTTTTTTTTTTTTTGCGGTACGCGGGCTTCTTACTGTCGTGGCCTCTCCCGTTGCGGAGCACAGGCTCTGGACGCATAGGCTCAGCGGCCATGGCTCATGGGCCCAGCCGCTCCACAGCACGTGGGATCTTCCCGGATCGGAGCACAAACCCGTGTCCCCTGCATCGGCAGGCGGACTCTCAACCACTGCGCCACCAGGGAAGCCCCCCGAATACTTTTCTAAAGAAGACATACAGATGACCAACAGGCAAATGGAAAAATGCTCAACATCACTAATCATCTGAGAAACGCAATTCAAAGCCACAATATCACCCCACACTTGTCAAAATGGTTACATCAAAAAACCTACAAATGGGCTTCCCTGGTGGCGCAGTGGTTGAGAGTCCGCCTGCCGATGCAGGGGACACGGGTTCGTGCCCCAGTCCAGGAAGATCCCACATGCGGCGGAGCAGCTGGGCCCATGAGCCATGGCCGCTGAGCCTGTGCGTCCGGAGCCAGTGCTCCGCAACGGAAGAAGCTGCAACAGTGAGAGGCCCGCGTACCAGAAAAACAAACAAACAAACAAAAACCTACAAAAAACAAATGTTGTCAAGGATGTGGAGAAAATGGAACCCTAGTACCTTGTTGGTGGAGCTGTAAATTGGTGCCGTCACTATGGAAAACAGTATGGAGAATCTTCAGAAAACTAAAAACTAAATATGATCCAGCAATCCCATTGCTGGGTGTATGTCCAAAGAAAATAAAAACACTAATTCAAAAAGATACATGCACCCCAATGTTCATAGCAACATTATTTACAATAACCAAGATATGGAAGCAACCTATGTGTCCATCAGCATATGAATGGATAAAGAAGATGTGATATATATATATAATGGAATACTACCCAGCCATAAAACAGAATGAAATTCTGCCATTTGCAACAACACGGGTGGACCTAGAGAGTATCATGCTTAGTGAAGTAAGTCAGACAGAGAAAGACAAATACTCCATGCTATCACTTATATGTGGAATCTAAAATATAAAACAAATATATATGAGAAAACAGAAACAGACTCACAAATATAGAGAACAAACTAGTGGTTACAAGTGGGGAGGGGCAAGATAGGAGCAGGGGATTAAGAGATACAAACTACTATGTATAAAATAAATAAGCAACAAGGATATTTTGTGCAGCACAGGAAATACAGCTATTATCTTATTTTGTAATGGCTATAATCTATAAAAATATAATATGGAAAAATTATCGTGTCACTATTCTGTATACCTGAAACTAATATCATATTGTAAATCAAGTATACATCAATCTTTAAAAAAACCTACACCAAGGACCTACTGTATAGCACAAGGAACTACATTCAATACATTGTAATAACCTATAGTGGAAAAGAATCTGAAAAAGAATATCTATCTATACCTGAATCAGTTTGCTGTACGCCTGAATCTAACACAACATTGTAAATCAATTATACTTCAATTTTTAAAAAACCTAACTGTATACTGCTTATAAGAAATGTATCTTGGGCTTCCCTGGTGGCGCAGTGGTTGAGAGTCCGCCTGCCGATGGAGGGGACACAGGTTCGTGCCCCGGTCCAGGAAGATCCCACGTGCCATGGAGTGGCTGGGCCCGTGAGCCATGGCCGCTGAGCCTGCGCGTCCGGAGCCTGGGCTCCACAACGGAAGAGGCCACAACAGTGAGAGGCCCGCGTACTGCAAACAGTGAGAGGCCCGCGTAAAAAAAAAAAAAAAAAAAAAAAAAAAAAAGAAATGTATCTTAAAAATAAGGGTACAGAAAAATTGAATATAAAAGAGTAGAAAAATATAGGCTATAAAAATGCCAAGTAAAAGAAAGCTGGTGTGGCTATACTCACATAAGATAAAGTGTACCCCAAGGCATTTCATAATGCTAAAAGGTTACATTTACCAGGAAGATATAAAAACTTAAAATGTGCCATGTGTGTGCCAAATGGCATTGTTTCAAAAATACATAAGGCAAAAATGAACACAGAGTATATACTGCTCCTAACAGGTAAGACACTTTCTAGAAAGAAACATTTATACCCATGGACATTTATTTAATTTAAAATTGGAAGGAAGATGAGAAGAACCAAATTCCTGGGCACACCCTGAAGATAAACACAAGTGTGTTATACTCAGAAAAAATGTATACAGTATGTATACAGACTGAGCTACCATGGTTTTTTTCCCAATCTTTGAAGCAAAAGAAGAAAAGTTAAAGACTCTATGACCACTCTAACCCGGATATTCTCCCCTGTCCTCCTTCCATACCCAATCTGAGAATCTTCCTATTTCCCTCTAGATTATGTGGGGGAGAAAGTAGGGATGCAGGAAAAGACACCAAAACTCTCTGTGGATCTCCCAAAGCCAAGTAGTCTTCTGACCACTCTTCTGCTGCTGATCTTTGCTACAGTGTAGCTTAATGTTATGAGCACAGCTTGAAAGTCAGTTTGCTCAAGTTCAAATCCCAGATCTGTCGCTTATTAGCTGTGTGAACTTGGGTAATTTAGTTAATATCTGTGCACCTCAGTTTCCTTCACCATAAAATGGGGATACCCTCAGAACTGATTGCAGAGATTAAATATGTAAACTTTACAAAGCTTAGAACTGTATCTGGCACACAGTATAGGCTGTCATTTTCATCTGCTTCATCCTCTGCACTTTGATGGACTGCAATCTTCAACTGGATCAGAAATACATTCCAAATATTCTGTGACCTTCTACCCACTTAGGGATCTGTGGACATAAATATCTCTCAATTGAATATGATTGGTTGATCCATATAGGGTTTAATTATGGCCATATCCAAGGATTACTCTCTGAATATATACATACAGGTGAACACTAGGTTATTTCCATTCTGGAAAAGAAAGTACAGATGATGTAACTCTAGTAAAGGCATATTGAGAACCCAATTCCAATGCTATGCTCTTTGAGTTGAACTCTGAGCGGTCATAAACACTCTCAAAAGCATTCAACCTGTGACTGGGATGTTTCCTTGAGTAAATATTTGAAATACTGACATGGAATAAAGGGCATATATCAAACACTGGAAGCAATCTTTTTCACACAAAGCCATTCGCTTTTTTCTTTTATTTATTACTTACTTATTTATTTATTTTTGGCTGCGTTGGGTCTTCGTTGCTGCGCACGTGCTTTCTCTAGTTGCAGCGAGCGGGGGCTACTCTTCGTTACAGTGCACTGGCTTCTCATTGCAGTGGCTTCCCTTGTTGTGGAGCACGGGCTCTAGGCTTCAGTAGTTGTGGCTCGCAGGCTCTAGAGCGCAGGCTCAGTATTTGTGGCGCAGGGGCTTAGTTACTCCACAGCATGTGGAATCTTCCCCAACCAGGGATCAAACCCATGTCCCCTGCATTGGCAGGAGGATTCTTAACCACTGCACCACAAGGGAAGCCCAGGCCATCCACCTTGAAACAACAAACTTTAAGTTTGACCCAGAAAGTGTACAATTCACACTCTCTAAAGACAATATACTAAAGCTATAAATAAATCATATGAATTTAAACAGCTACAACAATAACAGCAACAAAATGTTTTCATTAAGAAAAGACTCAAATAATTTTGGCCAGGAGACAGATAGATAAATATAAAACTGAAAACTGACTACAAAATAACAAAAACAGATTACATATCAAAATTTATAATCTGTAGCCAGTTGATTCAGAAGTAAAATCACCTTTATTATTTAATTAAATTAACCAAAGAACAAACAAAATAACT
This sequence comes from Lipotes vexillifer, assembly GCF_000442215.2. Lineage (NCBI taxonomy): Eukaryota > Metazoa > Chordata > Mammalia > Artiodactyla > Lipotidae > Lipotes > Lipotes vexillifer. The sequence continues at coordinate 3,169,122 of NW_006780322.1, forward strand.
AAATGTTCAATTCAATAATTTACAAAAGAACCAACAAAATGCCTAAAGAAAGTAGAAGAAGGAAAACCATAAAGATAAAACCAGGAATAAATAAATCAAAAACAGAAATACATTCGATTCAGTAAATAAATTCAAGTGTGCTTTCTTTGAACAAACAAATCCAAACAAGAAAAAAAGAAAACGGTAAAGAAATCCAAAACTCAAAATTCAAATGATAAAGCATTATAATAACAGATAGTGAGTAAATTTATTTTCAAAGAATGCTAATCATTTATGCTAATGACTTTTAAACCTCCATGAACTGACCAATTTCCTGCT
>NW_006780322.1:3169451-3192223 GCF_000442215.2 Lipotes vexillifer
CCTGCTGAAAATATGTCACCAAAAATGACCCTACGACAAGCATAAAATTTAACTAGGCAGGCCACTCTGTCTAGGGAAAAGTCTGAGAAATAGATCTAATATAACCCTCATTTGCTTAGAAGACTTCAGACCCAATTTAGTTCAGTGTTTGTTTTTCTTTCCTTTCCTCTCCTCCTTCCCTCCCCTCAGTTCCCCACTTCTCAGACTTCATATAAAAGTTATGTCCCATCACGAGAAACAAAAAACAAAAACAAAATTAAAGACCAATATCTCACGAATGTGAATGCAAAAATCCTCAATAAAATACTAGCAAACTGAATTCAGTAACACCCAGTAACATCCAGAAACATGTAAAAAAGAATTATAACCATGAGCTAGTGAGATTTATCCCAGGAATACAAGGTTATTTTAATATGTGTAAATAAATTAATGTAATACATTATATAAGTAGAATAAAAAATAAAAGCCACATGATCTTCTCAATAGATGCAGACATGCTTTTGAAGAACTCCAACAACCTTTCATTATAAAAAAACACTCAACAAACTAGGACTAGAAAGAATCTTTCTCAGCCTGATTAAGAACATCTACAAACAGCCCACATTTAACTAATACATACTTAATGGTGAAAGGCCGGGTGCTTACCCCACTAAGATCAGAAATAAGAGAAGGATGTCCACTCTCACCACTTCTATTCAACATTGTACTGGAGGTTTTAGCCAGGGCAATTAGGCAAGAAAAAAGGAAGTGATTTCTATTTGCAGATTACATGATCTTGTATATAGAAAATCCTAAGGAATCTACTAAATATATTAGAATCTACTAAAAATATATTAGAACTAATAATTGCAGCAAGGTTGCAGGATACAAGATTAATACTTTAAAAACTAACTGTATTTCTATACGTTTGCAATTAACAATCCAAAAATGAAATTAAGAAAACAATTCCATTCACAACAGCATCAAAAAGAATAAAATACTTAGGATTAAATTTAACAAAAGAATTACAAGACTTAAACTTGGAAAACTACAAAACACTGTTGAAAGAAATTAAATTAAGACTTAAGTAAAGGAAAATCATCCCATGTCTATGGATTGGAAGACATAACATTGTTAAGATGGCAATATGCATATATGTGGAGGGAGGAAAAGGACATGTGCCTTGGGGCTATGTATAGTCTATACAATACTATCTATTGAGTATAAGCACAATAATATTATTTGCGTAAGGCGTTGATCATAATTCTGTGTTATAGCCTTTATTTTTCTTTATTCTTTGATCTGCTACATTAAAATGTCAACAAATAAGAGAAGTTGGTTAAGGACAGACTGTTTAGTCCCATGATCTCTGCTTCACTTTCCTTGGACTTATGTGATCCTTCAGTAATGCTCATCTTGGGCTTCCCTGGTGGCGCAGTGGTTGAGCGTCTGCCTGCCAATGCAGGTTCGTGCCCCAGTCCGGGAAGATCCCACATGCCGCAGAGCGGCTAGGCTCGTGAGCCATGGCTGCTGAGCCTGCGCGTCCAGAGCCTGTGATCCGAAACGGGAGAGGCCACAATGGGGAAAGGCCCACGTACCGCAAAAAATAAAAAAATAAAAATAAAAATAATGCTCATCTTGCACCAATAAAAGAGTAAATATGCTTTGTGTTTCATAAAAAAAAAAAAAAAAAGATGGCAGTATACACCAAATATATCTATAGACTCAAAGCAATCCCTCTCTGAATCTCAGCTGACTTCTTTATAGAAACTGATGAGTTGATTCTAAAATTCATATGGAATTGCAAGCAATGTAGAGTAGCTAAAACAAAGGAGAACAAAGTAAGAGGACTCACAGTTCCTGATTTCAAAAGTTACAACAAAGCAATGGTAATCAAGGCAGTGTGGCATTGGCACAAGGGAGAATTGACCTAAGAATAGATTAATGGGAATAGAATTGAAAGTCCATAAATAAAGCCATACATCTATGGCTAACTGACCTTAGACAAGGGTGCCAAGACAATGCAATTGAGAAAGAACAGTCTTTTCGACAAATGGATGTCCACCAGCAAATGAATGAAGTTGGACCCCTATCTCACACCATATATAACAACTAATTCAAAACAGATCACAGACCTAAAGAACTAAAACTGTAAAACTCTTAGAAGAAAACATAGGAGTAAATCTTTGACCTTGGGCTAGGCAACAGTTCTTAAGTAAGACACCAAAAGCACAAGCAACAAAAGAAAAATTAGATAAATTGGATTTCATCATAATTAAAATCTTCTGTGCTTAAAAGAATACCATCAAGAGAGTGAAAAGACAATCCACAGAATGAAAGAAAATACTTTCAAATCATATATCCAGTAAGAGTCAAGTATCTGGAATATATGAAGAACTCATAACTCAACAGTAAAAATAAAAAGAGCCCAGTTTAAAAATGGGCAGGAACTTCCCTGGTGGTCCACTGGTTAAGACTCTGTGCTTCCACTGCAGGGGGCACGGGTTGGATCCCTGGTGGGGAACTAAGATACTGCAAGCTCTGTGGCAAAAAAAAAAAAATTAATAAAAATTTTTTAAAGTTTAAAAGTTTAAAAATAGAAATAAAAATGGGCAAAGGATTTGCATAGACATCTCTCCAAAGATATACAAATGATCAACACACGTGAAAAGATGCTCAACATCGTTAATCATCAGAGAAACGCAAATCAAAACCACCATGAGATACCATGTTATGCCCACGAGAATGCCTAGAGTCAAAAAGTCAGATAATAACAAGTGTTGGTGAGGAGGTGGAGGACTTAAAACCCACATACGCAGCTGGTGGGAATGTAAAATGATGCAACCACTTTGGAAAAAGTTTAGCAATTTCTCAAATGATTAACCATGGAATTACCAAATGACTCAGAAATTCTGCTCCTAAGTATAAAACACAAGAAAAATGAAAATATATGTCAGCATAAGAACTTGTGCATGAATGTTCATAGGAACATTATACATAATAGCTAAAAAGTAGGAAAACCCAAATGTCCATCGACCAATGAACAGATTTTTTTTAAGTGGTATATCCATACTATGGAATATTATTTCACCAAAAAAAAAAAAAAAAAGGAATAAAGTACCAATACATACTATGACATAAATGAATCTTGAAAATACCAAGTGAAAGAGGCCAGTCACAATAGACAGTCACATATCGGTATGATTCTATTTATATGAAATGTCTAATATTTAAAATAGGTAAATCTGTAGATTAGTGGTTATCAGGGTCTGGGGATAGGAGAGGAGTGTGTCTGCTAAAGGGTACGGGGTTTCTTTGGGGGAAATGTTGAAATGCACTAAAATTAAGTAGTGGTGATGGTTGCACAATTTTGTGACTATACTAAAAACTGCTAATTGTATACTTAAAAGTGGGGGTAATTTATGGTATAGAAATACATCTCAGTAAAGCTATTACTAAAACAAAAAAGATAACTAAAAATCCCATTGTGTAGAAAAGGGAAAAAAATCAATCAGATGAAAAAAAATCACTGAACTGAAGAAATGGACTTTTCCACTGTTTTTGTCTAAATTATACAAAAATACACATTTACCAGAAATACTGTTGCTCAGCATGATAAAGATAGGGTTCAAAAAGTTCAGGACAAGTTAGGTAGAAACAATTGGATAATTTGTGATTTTTTTCTTGTAACTGATGAGAACATAGATATAAATAATATCATACAACTAACTAAACTTACTCATGAGATCCAATAGGTATTGTTGGTTTGGGGTTTTTGGGCAGGGGTGGGGTTAACATGTGCAAAGAATTTTTGGACATATGCCCATATCAGACAAAACACTGAGGAATAAATTATCTTGCATTGAGAACATTCTTGAAAAGTTTAATGTGCTCAGGTCAAAATTAGTCAGCATAACTGCAAACAGTGCTTTTGTGATGTTGATATTAAGCTGAGACTTCATATGAAACAATTCCATGGAGTCCTCATTCAGCATGGAAACAGAATTTAAACTTATTGTGTCATTCACCAAGAATCTCTTTGTTGTGAAAACATTAAAAAGAGAACACATGATGAAAGTAGTAATTAACTCTGTATACTGGATTCCCACCCTGGCTTAACCCAAACATTTCGATGCACAATAAATTGGCAGTACAATATGGCGGGCTGCTGCACTACACAGAGGTTATGTGACTAACCAGTGTCTTAATGTGAGTGGAATTTTTTTAACTGTAAAGGGGAAAAAAAGAAATGCATTGCTCAGGTTATCTGAGGAAAGGTCTCTACCTCAGTTCACTAATTAAAATTGGATTGATTCTTGGTATTTTTCTTTGTCAAGATGATACCTCCAAAATGACTTTGAGGGCATTCACAAGTAGTTCGTCAAATGTATGATTTGATTTATTCATTCTAGAGAAACTGTGTCTTTGGGAAACTTATTCGACAAGAAATAACCTGGCTCACTTTCCTACACAAAAATCAGTTTTCTAGTAATGAAAGTGATGATCTGAAGTTTGTTCTTAATTTGAGGAGGTGAAAACTGAATTCCGAAAATCTATAAAAATTATGAAAATGAATTAACATTACTCAGTTGTCTTTCTCAATTAATGTTGACTGTGTGGTAAAGAACTACAGTGAGGTTTTCTGTTTTGGTTTTGGTTTTTGGTTTTTTTGTTTTAATGTGCAAACACTATATCTCTGTTTAGGAGTACCACACTTTTAAACAGATATTTTTCATTCTGAAAATTAAGTATCACTACTAGGTAAAGGATTCCAGGCTGAATTCTGCCTTCTCATCATTAAAAGGAAAATAAGACCTATCTTGAAATTCCTGGGACAGGGGTAAATAAAATTGGAATTTGTGTTCTACAAAAAGAAGAGTAAGAAACTATGAGAAAACAAAAGCATATCACTTTAAAATTTTCTTCTAACTCTATATTTAAAACATAAGTGCCAATATCGTATATTTACATCACATTAGATGTTTCTCTTCATAGTTCAATAAAAATAAAGTTGGATAATAGTTCAGGCAGCTTATTTTTCCTGCTAGGCTTGTTTCATTCAATTGTGTTACTTCACTCACTCCTGTAGACATTTTTATCCCTCTTTTCTATGCTTGTGTAGACGTATACAAACATTATACACTTATACAGATTTTTTTCACAAATAATAGATTATACTATAAATGTTAACAATTCAATTTGCTATTTTTCACAGAATAATACATCATGAACATCCTTCGAGGTCAATAGACATCAGTTCAAAATCATTCTTTCTAATAGTTATACAGCATTCTGTTGTATGAATATACTACATTTTATTGAGCCACATGGCTATTGGTAGACATTCCATTTGTTATCAGTTCTTTGCTTCCAAAAATCAACGTTATACATAAATTCTACATAACTTTCTATATACTGGTACTTTCATTTCTTTAGGATAGAGTCACACATGGGAATGGCTAGGTCAAAAGTTTTGTGTGTGTCTTATTAGAGGTATATTTGGCTACCAGTCACAGAAACCCTACTAACAAAGGCTTAGACAAATAAGGATTTGTTTTTCTCACACAACAAGCATCTGGAGGTAAGTAATAGTAGGTATTGCTTTAGAAACCCAAGCTCTTGTATGTTTTTCTGCTCTCATATCTTTAGTGTGAACAAAAAGAACAGAGTGTTTCTCATCATCCAGCTATACAAAGGGTTAAGTTGTAACCCACTGCAGTCACCCACCTACAGTGAGCCCTGAGGGGAATTCAGGTTGGAGAAAACAGGATAAAGTATTCTGTGCTTTGGAGAAACAGATCCCTAGAAAGTTAAGATGAATATCTCAAGAAGAATTTCAATGACCCTAGATTCTTGGGTCTTCTCATACATAGAAAAGCACTAAAATCATTAATTTGAGATGTCTGTTCTTTGTAATTGACAGTAGTATTTCACCAAGATACATGCTTGACTACAGGTATTTCCAAGCCAAAAAATTTGTATGTATACTGGCTCCTCCCCTACCTCTACAGAGCAGTTCCTCAGAGCTATCTAAGAGGCTGTTTCCTGGCTCATAGTCTTCAGTAAGATCCCTGAATAAAACTGAAAATCACAACTCTTATGTTGTATGTTTTTGTTCAGTTGACATTAGCATTTTGACATGACATTTTGTTTTCATGTTTGCCTCCTCATGATTACAAGATAGCTGCCACAACTCCAGGCATCAATCATGTTCACATTCAAGGTAAAGGGGAAATGGTAGCAACATTTACATTTGTACCTTACATTAGCAAAACAAAGGCCTTCTCAGAGATATTTCAGCGGTCTTTCTCTTACATTCTGTTGACAAAAACTGGGTTATATGGCCACTGTCAGGTGGAAGGGAAACTTAGAAATTGAATAGCTAGAAAAGAATAGGATTTTCATGATGGTTTAAATCAATTACAATTTATCCCCTTGCTTCCATAAACAAAATTAGGATTCTATTGCCAGGAAGAAAAACGTTGTGGGTATTGAATAGGCAACTAACAGTGTAAAAGTAAAATAGCATATATTTTACTTTAATAGTTATTGCTAGGACAGGTTCCTAATAAACTGTAATAATTCACATATCTATCATAGGGAGTGTCTATTTTTTGCATCCTTAACACCTCTATATATAGAAAGAAGCCTTATTCATTTTTACTGGTTTAATATGTGAAAAAGTATATCAGTGATGTTTTAATTTACATTTTCTGACAATTAATGAGATTAAACATCTTGTTATATGATAATTGGCCATTTAGATTTCCTCGTCTCTGAATTACTATTCAAATTCTTTATTCTTTTTTTTTTTTTTTTTTCCTGCGGTACGCGGGCCTCTCAGTGTTGTGGCCTCTCCCGCTGCGGAGCACAGGCTCCGGACGCGCAGGCTCAGCGGCCATGGCTCACGGGCCCAGCCGCTCCGCGGCATGTGGGATCTTCCCAGACCGGGGCACGAACCCGCGTCCCCCGCATCGACAGGCGGACCCTCAACCACTGCGCCACTAGGGAAGCCCCTTTATTCATTTTTAATCGGCTTGCTTTTCTTTTCCTTATGTCGACTTAAAAACAAAATGCACAATGTGAGCTGTGAGTTAGGTTTTATTTGGGGAAAAATGAGGACTATAGCCTGGGAGACAGCATTCTAGATAGCTCTGAGATACTGCTCCAAAGAGGTAGGGGGGAAGGTCAGTACATATGTGATTTGGGTGAAGCGGGAGTACATGCAATCAAGCACGTATTTTTTTGCAGAGGTTTCTGCTAGTCACAAGGAGCAGTCATCACCATGAAGGATCTTAGTGCTTTTCTAGATATGAGGAGATACAAGAATCGGGCTCATAAAATTGGCTCCTGAAAATATCTATCTGAAGACCTGTTCTGCCAGTTTTTCCCAGAGCACAGAGTGCTGCATTTCTGCTCTCCACCATGAACTCCTTCCAGGGAAAGTCAGCCCCTGTAGCAGCACATGATTTAATCCTTGTTTAAGTAGACGGCAAGTGCCAATGGCAAGTGCCAATTTGTAGTTGACACTTATAACTTGTAGAATCTTTTTCATGTGTGGGGTATTTTTTTTTTTTTTTTTTTTGGCCTCAACACACCGCACATGGAATTTCCCTGACCAGGGATCGAACCCACGACCCCTGAGTGGAAGGGCAGCGTCTTAACCACTGGACCACCACGGAAGTCTGTAGAATCTTTTTGTGTGATAGTAACTATTTTTCTGTCATTTGTATTACAAATGCATTCCCAAAGTGTTTATCTTTGACTTTATTTATGGTGTATTTTGCTGTGTTAAAAACTGTTATGTACGCAGTCAATTTTGTCTATTTGTTTCTTAATTGATTCTGGGTTTCCTCTATTGCTTAGGAAAATCTTCCCTTTCTCCTTCAATGAATTAGAATCATTCCAGAGCTTAGAAAGCATTCATTTCAGATTCAAAGCAAAAATGATTAGGTGCCCAAACAACTTACAGAAAGAGAGACAGAGAGAACTATAGCTCAGTCTCATTTATAAATGAATATTGAAAAATTCTAAATAAAATTTTAGGTTTTTTCATTTGAAGTCCATTAAAAACAAAGTATCACAACCAATAGATCTGTGGGGAACAAAATTTGCCATGCCAAAATGTCTCTTTGGCACGCAGATTATTTCAAGCTAAAGACACTTAAGGCCCAAAAAACTCAGGAAGAAACTTTGACCTTCCCACTAACTGCCTAAAAAATGTAGATAGAGGACCTGTTCCAGGATGGGAGCCATCACCATAGATAACTATAGTTTGAGCTAGGTGTGTAGACAGGGAGGAATCTAGCGAAGTCTCTTTGTTAAAATTCTGTGCCCCAATTTCTCTACGTGACCCATCAATCATTTCTTTACCAAACATTTACTTTTTCATCTCCATGTGAGTTGGCCTTCCTCCCTTTTGAAGCCCTAAACCACTATCCCAACATCCTCTTTCGTCTTTAGCTGAATAGTATGTATGGTGAGGGCTTCAGCCATTTTGGAGAGTTATTCAGTTTTCCTGGTCTCTCCCATGTATACATGTTATTAAACTTTGTGTGACTTTCTCTTGTTCATCTGTCTCATGTCAATTTAATTCTTAGACCAGCCAGAAGAACCTAGAAGAGTAGAGGAAAATTTCTTCCTCCCCGACGCAGCATATCCAGGACTACAGGGATATAAGGGGCAGCTAAGAAAACACACTGTAGTAAGTCAAATGAGAAAAGCCTTACATTTGGGTCAATAGTTTCCTAAAAACATTTGATAAAATACAATCTCCATTTTCAACACAAAACATAAAATCAGTAGGAACAGAGACCGCTTTCTTAACATGATTATCTTTTACAAACCAAGAGCTACCATCATTCTTAATTGTAAAACACTAAATTATTCATTTTAAAATCATGAACTTCTCACCATTGTCATGGTTACTTAGCATTATTTGGAAAGATCTGGCCAGTACAATAGTCATGAAACAGAAATTAGAAATATAAATTTTTTAAAAGAGGAAATATTATACTGATTTCATTGTACACTTAAAAAACTCTAGCAAAGCAACTGAAAAATCTACTGCAATTAATTTGTAGAGTTCAGTTCGTTGACCAAATGAAATATAACCTTTACAAAAATTGGTAATACTCCAGCTCTGAGTGTGTGTCATTTTCTTGGGAAGCTCTCCTTCACCCTTCCTGGGCAACCTGGAGGTGTTTTGTTTTGTTTGTTTGTAATATGCTCTCATGGGCCTCAGTTTCCTCATCATTACAATTAACATAGTAATGATATCCAACTCAGGGAGGTTTCATGAAGCTTAAATGAGTTCATGCATAAAAGCCCTTCACCCAAAGAGTGGCACATAGCAAATGCTCAATAAATAGTTATTGTATTAATTATTATTAGCACTACAAACAATCTGCATTGCACATCAGTTTGTTTTGTTGGTTTCACCCTCATTGATCCCTGGGAATGGTGTTACATACACACAAAGCGAGATCTCACTCACGCAGGTGTGTTGTGAATGATCTTTGAAGCTGGTTCCCACTGCCATGTCAAGTGTCTGTTAAGGGAACACAGTAGAGAGGAGGGGAGCTGGGCCAGACAGTTTTCATCATGCCAGCTGCCTGGGAAATGCATTCAGACCTGTGCACGGCGACTCAGCCGTCTTTGCACAAGGCACAGGAACACACCCTCGGGGAGATGCACGCAGTCACAAAGTAGGTATAGTGTGTCTGCCAGGGCCCCCCTCCCCTAAATCAGAGGGCAGTGAGAGGTGACAGACACAAAGATGAGACTCAGAGGCCGTGTGACAACCTCATTCCCCAGGGACTCCTGCAGGCCATCATCGCTCACACTCCTTCCAGCCAGCCCCAGGGCCACCTACTCCAGGGGGGACAGCTAGAGGGCCTCGCTCGCTGACTGACTTAACTGTTGGAAGTTGCTGCTCAGCAAGTATTTCTTTCAACAATTTTTTAAAATGGAAGCTTAGTTGATTTACAATGTTGTGTTAGTTTCAGGTGTACAGCAAAGTGAATCAGTTAATATACAAGATATTGAATAGTTCTCTGTGCTCTACAGTAGGTCCTTGTTGTTCATCTGTTTTATATATAGTAGTGTGTATCTGTTAATCCCAAACTCCTAATTTATCTCTCTCTCTGCACCCCCATCCCCTTTGGTAACCACAAATTTGTCCTCTATGTCTGTGTGTCTATTTCTGTCTTACAAATAAGTTCATTTGTATCATTTTTTTTATATTCCACATATAAGTGATATCATTTGTCTTTCTCTCTTTGACTTACTTCATTTAATATGATAATCTCTAAATCCATCCATGTTGCTACAAATGGCATTATTTCATTCTTTTTTATGGCTGAGTAATATTCCATTATATGTACAGTGTGTGTGTGTGTGTATATATATATATACACATAAATATATATATATAGTGTGTGTATATATATATATACACATAAATATATATATATATATATAGTGTGTGTATATATATGTATATATGGCACATCTTTATCCATTCACCTGTGGATGGACATTTAGGTTGCTTCCATATCTTGGCTATTGTAAATAGTGCTGCTATGAACACTGGGGTGCATGTATCTTAGAATTAGATATATGCCCAGGAGTGGGATTGCTGGGTCATATGGTAGCTCTATTTTTAGTTTTTTAAGGAACCTCCACAGTGACTGTATCAATTTACATTCCCACCAACAGTGTAGGAGGGTTCCTTTTTCTCCACACTCTCTCCAGCATTTATTATTTGTAGACTTTTTAATGATGGCCATTCTGACTGGTGTGAGGTGATACCTCATTGTAGTTTTGATTTGCATTTCTGTAATAATTAGCAATACTGAGCATCTTTTCATTTGCCTGTTGGCCATCTGTCAGCAAATACTTTGAATTGACCAGGCATGGATTTGCTGGGACCCTTTCTTTCACTCCTAGCCTGGCGATCTGAGAGTACCATTAGCAGGAGGCGAATGTAAACACTTCCTACCCACTCCCAGAGCCCCTAAAGAACCCAGGAGCAGATGTGGCTTACACCCAGGAAGTTTATTTAATTAAAGTTTCATAAAAGGAATCCCACTTGGGCATTTAAGTTTCACTTAAAGATCTCCAGTGACTGGTTAGCTTTGGTCCTCTACCTAGATTTCTCTGTCTGCCACATTTTATCCTTTCCTATTACCCTCCCCATCTTGCCCCCAAGCATGGGATGCAGACAGCTTACTGCAGTATCATGACAAGTGTCACATGTAGCGAACACAACAACCAGCCAAGATTCAGGAAGTTTTATTCTGACAGAATAAAAATATTTGGGGGCTTCCCTGGTGGCGCAGTGCTTGAGAGTCCGCCTGCCGATGCAGGAGACGCGGGTTCGTGCCCCGTTTCGGGAAGATCCCACGTGCCGCGGAGCGGCTGGGCCCGTGAGCCATGGCCACTGAGCCTGCGCGTCCGGAGCCTGTGCTCCGCAAATGGGAGAGGCCGCAACAGTGAGAGGCCCGCATAACGCAAGAAAAAAAAAAAAAAAAAAATATTTGGGGTTATACGAGACATGGCCTTGGTATTAGACTTACATTATTGTCATTCCAAAGTAAGTCTGTAGAGAGCTTTTAATGATGAGGGGGAAATGCTCACAATCTAAAGTCAGGAAAGGGGACTTCCCTGGTGGTGCAGTGTTAAGAATCTGTCAGCCAGCGCAGGGGACACGGGTTCGATCCCTGGTCCAGGAAGATCCCACACACTGCAGAGCAACTAAGCCTGTGCTCCACAACTACTGAGCCCGCATGCCGCAACTACTGAAGTCCGCGTGCCTAGAGCCTGTGCTCCGCAACAGGAGAAGCCACCGCAAGGAGAAGCCTGAGCACCACAGCAAAGAGTAGCCTCCCCCTCCCCGCAACTAGAGAAAAGCCCGCACACAGCAACAAAGACCCAACGCAGCCAAAAATTTTAAAAAAAAAAAAAAGTCAGGAAAGAAGACTATAAGAGAAAAATAAAAAGACTATGAGGGAAGATTAAAAATTAGTGTTTCTTTACATAGCAGGCTTGTGAGTGGTTTTCATTTTCTGCTTTAGTCATTTCTATATTTTCTATAATGTGCCTTTTAACCTCATTTTCATGTTTGTCACCTAGACAAGAATTCAGCATCTGTCCCTCAAAAGCCCCAGCTCCTGTCTCCCTCTCTCTGAATCTTCCCCCACACACTCTGCACTCCTAACCCCAAATGCCTCTGTCCCTAGGTTCTGCTTCCAGATGTTTGTGCCTAGAAGGCACATGTTCACCACACAAAGGGATATATCCGCCTTCCAAAAATTTTTAAATCAGATTTTGGGCTTCTCTTGAGAAATCAGAAGACTTAACATACTGCTCTGGGATTTCCATATGGCAGCAATCACTTGGTGCCATCCACAGCCGTCCCCTTTAGATGGGCACTCTTTGCAGTCCACCACATTTCCCAATATGGCCTATGTCTCCCCAACCTGGAGGCTGAGTTTATTTTTCAATAGAACAGTTCTTCTTTTTCCATTCCCATAAGAACAATGAAAGGTAAACCAAGAGGTCCATCTGCATCAAGAAAAAATTAAAGAGAGCATCTTTCTTCATGAAATAAAGGATATTCCTACATGTTTACTAAGCTAACACAGGCCTGTTCATTCATTTAAATCACTTGCTTGCCCTCTGACCCAGATGGTAGCCAAGATGCCTTTCCAGCCTGGGAAGCTTATGGTTTCTGGATGTGCTGGGCACTCTCTGGCATAAGATGAGACTGGAAGAGAGGCTCTCTAACAGACTGGTGGTTGCCAAGGGGGAGGGGATTGAGGGAGGGATGGAGTGGGAGGCTGGGGTTAGCAGATGTAAGCTTTTATATATAGGATGGATAGACAACAAGGTCCTACTGTATTGCACAGGGAACTATATTCAATATCCTATGATAAACCATAACGGAAAAGAATATTTTTTAAAAAAGAATGTATAGGGACTTCCCTGTGGTCCAGTGGTTAAGACTCCGCCCATGCTCCCAATGCAGGGGGCCTGGGTTCAATCCACGGTCAGAGAACTAGATCCCACGGGCCACAAATAAAAGATCCCGCATGCCGCAACTAAGACCCGGCGCAGCCAAATAAATAAATAAATACTTTTTTAAAAAAAAGAATATATATATATATATACACATATATATAACTGAATCACTTTGCTGTACAGCAGAAATTAACACAACATTGTAAATCACCTATACTTCAATTAAAAACAGAACAGAGAAACACACACAAAAAAGGAAAGAAACTAAAGCCTTATAATTTCTAATTTGCACACAGTTCACTCACTGGCCATTTCTTTATGCTTTTGAAAAGCATATCACAATGTTCCTGTATTACATCAGTCTACATGGTCACCTCTGTAGTGGATGCACCTCCTTGAACCCAGAAATTGTGCCTTTTTCTTTGGTCACTACAGCATCTAGAATAGTGCCAGACACGTAGTAAGTGCTTAAGAATATTTGCTGAATAAATAACAATGCTTGAGTACAAAAAAAAAAAGACAGGCTCTCTGACCCATGTTCTAGCCCCTGATCCTCCGCTTCTCCATCAGGCCAGGCTGCAGAGTTGGTATTCAATAATATACCCTGTAGCATGCAAGCCTGACCTTGGGAAAGTCAGAAAAATGAACAGTGCCACTGTGACCCCAGGACAGCAAGCCAGGAAATAGTCATCCCATTGGGCTGCATCTCAGCTGCATGATACTTTGGGCTGCAAGCAACTGAAGACCCAACTAAAAGAGACTTAAATAATAAGTTTGTTATGGGAGTTTGCGGGTGGGTAGTTTCCAGAGTTGCTTAATTCGCAGGCTTGTGACCTTAAAGAACCCAAATGCTTTCCACCTTTCTGCCAGCCTCAACATGTTGGCAATATCTCTCCTCACAGTTGCAAGTAGGTGGCTGTGATTTCAGGAATCACATGCGTATATGGTAACATCTGTGAAGAAAAGGAGCTTTTCTTCCCATACATTTGTTTTCATGAGGGAAGGAAACCTTTACCAGAAGCATTTCCCTCAGCCTCCCAGAAGCCTTCCCCTAAGGTCCTATTGGCCTAAGCTAATCATTGAAAGGGGAACCACCGTGATTTGTTTGAACCAATCAAGATCCCCCATCTATGGCTGGAGTCAAAAGCAGCTTCCCTGAGCATATGAGAATGTGAACCACTGCAGCAAGAAAGAATGGGGAATGACTGCTGGATGGACAACTCATGGTATTTTCTACCTGTGCACACTTCAAGGCTCACCTCAAGTTCATCTGCCTCTGGAACCCCACCCAAGAAAGCCCCCCCAGCTCCTTTGAACCAAGAGGGCTGATTGCCTGGATGTCTTCTTTGTAATTGATAACACAGTCTTACAGCATTTATTGGATGTGTTTGGCACAAAGACAAGTCACTTCTCACAGAATGGCAGATGAGTGAATGAATGAATGAATAGTTATAGGATTAAGTGGTCTGGAGGGTGATGTGACTAGAGGAAGCCAGCAGGCCAAAGCATTCATTCAGGAAAGGGAGAAAGGATTTAGACTAACCCAGGGATAATAAGGATGCAAAAATAGATCACATTTTAGAGAATTTGATAAGATCCAGTCACTAGTGGAATGGGGCAGTGGAGGGTTTGGGAGGAATTGGTGATGCCTCAGTTTTCTAGTTTGGATTCTCTAATTCTATTCATAGAAGAGGGAAGTCAGGGGGTCCCGGGTCCTTGACTATACCTTCCTCTTACTGCAGTGCTCACTAATGCTTTTGGTACAAGAGGGTATCTTCTGGAGAACAGGGAAAAGAGCCCAGTAATGAGATTGGAGTCAAGATCGTCGCAGAGGGGCAGAGGCAGAGAGAGAGCACAGGTGAGGGCTGCCATCTGAATTGTACCGATCACTGAAAACTCCCTGAACGCAAAACACTTGCTCAGGTCCTGTGGAAAGAGGGGACCTCTCAGCTGCTGAGCTGGGTTGCTGCCATATTAACCCTGGTGCCCCAGTCAGCATCCAGGCAGAGGACATAACTTGTAAATGAGCTGCCATAAGTGCTAAAGGCACATACTGCTGGGAAGGAGGAAGGGACAGTTCCAAACACTGCGGCAGAAGGTGGGTAGGAAATAGCCCCAAATTTTTAATTAAATGAAGTCAGATTGACCTGACCACTGTATCTTAAATTTCTCTAAGTTAAAAAAAAAAAGGAACGCAGAGCTATTTGGAAGATTATGCGCCATGATTTGAAGTGTATCTCCAGTTGAGTTGAAATGTCTCTAAGAGTAGAAACGTAGACTAAAACAAGCACGTATAATCAGAAAGACCCTCCTCACACTGAATAAAGCCCTCTATGGGAACCAAAGTTGGTTCCTGGTAGAAGGATTACATATCAGCCACCCTTCTTGAAACACCTACCATTCAGAAGTGGTGAGTCCTTCCTACTGCCCCTTCCCTTTTCTATTCTCTGGCCTGAACAATCTTTATTCATTTTGCTTTTCTAAACTCATTCCTTTAATAATTTTTGCTCATTTCTATGGCTTGTTTCCTGTTCCTCTTCTGTGGCACCTCCAAATTGCTTCAACAGGGTATCAGGAGCCCAAGCCATGCCCAATACAGGGAGGAAACTGCCATGCATTTTTCTGCCATTCTGAATTTCTTTTCCCTGAAAACAGGTAAGGGATATAAGCACACACACCACAACAGAGGAAATATAAGTGGTCAATAACATATGCCCAACTTCACTAATAAAAGACATGCAAATCAAAATAACAATAGAGCATTTGTCACCTATCTGATAAGCAAAGATAAAAATGATTCTTAACCTTCAGTGTTGAGGGATTTTTCAAATTCTACTGTTAGGAATATAATTTGGAATAAACTTTATGAAGATAGGGCATAACTTGGCAGTTGTATATAATTTAAGACATAATCAGTGTCTCCCATCTGAATTCTACTTCTGTAAATTTATCCTTCAGAAATGTTAGGACTAATGTATAAAGATATATGAAAAGAGCAGTAGTATTGTTCATAGTAGGAAAAATATAGAAACAATCTAAACATCCAGTAATAGAGACTGGTTAAATAAATAACGGTACAGACATACAATGGATTCCTATGTAGCCATTAAAAAGAATGATGCTGGGTTGGACTGGGAGTTTGAGATTAGCACATGCAAACTATTATATATAGAATGCATAAACAATAGGTCCTACTGTGTAGCACAGGAAACTATTTTCAGTATCCTGTGATAAACCATAAAGGAAAAGAATATGAAAAAGAATGTATATATATGTATAACTGAATCACTTTGCTGTACAGCAGAAATTGGCACAACACTGTAAATCAACTTCAATAAGATAATTTTTTTAAAGAAGGGATATGCAGATTCTAATCTACAGAGCTGGAATGATGTCTTATTTTGTTAAATGAAAACAAACAAAATTTTAAATTATAAGTAAAGCAGGGGTCCATTTTTAATAATCTGTGTGTGTATATATGCAGAGCTATAGAGATACACACTTGTGTACACATAGGAAAAACCACTATAAAACAGTGGTTTTTAAAATGGGTTCCACATAACAGCAGCCTCAGCATCACTAGGGAACTTACAAGAAATGCAAATTCTCAGGCCCACCCCAAACCAGCTGAATCAGACTCTCTAGGGCTGAGGCCAGCAATCTGGCTTATAAGCCCTCTAGGTCATTCTGTTGCTCACTACAATTTGAGAACCACTGTTCTAGAAAGAGCATTTATCTGGAGGTGGAAAGAGAAAAGACCTAGCTTAGGGGGAAATTTCTGCTTGTTTATTCATTTTTGGACTGTTGAGAAAATTTAATTTTGTTAGTGAGGAACGCTTCTCAAAGTCACGTACACATCTTACCAGGCTGTGCTAACTTATCAGTTGAATCGACTTCTGTGCTCTACTTGAAGAAAATAAAACGTGTAAAAATTCAGATTCGTCTGTACAGCAGAAATAAACACAACGTTGTGAATCAATTATACTTCAATAAAATTTTTTATTAAATTCAGATTCATGACACCAATAACATAGGGAAATACTTATATTACTGAATGGTTTCCGACATCACCAGAGTAAAGCAAAATGAACACACACATCAGGAACTGAACTTGGCTCTGCTGTGTGAGCTGAGGAAAGGGAACTCAGTCTCTGAGCCTTGGTTTCTCCTCTGTGACTAAGGATGACAATGGCCACCTTGTCTCCTCACAGGTCACAGGGAGGAGCAGGTGACACATGGAAAGCCCGCTGCTTATTGTCATATATTATTTTTTTTTAACATCTTTATTGGGGTATAATTGCTTTACAATGGTGTGTTAGTTTCTGCTTGATAATAGAGTGAATCAGTTATACATATATATATGTTCCCATATCTCTCCCCTCTTTGTCTCCCTCCCTCCCACCCTCCCTATCCCACCCCTCCAGGCAGCCACAAAGAACCGAGCCGGTTTCCCTGTGCCATGCGGCTGCTTCCCACTGGCTATCTACCTTACGTTTGTTAGTATATATATGTCCATGTCTCTCTCTCGCCCTATCTCACCTCACCCTTCCCCCCCCCCATATCCTCAAGTCCATTCTCTAGTAGGTCTGTGTCTTTATTCCTGTTTTACCCCTAGGTTCTTCATAACATTTTTTTTTCTTAAATTCCATATATATGTGTCAGCAGACGGTATTTGTCTTTCTCTTTCTGACTTACTTCACTCTGTATGACAGACTCTAGGTCTATCCACCTCATTACAAATAGCTCAATTTCGTTTCTTTTTATGGCTGAGTAATATTCCATTGTATATATGTGCCACATCTTCTTTATCCATTCATCCGACGACGGGCACTTAGGTTGTTTCCATCTCCGGGCTATTGTAAATAGAGCTGCAATGAACATTTTGGTACATGACTCTTTCTGAATTCTGGTTTCCTCAGGGTATATACCTAGTAGTGGGATTGCTGGGTCATATGGTAGTTCTATTTGTAGTTTTTTAAGGAACCTCCATACTGTTCTCCATAGTGGCTGAACCAATTCACATTCCCACCAGCAGTGCAAGAGTGTTCCCTTTTCTCCACACCCTCTCCAGCATTTATTGTTTCTAGATTTTTTGATGATGGCCATTCTGACTGGTGTGAGATGATATCTCATTGTAGTTTTGATTTGCATTTCTCTAATGATTAATGATGTTGAGCATTCTTTCATGTGTTTGTTGGCAGTCTGTATATCTTCTTTGGAGAAATGTCTATTTAGGTCTTCTGCCCATTTGGGGATTGGGTTGTTTATTTTTTTGTTATTGAGCTGCATGAGCTGCCTGTAAATTTTAGAGATTAATCCTTTGTCAGTTGATTCATTTGCAAATATTTTCTCCCATATTGTCATATATTAGTACCAAGGTTTCTTAAACGTCAAAATGCCCTCAACAACTTGATCAACTCACTTGGTTTTACAGAAACATCAACGTTGCATAAAATCATCCCACAAGAGTCCTCCTAGTAGAAAGCATTCTGCCAGACAGCCTTGACACATACCTGCCCAGATCACTTTTACTACTGAAACCTGTGAAACTTGGATGAGCCAGTGAATGCGTGCAAATGCTTTCTTTCTGCCATTCTCAAGCCCTCCCGCCCACCCGCCCCAAGCCTGCTTTGTGTTGTGTGTCTCTTTTATGGTCCATGAAAGGCCTTCTTCTGGTCTCTCTCACTTCCCTGGCCTCAGACAACAAAGCCGGCTTTTCTGTTTGCACAAAGTGCTTGTTGCTATCTTGAGCCATGAGAAAACAGGGAGCAGAAGAACAATAATGTGCTGCTTCTTTCTGCTCCAATAGAAGGAGTTATGAAACAGAAGCCTGGGGCCAAAACAGGCTCACTGTCGTGTGTTTTGACAAAGAAATCATTTCTGTAAGCACAGTCCACAGTAGGTGGTGGTAAACTAGTCTGTGCGGCACAGATCATGTAACCGGGAGGCTCCTGCCCTGTCCATGGGACCCTGGTCTCTGGACCCAGGTAGGTACCAGAGTAGCAGGCAGGACCCTGGTCTTCCATTCAGAAGCCCCTCCCCCCTCCCCAGGGACGAGGGGTGCAGGGCTCTGCCCACAGCTGCATGAGATGGGAGGCCCCTGGGACTGGCCCCAACCCCCAGCCCTTCAAGGGTCTCCATCTGGCCACAAGGAAGCTGTTGGGACAAATACAGGTATATTCTCAGTTTTCCCCACTGAGATACTGAATTGATAGGTCTGGGGAGGAGTCCAGGAATCAGCCTTTTTTTTAACTTCTCTGGTTGTTTCTGATGGACAGCCAAATTTAGGAAGCTGTTTTAGTGCCATCTAAAATGTTTTCCCCGTCTGTGAAACCCTGACTCTCCAGGCAGAACTGGTCTCACCACCCACCCTAGCCTTCTCCCCATTCTTCACACAGGCACCCTAAGGGAGCCCAGGCCAATGTGAGACCGAGTACTCCCTTGACACGTCTCTCTCACCCTCCAAAGGTGAGTAGGGATCTGGTCAACTGGGTCCCGCTCCAAGCTTTGCCACTTACCAGCGCATGTCCCTGGGAAACTGACTTAAGCATTTGAAACTGTTTCCTCAGCTGTAAAATGAAAAGCATAATTACGGCAAAGAGTAACTGGGTTGAAAGGGACCAGGTATGGGAAAGCGATGGGCACTTACTGTAAAGCATCAGCTAAAGCTAACATCGTTATTCATAAGCCTTGGTTCAGAGCTCTCTTCCCAGCTGGCGGTCCTCACGCTGGCTCCTGACATTTTAGAGACTCCACAATGAGCAGCATCTTTAGTACATATCTAACCATTTTCCTGTGCATGTGTAGGGGAGAGGAGCATCGAGACCCAGCCGGCAGGACCTTGGGTGTAGCTGTGCCCCACTTGGACTAGAGGAACTCTGCTCTGAGCAGTGTCTCCGCCCCAACAAGAGTTCCTTCAGAGACAACGTTCCTATGCTGAAATAAACCAGGTAGAGATGGGTGTCAGGGTGCTGGCTGTGGAAGGATTGATCCCCTGTGTTCCAGAAACTCTATTCGATACTGGGGACGTAAGGAAAATTATAAAGACAAGACTTCTTTACTCGATTTCCAAAAGGAAACCTTTTCCCTTGGCTTTTGCTATTTCTTGAGCCATCACTGACTTTTCCCATGCAATGTTCCCCAGAACGCTGACACCCCTCAAAGTGGCTCTAAAAGCCCCTTCAACAGTCTTAGAATGCGTCCCTGTTTTCAATGTGTATACCATTCCCAACTTCCTTCCCCCAACAGCACTGTAGGGCCTGAAGTTTGGAAACACAGCAAAGAGTGTAATTCAAGTCTGCAAACCACTAGGTCCCTACAAACGTGCACTTCTCTCCTCCCCTCCTCTCTGTTTCATTCTTCTTCCCTCCACTCTGATCCCCCCTCTGCCAGAAACAGCACTGGACTGAGGGCAGGTATCCTCGTTCTAGTCCTGGCTCTACAGCCAACCAGTGGTGTGATCTCAGGTCAGTTATTTCAGGACTCTGGCCTCACTGTCCCCATCAGTAAAATGAAGAGGTCCGAATAGACATTGGTCTGTATTTCCTCTAACCTCTGATCTGTCTCTTCTCCATTATGGACATCCATAACAGCCTTTGGCCTTAAAGTCTAAGTAAGACTTGACCATGCCTACCGACTCAGGACAGAAATGAGGAAACCAGGCCAAGGTATCTGCATCTTCCCTGTAAGTGATTTTTAGAAAGAGAGGAAATAGCTTGAATGAATTTCAGGATCTGAACCCACAATGTTGGGTGAGCTGGGGGTGAAGTTTTTTGATGTTTCCAACTATAATTGTGGATTTGTCTCTTCCTTCTTTCCATTCCATCAACATTTCCTTTATGTATTTTGAAGTTCTTTCGTTAGGTGCATATATGTTTAGGGTTGTATGTTTTCTTAATGAATTGACCCCTTTATTGCTATGTATTATCCCTCTTTTCATTTTATTTATTTTAATTTTTTTATCCTTCTTTTTAACTGGTAATAATCCTTGTTCTGAAGTCTACTTTGTCTAATATTCGTATAGCCATTCTACCTTTTTAAAAATCACTGCTTACATGATATATCTCTTTCCAGCTTTTTACTTTTAACCTATCTATGTCTTTGTATCCAAAATAGGTTTTTTTATGGAAAATATAATCAGGCCTGCTTTTCTTCCCCCAATCTGACAATCTCTGCCCTTTATCTGGAGTATTTAGACATTTAATACAACTATAAATATGATTGGATTTTAATCTACCATTTAATCATTTGTCCCATCTTCGTTTTTTTTCCCCTCTTTTCCTGCCTTTTTTTGTATTAATGAGAACTTTTAATATAATTCTATTTTAGCTCTACTACTAGCTTAATAATTATACCTCTTTATTTTGTTTTTCAGTGACTGTACTATGGTTTACAATATACAGTTTACCATCAATTATTTTTATACCACTTCAAGTATAGGAGTAGAACGTTGCAACAGTATACTGTCATTTCTACTGCTCATCCTTCATGCTATTTTTGACTAATATTTTGCTTCTACGTGTGTTCTAACCCCCCAAGCAGATTTCCTTTTCCTCACCTGGCAACAGATGGCTTTGACTTCTACCTCTAGTCCAGCACTAGCAGATTTTGCCTACAACTGGGGCACTGCAGAGTTTCCTTCCTTTCCTCACTCCAGAAGCATGTGGCTTTTGCATCATATGAAAGAAGAATCTGGGGAACAAGTGGGGTCCTATGCCTCTGCGACGCAGAGAGGAGGGCTCTTTCAGGTCTCCTGCCCCACCCCCAGTCTTCTCCATGAGAACTTGGTAGAAGCTAGGGCAAAACAGCTGGCAAGGAAGTGTGGGCTCCCCTTGGGTCTGGGGCTTTCCAGGGATTCTAAATTGTCATACTAGAGCCACAGCTGGCTCTTAAGAATTCATTAAAATTTCAGCTGTTTTCTTCTTACCTGTCAGCTCTTGTGGCGACTTCTTTCCTCCATACTCTGGCAAAGGTGAAATAGTTCATCTGTCCTGTCTCTCCTCAGAATAGCTTCTCACCACCTTAGAATTTAGCTAACTTGGTTTATTTAAGACCTCAGTTCTTTAATGGATGCAAAAACAATTAATGACTTTCTAAAATCTTTTTCCAGCTTTTTCTCATTATTAGTGTGTGCACAACAAGCTCTTGTGGCTTTTTATGTTCTAAAAAGAAGCGAAATTTTTATGTAATGTCTTCATTGAAATAGAATTTAGCTATTACCATAAGGTGAAACATGTTAGACACAGCACTACTTCCATCCAAATGTTCCACTTCTATCTCTTGCTGAGAAATCTAGTACTTTGTTCTAAAACTTCTTGCTTCAAATCTTAAGCAGTGTTTTCTAAACATCGTTCAACAATTTTCAATATTCTTTTTGTGAAAGATGAATGCATCTTAGTTTTTTTGTTTTTTTGGTTTCTTTTTTGTGGTACGCGGGCCTCTCACTGTTGTGGCCTCTCCCGTTGCGGAGCACAGGCTCCGGACGCGCAGGCTCAGCGGCCACAGCTCACGGGCCCAGCCGCTCCGCGGCATGTGGGATCTTCCCGGACCAGGGCACGAACCCGTGTCCCCTGCATCGGCAGGCGGACTCTCAACCACTGCGCCACCAGGGAAGCCCGCATCTTAGTTTTTTGCCATATTGTTTTCTGTGTGTTTCAGCCAGGAAGTCAGGATGTGTTTCTCCAATAGTGTATGGCTTTTTGTCTTTTGCTATTGCATAAGAAACATCAAGAGACTTTAAACTGTATTATTACATTTAATAAAATTTCCCT
>NW_006780322.1:3193026-3193256 GCF_000442215.2 Lipotes vexillifer
TCCCGGACCAGGGCCCGAACCCGTGTCCCCTGCATCGGCAGGCGGACTCTCAACCACTGCGCCACCAGGGAAGCCCGCATCTTAGTTTTTTGCCATATTGTTTTCTGTGTGTTTCAGCCAGGAAGTCAGGATGTGTTTCTCCAATAGTGTATGGCTTTTTGTCTTTTGCTATTGCATAAGAAACATCAAGAGACTTTAAACTGTATTATTACATTTAATAAAATTTCCCT
>NW_006780322.1:3193266-3199165 GCF_000442215.2 Lipotes vexillifer
AAATAAGACTGATTTTTCTTGACTTTAAACATTTCTGAAAAACTGTAGATACCTGCCTTCATGTTTTCTGTGCTTAGTTTTAAATACAGTGCTAAATGTGACGGCTTTATATCATGCTTAGCTATTACTTCAAAACATGCCGTAAGGGCTTCCCTGGCGGCGCAGTGGTTGAGAGTCCGCCTGCCGATGCAGGGGACATGGGTTCGTGCCCCGGTCAGGGAAGATCCCACATGCCGCGGAGCAGCTGGGCCCGTGAGCCATGGCCGCTGAGCCTGCACGTCCAGGGCCTGTGCTCTGCAACGGGGGAGGCCATAACAGTGAGAGGCCCTGAAAAACATGCCGTAAACTTAGAGGGAAGGTCCCCTGAAAGATTGTGAATGTAAATTCGTAGTTCAAATAGTCTTCTTTACAATTTTTTCCTTTGTTACCGACTTCTTGTCAGATCTGGTTGGATTACCATTGTTTTTGTTTTGTAACATGATATAGTTCACTCTGGAAGTAGAAGTGTTTCCCTACTATTTTTTGGTTCTTTGCTTATGTTTAAATTTTAGTATTATTTTCAACCTGTGGCCTCATTTTTAAGCTATTTGTCCACTTTGTTAGGATTATTTTAAAACCCATAAATCCATTCATGTTCATTGCAGTTTGTTTCAATATGCTAGAAATGAGCAAATGAAAGCCTGGGGATGCCACATCAGCCTCTGCAAGACTGTAACCCCCATTCCACCCTTAAGATACCTCCCGTGCCAGGCATGCAGGTGCTAGTTTCCATTAAATACAAGTATACTTAATTTCTTTCTTACTCCTTGGATTAGAAAATAAATATAAACAGAAGTCTTAGTATGTTCTTCCTGCTCCCCAGTGGGTCATCCTTGAAGATCTCACACCCTACCTTGGAAAACATTAGGGTAAAACATATAATGGGTGCCTCACACATAGTGGGTGCCTAGTTAATGCAAATTCTCTTCCCTGGGGGAACATGCTTGGAAAAAGACACTTGGGATGTCTTCCCATCCTCAGCTCTCTGGTGAATCTTGGAGGTTTATCTCTATAGGCAGGACTCAGTGAAAAACAAGGCAGGGGATCAAGTGAAGGGGGCTCCTGAAGACTCACTCCTGAGCCCAGGCACGGCATGCATGAGACCAGAGCCTGAGGTTAAGGGATGAGAGTCACTGAGTCACCACGTTGGGGTCCTCACCAAGGCCATAATCGTCGGGATGGCCCTCAGCAGAAAGAGCTCACCCAGATGTCTTGAAGGCAGGCTCTCCAGAAACGGAGGGAAGACACTGATGAGAGAGCCCAGGTCTCGCCCAGGCTGCCTGGCCCGCTGAACAGCTGCTTTTAGCTGACAGGAGCCACAGAGGTCCCTGCAGACAGGCACCTCTATCAGATTCCCAGCAGCAGACAATGTCCCTGACTTTAAAATGCAGCTCTTCTCTTTTCTAAGTGTTCTCTTAAAAACAAAGTAGATGGAGACTGCAGCCACAGTCACCAGCCTGAGGCTTCTGCATCCCTAGATGTGACCATGAATACTGCTCGTCTTGCCTGCTGCTTCTGGGATCTGGACAAACCCCACAGGCCTCCTTCTCAAACTGCATCCTCCTCCCTACAGAGGAGCTGGAAACCAGCCCTGTGGCTCCTCCGATGGGCAGCGTGACAAGGAGTCTCTGTGCCCACACAGGAGCAGCTCTGTGTGTCCAGCTGCCAGCCCATGGCCTTTGATAAAGCCACACAGGGAAAGCCTCTTGCGCAGCAAGCATGGCTGGCAGAGCATTCACTGGCCTGTAGCAGTCCTGTGATGGTAAGTCACTGCCCCTCCCGCCCACCCACTTCAGAAGCACAACTTAAATAACGGCTTTCATGTTAAGGTCTGAAGTGAGCCAAGGTTGGGAAGCTCCTGGCTTTTACGATGTGGCTTTCCTCCTGTTTTGAATGGGCTCCTTTGACTAACCCTAAACCAAGCTATCAATCAACAAAAAATCATTGAGCACTTGCTACTTTTCATTTCACTGCAACGAACATTTTTTTAACATGCTCACTTGTACCCAGCTACAAGAAAAGCTTCAAATAAAGAGAGACAAGGTAGAAAATAGAGGTCTGGTCCTGGGGATGTAATGTACAGCATGGTGAATATGGCTAACAGTACTGGATATTTGAAAGTTGCTAAGAGCTAGATCTTGAAAGTTCTCATCACAACAGAAAACAAATTGTAGCTATGTGTGGTGTTGGATGTTAAGTAAACTTACGCAGGCCCCTTTTACCCATGGAAGACACACTCCACAACCCCAGTGGATGCCTGAAACCACAGACAGTACGGAACCCAATATATACTTATGTTTTCTTCCTGTACATACATACCTGGGATAAAGATTACTTTGCAAATTAGGCACAGTAAGAGATTAACAATAATAACTAATAACAAAATAGAACAATTATAACAATATACTGCAATAAAAATTATGTGAATGTGGTCCCTCTCTCTCTCTTAAAATATCTTGTACAAATTTAATGCCTTATCCATCCTAACTAAGCACTTGCGCACCACGGCTGTAACATTTGCAGTTTGAGGTGCAACAAAAAAACCAGCATGAATTTCTTTTTCTTTCTTCACAATTTCACAGATAGAAGATCCATTCTCACCATAGATCTCAGCAACCTCAGTGGACAGTTTTTTTTTTTCCTTTCCTGATCAAGTTGACAACTTTCACCTTTTCACTTAAATAAAGCACTTTACGCCTTCTCTTTGGCATTTCCAAATTGCCAGCATCACTACTCTTGCCCTTTGGGGCCATTATTAAATAAAATAAGGGTTACTTTAACACAAGCATTGAAATTCTGCGACAGCCAATCTGATCTGGTGACCAAGACGGCTACCAAGTGACTAACAGGCAGGATATGCTGGCCAAAGGGATAACCCACATCCCAGGATGGCACAAGATTTCATCACACTACTCAGAACAGTGCACAGTTTAAAAGTTATGAACTGTTTATTTCTGGAATTTTCTATCTAATACTTTCAGACCACGGTTGACGAAGGGTAACTGAGACCAGGTATCTTTCTGTGGAAAGCGAAACTGCAGATAAGGGTCATCTCACAATAGACACATATAACAAATCATTATGTTGTATACTAATACAATGTTATATGTCAATTACATCTCAATGTTTTAGATTTTAAAATTTTAATAAAATTTTTTAAATTAAGAAAAGAACAGCCTGGGACTCCAGAGCCAGAAGAGACTGTAGCTTAACTTCTGTTTTAAAGATGACAAAATAGGTTTTCTTTCGTAAGACCAAAAGGTCTACTAATATGCCCAGGGGCCTCCAGCAAGTCCCAGTTAATAAATAGCATTAGAAATTGAAACCCAATCTCTCAGGCTGATGAGGGGCCCCTTAGTATGTTTCATCCACCTGGACCACAACCTAAGTTTGCTGAATCCTGGCTCCTTCCCCAAGATATGCTGCTGCAGGGCGTCTAGGGAAGTCCCAGGGACCTTCATTTTTAACAGCCTTCCTCGACCATACCCACCGCCCCACACACACACAGCCGATTCTGATGCAAACGACATCGGTCATTGGTCAAGTCCAAATGTCCAGTAAATGTCAAATTTCCAGGGAGCCATGCCACCTGAGTTGAAGCAAGCCCAGTGATAAGACAATACACACTTCCTGAGAGGGCAGCACATTTCACTGCTGGATGGCTCTTAGCATTGGAAAGTTCTTCCTTAATGTAACAGTGTTTCAGGGAAGTGCTTTCAGGTCCTGAGAAGGCATGTGCTCAGGTGAGCCTAGGTGATGAAGGTGTAGTGTAAGGTCACATG
This sequence comes from Lipotes vexillifer, assembly GCF_000442215.2. Classification (NCBI taxonomy): domain Eukaryota; kingdom Metazoa; phylum Chordata; class Mammalia; order Artiodactyla; family Lipotidae; genus Lipotes; species Lipotes vexillifer. The sequence goes on from NW_006780322.1 coordinate 3,197,088, forward strand.
CAGAAGAGAGGAGGCAGGGCTTCCAAGACAGGACTTGGGGCCCAGATTGCAGGGGTCCATCATGGGCAACTGAAATAAAGGCCAATTGTCTTTCAGGTCCAATAAGCACTCCCAGAGATCCAATGGGTTGTCTACCAGCAAAAGCGGACATTGGTTCTTCCCAAAAGAGAAAACGGGTTAATTTATCATCATCCATTACTAATATGAGTATAATTCAAAAATAAGTGTGCATTTTTTGGAAGGATGCTGGAAATAGCTTACTGATACACATGAACAACTTTTAAAATTTGGAGAGTAGAGCTTTAGAGCAATAATAAATGAAACTAATCCCTCTTTCACGTGGTACTTCTTAACATTTCAAGACAGCTAGTCTGGTCTTCCTAAGTCATCTTTTCTTCAGGAGAAGCACCCTCGGGTATTTCAGTCAGGCCAGCTGCAAGACCCTTCACTAGCCCTGGCTGTGTTTCTTAGTGTATGGCTAAGATCCAGGGCAACTCACCTCCATCACAAGCTCTTAAAGAAACTCTGCAGAGCAGCATGCCAGGAACAATCATGCTCTTTAAGAATTCATTCAAACATGTCTACTGAGTACCTACCATATACAGTCACTGTTTCAGCACTGGAGATACAATGATTAAGAGAAGACAGAAAAAGTCTTTGCTCTCATGAGCTTACATTCTAGTAGAGGAAACAGGCAATAAGCCATAAACATACAAGATAATGTTTATACAGTGTAAGTGCTATGAGAAAAAATAATGCAGGACCAGGGGACGGTGAGCCATGGAGATGGGTGACTATCTTAGATAGGAAGGTCAGGGAAGGTTCCACTGATAAGTTAATTCTTAGGACCTGAATGAAGTGAGGGCAACAGACGTGAGACAATATGGAGCAAGTGTATTCCAGATAGAAAACACAGCCCATGCAAAGACCCCACAGAAGGAAGGCCTGGGTTTGAAGAGAACAATGAGGCCAGTGGGTCAGAGGGCGGAGAGCGGAAGGAGATAAGATCAGAGAGACTTGGGACTTCCTGGTGGTCCAGTGGTTAAGAATCTGTTTTACAATGCAGGGGACGCCAGTTCGATCCCTGCTTGGGGAACTAAGATCCCACATGCCGCAGGGCAGCTAAGCCCACGTGCCACAACGAGAGAGCCCGTGTACCTCAACTACAGAGCCCACGCACTCTGGAGCCCACGAGCCACAACTAGAGAGCCTGTGCACTGCAACAAAAGATCCCTAGTGCCACAACTAAGACCTGAAGCAGTCCCAAAATTAATTAATTAGAAAAGATCAGAGAGACTTGGGGGTCGGATTAGGTAAGGTCGGTGAAATGAGGTGAGGAGTTTGGATTTTAGTTCAAGTGTGATGGGAAGGCACTGGAGAATTTTGAGCAGAGGAATGTGGTATATTTTAAAGTAGAATTTACATTTTAAAAGATAATTCTTAGTTAATACATGGACCACAGAGGAGCAAGAATGCAAGAAGAGAGACATGTAGAGAGGCTATTGCAATTGTCTAAGCAAGAATCATGTTGCCTTGGACCAAGATGGGATTGGTGGAAGAAGTGAGAAGTGGTCAGATTGGGGATGAATATTTTAGGGTCAGCAGCACTTGCCAATAGTTTGGATTGTGTGGTATGAGGAAAAGAGAGGAATCAGGGATGGTTAACTTGCCTGAGCCAGTGAATAGTAGAATAGTGAATAATGACTAGCACAGTCGTTTCCTGAGATGGGGATGACTAGGGAAGGAATGGGCTGGGGGAACAGTTTTAGACTTGTTAAGCTTGAGACGTCCTTACTTGTTGAGTAGATAATTGTATATATGAGTCTGTTGTTCAGGAGCAAGGTCAGACTAGAAATATAAATTTGTGAGTCATCAACACAAAGATGGTATTTAACACCATGAGACTAGTAAAATCACCCTGCAAGTAAATAAATAGGCCAAGAACTGAATCCCAAGATCTCCAACATCCAGAGGTCTGAAAGATGGTGAACCAGCAAAGGAGACTAAAAAGAAGCTTCCAGCAAGGAAGGAGGAAAGCCAGGAGAAGGTAGTACAAAACTGCTTTAAGAAGGAAAGAG
>NW_006780322.1:3199175-3205727 GCF_000442215.2 Lipotes vexillifer
AAAGAGTGATTAACTATGTCCAAAGATGCCAAGGAACTAGTCAAATGTGGACTAAAAAATTAAACTTAGGTTTTGGCAGAATGGAAGTGATGTTGAAAAGAGTCTTTTCCGTCGAGTTATGAGGGTAAAAGTTGGATTAAAGTAGACTGGGGTGAAAAAGGGAGGTGAGAAAGTAGACAGTATAAACAGCTTTGAGACATTGTGTCAAAAAGGAGGATGGGGCGGGGCTTCCCTGGTGGCGCAGTGGTTGAGAATCCGCTTGCCGATGCAGGGGACACGGGTTCGTGCCCCAGTCCGGGAGGATCCCCCATGCCACGGAGCGGCTGGGCCCGAGAGCCATGGCCACTGAGCCTGCTTGTCTGGAGCCTGTGTCCCGCAGCGGGAGAGGCCACAACAGTGAGACGCCCACGTACCGCAAAAAAAAAAAAAAAAAAAAAAAAAGTGAGGATGGGGGCTTCCCTGGTGGCGCACTGGTTAAGAATCCGCCTGCCAATACAGGAGACACAGGTTCAAGCTCTGGTCCGGGAAGATCCCACATGCCGCCGAGCAACTAAGCCCGTGTGCCACAACTACTGAAGCCCACGCACCTAGAGCCCAGGATCCGCAACAAGAGAAGCCACTGCAATGAGAAGCCCACGCACCGCAACTAGAGAAAGTCCACGTGCAGCAATGAAGACCCAATGCCGCCAAAAATAAAATAAATAAATTTTTTAAAATTAAACAAAAAAAAAGGGTGGAGAGGGGGTAACAGCAAGAGGGGATTTAAAGACTATGGAAGGTTTTGTTTCATTTGGGAGATATTCTGGTATGTTTATTTGATGATAAGAATAATCCAGCAGAGAGGGTAACATTGTAATGACAGCGGAGAGAGAAGGGACAATCACAGTAGGCCAGAGGGGATGGACTCCAGAACATGAGTGAAGCTGGCCTTAGATAGGAGAAAGAGATAATTCCTCTACTGCACCAGAAGCAAAGCAGAGTATATGGGGTCAGATGCAGGTAGACTGGTTGAGTTGACGATGGGAAGATGAACTACTGCTCTTTTTCATCACAGAAATAGAGATGAGGTTGCCAGCTGAGGATAAGAAAGGGGGAGGGAGGGATGTCGTACTTTATGGAGACAGTGAGGTGTGCAAAAGGCCTCTTGGAGATCAAACGAATGAACTGAAAAGAGAACTGTGGTAGGACATCTGGGTAGTGAGCACTAAGAGACCTCGAGATTTCTGGTCATACATGTAAAGCAAGAACATTCAGCATGGCAGTGGGACTTTTCTTCAGCCATATCTGCTGCTCGGAAGTAGAGTAGGCAGAGAGATGAGTTTATCCAGGGCTGTGTTTTGCCTGGAAAGTACTGGGGAGCGAGTGAAAACCAAGGAATTTTGTTTGCAAGGGTATGGACATTGGAATGTTATCTTGGATAAGGAAGTAAATGAGACTATGAAGAGGAAGACTGATAGCATAAAAGTCAACCGATTGGAGGTTTCCATGGAATTGAAGAATCACTGACACTGGGGTAATCAGGTAAAAGATCTGGAAAGATAGGTGGCCATGGAAACCAGAGAGTAGGATGCTGAAGTCTAGATTTTAGGAGATGGTCCAGTTACTGGTGATGAGGTTTCAGGTAGGGCCATGGAAAGAAATTGAGAGGCCAGGGGGGAGATGAATCATCTATGTAGATGTTCAAGTCACCCTGCACGCTGATGGGAGCAGTGCTGGAGAAGACAGTGAACAAGCTGCTAAAATCCTAGTGAAGGACATGTGAAGGTGACTTTAAGAAGGAGAGAGAGCCTGTGGTAGAGTCTGATGGCACATGCTTCGCAGAAACTGGAGGTTTTGAGGAAGGAAGAGGGAGAAACTGCCTGGAGTGCCACGAGGAGCAAAGACCATACGACCCGGCCTTTCGTACCTTGAGAAAGGCACAAAAACAGCACTGTGAAAGCACAGCCAGGTTTCCATTAAGCAAGATCAGTCAAAGCAGAGTTTGAAAACCCAGGCAATTTTTCTGGTGACGGACTGAGTTCCAGAAGGTCCAGTAGGAGGACGGGGGGCAGAGGCGGGTGGGAGGTTGATCAGATTGGGAGCATACAGAGCCGCCTTGTGGAAGCAGGGTTTCTGGGTGGGGATACCCTGAGAGTCTTGGACTTCTGTGGGGACTGCCATACATAGGAAGGCAGTTTGATGGGACTGAACCTGATAGCTCTGAGGGAAGGTGAGCCTCCATCTTGGGACTGGTTTCCCACAGACTTTGCAGTAGCCAAGCGGGCTTGTTAGGCGGTGGGGAATGGTGGTCTTCCCACTTACCGGGAATGCACCATTCTGTCAGCCTTCCTCAAATCACCTTATTTAATAAGATTTTTCCCCAAGCTCCAACTGGTCTCCTTGTGAGCTGGACAGGACCGTGTACAGCTGTGAGGCTCCAGCTATGAGCCTAAGGCCCAGTTTTAAAACAAAATGGGGGCTTCCCTGGTGGCGCAGTGGTTGAGAGTCCACCTGCCGATGCAGGATACACGGGTTCGTGTCCCGGTCCGGGAAGATCCCACATGCCGCAGAGCGGCTGGGCCCGTGAGCCATGGCCGCTGAGCCTGCGTGTCCGGAGCCTGTGCTCCGCCACGGGAGGAGAGACCACAACAGTGAGAGGCCCGCGTACCGCAAAAAAAAAAACAAACAAAAAAACAAAATGGAGCTGCCTCCCTGCATCTTAAACTCAGTCCCTTCCAGAGAGAAAGAGAGGAAAACAGAGGGCTCTCTCTTAAGGTCAAAGTAGAACTGATCCCACCTCAGGCTTCCCAGCTTCCCACGCTGGCAGCAGCTGCTGGAGCATCTTTGCACGCAGACCCCACAAGAGAAGAGCAAGCCTCATCCAAAGAGAGGCCAAGGCCCTATAGCAGGAAGGCCCTGTAAGTTCCTTGCCCTTGATCCACATCCCAGGGGGAACGCCTGCGGTGGGAGAGGGAAACTTGAGCATGCCCTAGAGGACGAAGGCATTCCCTTGTCTCAGTTACTTAAAACCCAGGCCCCTGGAACAAAATACAATGTCCGGGTGCAGAGGACAATGCGTTATATCATAGCTGCTGCTGTCAGTTCAACCCAAGATTAGGAACTGTATCTCAGTTGCCAAGCTTGAATGTGCAAGAAATATCCCTTTCTTTATTTTATTTATTTATTTACTTTTTAGTTTTATTGGAGTAGAGTTGATTTACAATGCTGTGTTAGTTTCAGGCGTATGGTAAGAGATTCAGTTATACATATACTATAACTCTGTAACTGATTCCTTGCCTCCTTCCCCACAGGATGGCAGGAAATTTAGCTTGGTTACCCCTGGTGCATTCTTCCCCAGGATTATGTCAGAGTTTCAGGATTTTATGCAATCGGTGCCATGGTATCTCTGAGGTAGGAGTGGAGGGTCCCATTGGTCATCAACCATCTGTCCCCACAGGTTTCCCCTGCAAGGTTCACTGTCCCCTTTTCCCAGGGTCCTTTGGATCCAGGGACTGCCTGCTGGGACTGTGCCACACACAAGACAAGAGATCCTTTTTTTGAGGCTACCTAAAGGCCCGTGTGCCTGGAGTCCCCACACAGTCATTCTCTAGGATCTGGACATTTCCTGGTTGACTGGGGTGAAGAGAGAGGCCCAGCTCCAACTTCTCTCTCCATCTTCTGCCCCCTGTCAGTTCAGAAAAATCTCCAGCTTGGGAGAAGAGAGCAATTTCCCATGACTCTGCCCTGAATTCTCCTTCCTTTGAATTCCTTAGTTCTCCTAAAGGATTAGGTTCTCTGGAAAATTGCTTGCCTAAATGCAGATAAGGGAAAGGGGAATGTGCAGGGTGAAAAAAATATATCAATACCTGAAAATATTGTGCTACTACTATCCACTACATTAGATAGCTTATATTGAACCTGATGTTATCAAAATCCCTCAGATCTTTCCCCACTGCACTGTTGCTAAGAGTTATCCCCTACATCATTCTGATTTTTTTAAATGAAGTGAATAGCTTAACATTTTACCCTAGTAAATTGCATCCTATTACTTTCAGTCAATTACTATTAAGACGGACTTTAAGCTTAGTTCTGTGACCCAACGTATTATGGTATATAAACCACCATTCTCTTCTACTGTCTTTTTTCTAAGATGCAGAATTTTTCACATTTTAATATTATGGAAATCAAGATATATCTTACAATCAATGCCAAAAGAAACTTAACCAGCCACCAGGCACAGAAATAAATTAAAATGCTTAACCTTCCACGTGGGAAATAATCCATGCATAGAAGTATTTGTCCATCTGATTCTTGTGTCAGTTGAATATTTACATTTTTAGTGCCATTCACTCTTTTAACTTAAATTGGTATCCCTAATTACCAATTTAAATACCTTTGGAAAAAAGATTACATTATGACGAAGCTCCGAAGCAGAAAGCTGTGTTACACAGAACTTTTCCTGTCACATACAGAGCAGCTCAGTTAAAGAGTCCCTCAGAATTGATTCTAGAATTTTCAAAGCTAGGAGAGATTGGAGGGGTCAAGTCATGCCTGTTGTGGAGAATTATCTGTGCTGAACATCTATCTGTCAAACGCTCCCAGGTGATTTTCAAAAGACATTTTTAATTTCCAATAATATTAACTCAACAAAACAGAGTTTAACTCAATTAGGCAAGTTAACTCACAGGCAGGGATTCTTTGTTGCCCTTCACATATATTTTCTTAGTCCTCAAGGTCCAAGATCTCCAATCATGAAGAACAACCACCACCAGCACCTCGAGGGTACATTCTGTTTGGCCTTAAACAATTATGGTGCCCCATCCCTAGACAGAGATTCGTTTCAGAATGGGTTGGTGACCCTGTTCTTTCAATGAGAAAGGAAAAAAGCTGTGGGGCTTCTAGGAAGATTCCTCCTTCCTAAGAAAAAGACTGAGACAGCCCCTTTCTTTCTGGACATTGTTATTCCTGGATGCAATGCTGGAACTGTTCCATCCAGCAGCCCAAAGGGGGCGCCAGTCCAGTCAGAAAGGCAGAGCAGAAAAGTGGACACAAGCTGCGACCTTGATGACGTTGTTGACTAGCTGAATCAGCCAGCCCTGAAGTTTGTTTGACCTCAGAACTTCCAAATATGTAAGATAATAAATTTCCTGATTGCTTAAGCTGGGGAGTGGGGAGAGGGAGGCAGCCCGTCACTGTGATTACTGTCCCTAGAGAAGAGCAATTTAGAAGAATCATTAAATTTCAATGGAACATAATGTTTTGATTTTCAAAAATCTGTTATCAAATTAATGACGTGGCTCCTACTTGGTGGTGTCTTAGAATCAAGGAAATACAGCATACTAGAAGTGCTGCTCAGGACAAGAAGATGCATTTTTGGAAGGATGTCAATTCCTTCAAAATAATTTGTAAGTTTGTTTTGATACCAGTTGAAACGCGAATGGAATTTTCTTGAAACTTGACGTCATGATTTGGAAGTTCAGCTGGAAAATAACAGAGATAAATAACAAAGAAATATTTGAAAATGAGACTCATTTAGTACTGGCCCTATCAGGTATTAAAATAGGCTACAAAACTAAAAGATTGAAAACAATGTGGATGGTAGAGAAACAAATCAGCAAAACAGAGTAGAAACGTCCAGAAACAGACCCAGGTACATACAAAAATTAGATGTGAGAGTAAATCATCTCAAGGAAATGGTATGAGGTACCTGGATAAACCACTGAGGGAGGGGAAAGAACCAGCTCCATACCTTGCACCATATATCACATAAATCACAGATAAAGATTTTTTATTTATTTATTTATCTATCTATTTATTTTTGGCTGCTGTTGGGTCTTCATTGCTGTGCACGGGCTTTCTCTAGTTGCGGCGAGCGGGGGCTACTCTTCCTTGCGATGCACGGGCTTCTTATTGCGGTGGCTTCTCTTGTTGCAGAGCACAGGGTCTAGGCACCCGGCATTCAGTAGTTGTGGCACGTGGGCTCAGTAGTGTGGCTCGCGGGCTGTAGAGCGCAAGCTCAGTAGTTGTGGCGCACGGGTGTAGTTGCTCAGCGGCATGTGGGATCTTCCCGGACCAGGGATCGAACCTGTGTCCCCTGCGTTGGCAGACAGACTCTTAACCACAGCACCACCAGGGAAGTCCCCAGATAAAGATTTAAATGTATAAAGTGAACTGAGAAATCAAATGTAGATACACATTTATGTAATCTTGGTGAAGAGGAAAGCTTTATTAACATGATACCAAAGGCAGAAACCATAAAGGGTGAAAGATTGATCATTTTAACTACATTAACATTTTAAATATTTTAAATCTGTTCATGGGGAAAAAAACAAATACCTTAACTAAAGCTGAAGATTACATAACAAACTGGGGGAAATATTTTCAATATAGATGGCAGTCAATATATAAAGTGTACCAATCAGGGCTTCCCTGGTGGCGCAGTGGTTGAGAGTCCGCCTGCCGATGCAGCGGATGCAGATTCGTGCCGCGGTCCGGGAAGATCCCACATGCCGCGGAGCGGCTGGGCCCGTGAGCCATGGCCGCTGAGCCTGCGCATCCGGAGCCTGTGCTCCG
>NW_006780322.1:3205856-3207474 GCF_000442215.2 Lipotes vexillifer
AAAAAAAAAAAAAAAAGAAATGTACCAATCAAAAAGAAAAAAATAGAAAGGGGCAAAGAAAATTAATATGCAACTGACAAAAGAAAAACATGCAAATGGTCAATAAATGACATTCAACCTCATAGACAATGAAAGAGATGTACTGTAGAGCAGGGACCAGGACTGAAATGCAGCAGGTCTTGCTGATAAAGCCATACTCTGTTCAAGCAGCACGACACCTCCAGGCTGGCTATTAAAGAGCCTCCACTCAGAGCCCCTATGTACCCCACTCCACCAGCTGCCCTGGCACCTGCTTCACACCCCCATGATCCAGCAACTAAAGGGTTAATGTACAACCCGCAGAGGACCTCCAGGGCCCTGCATCCTCTTATGGCCGACACCTGTTCCCTGGTTCTCCTACCTCTGGTTATGACATACTGCATATCTGAATTTGTAAACATATAATAGTAACAACAACAGCAGCAGTAATAGCGGAGGTAGGTTAGGCTGTGGGGAAATTAGTAGCCCCCTACTCTACAGCAGAAAGTAATTTGGCACGATCTTGTTGGAGGAGCAATTTGGCACCATAATAAAAGCCATAAAAAAGAGCTATTTCCTTTGACTCGGCAATTTCACTTCTAGGAATTTATCCTGAGAAAATGGTATAGGAGGCACATGAAAATATAACTCCAAAGTGAAGACCAACTCAAGTGGAGAGCAACGTCTTGAAAAACTGAAGCAGTGTGTATCGATGTGACAGGGAGACACCCATGTTCCACCATCAGATTGAGGATTTTAGGCAGAAGGCCACGCATGGCGTGAGAGTGGAGAGTGGGGGGCACCAGGTTCTCCCCCGAACTGCTGGTAGAAACGCGAAAGGACACAGCTTGCCTGAAAGGCATGTTCAGCTACTCCACTTCTAGAAAGTTATTCTGAAGAAATCATCATGAATATGGGAGAAATTTTAACTATAACATTGTTCATCAAAACGTTTTTAATAGATGAAAGCTGGAAACTACATATATGTCCATCAAAAGAGAACTGATTGAGCAAATTATAATATCAATATTATGGTATTCTGTGAAGTCATTAAAATGATAAGCGATAAGAATATTTAAGGACACAGCCAAAATATCTCAACTGTTTTATTGAATGCAGTTGTTTTATTCAATGTAATTCAAGCAGATTACAAAATAGTACATACTGTACAATTCTACGTTCATAAAATAAATATTTACTTATACACACACGAAATTTTTAAATGAGCTTATCCATATGAAGCACTTAGAATCATAACTGCCATGTGGTAAGAAGTCAATAAAGTCAATACATGGTAGCCATTACTTTTTGATCCTCACATCCACCCTATAAGGGAACTACTATTACTACTCCCATTTTACAGGTATGGAAACAGGCACCAGGAGATGAAGTAACTTGCTCAAGGTCACACAGCTTTTACGTTGTGGAGAGTTAACATGTGATGCACTGAGAAAAACAGCTGGAACATATTAAGCACTCCATTATTTTATATTGTTGGAATTCTATAAAATATATATATATACATACACAGATGTAACTGGGTATTATCTTTTCATGGGAATTTATAAAAAATCTTTTTTTAAAAAAAGAGCTTCCCTAC
>NW_006780322.1:3207484-3208960 GCF_000442215.2 Lipotes vexillifer
TTGACCACTGAGAAACCTACTGATACCTCCTTTGCTTATTCCTCGGCCCTGTGTCCTCTCTCTAAGCTCTCTCCAGTGTCAAGGTGACCTTTATTTTTCACAGCCTTCAAGACAGAAGCTCATAGAATCATCTTTAAGGGCCCAGAGCCAGGCACTGACCAACTCCAATGGACGGAGCGTCTTCTCCTGTACCTGGAGTCTGGCCCAGAGCCCAGGGCTGCTTTCTAGGGACAGGTGGTGTTTCCCACTGGATCCAAGCTAAATGAAAACCCACACACTGGTGGTTCTATACACTTGCTGATGCCTTCTCTGGCGTATTCTATGGGAATAGGATCTTAGAAGTTTTCTCAGGTATCAAAAGTCTCTTTCACATTTAAAAAGGGATCATTTAAATAGAAAGGCAATTACAAACACTCAAATGAAGTAAACCAAATTAGAATATTTAAGAGAGAAGATTTTTATAATTTTTATAGTGCAGGTCTTCAAAGGTGAAGATGGCAGGGAGTCACTTGGAAACTTTGGATTTCTCACACTGACTCTGAGTTTCATCAGGCAAGACCTTAAAAATTAAAAACCTGAAACTTTCTAATAGGATGTTCAGGACGAAAGGCAGGGCACACACAAGACGTCTCACTCCCTTCTTGACTCCTGCCGCTAAAGCACAGGGTGTAGTTAGCACACTGTCACCCAGGACTTTTCTCTGAATTCAGAAAGAAATCACCTAGAATTACACATATCTGTAGCTGTATGTGCATTTACACAAATCAATGAATAGTATGTATGTATAACTTGGTCCATGTTTTTCAAGCCATCCCAGCTTGAGATCACAATAATGGAGATGAACTCTCCCTAACTAGACAATCACTTAACCCTCCTCAGCTGCCTTTCTGGTTCAAGGCAACCTTGTTTCCTCCTATAGAGCTCTCAGTGATCACTTACCTCCCAGGGACCTTCGCTGTCCTGAGGGGGCATCAGTCCTGTTCTTCTGAGTTCCTTGGGATCAGCCATCCTGACTGAAGAGGATTTTGATGATACTCAAGTGCGTGAGGGACTGCACCCCAACCTGAGGTACCCAAATCCAGAGAAACACCCTCTTGTCCTCTGGGTCAGAGTCTCTGGGTGACCTTGGACCCCAGACTATGGCTGCTCTGGCTGGAGCCCTCTTAGGCTCACTGGCTCTTCCTGTTTCAGGGCTTTATTCCCAGGGGCCTAGTCCTTGACTCTTACAGGAGACTAGCTCTGCCAGTCTTGAAATGATACATTCCTTCAAATTCTCTGAGCATGGGCTTCCCTGGTGGCACAGTGGTTGGGCGTCCGCCTGCCGATGCAGGGGACGCGGGTTCGTGCCCCGGTCTGGGAGGATCCCGCGTGACGCGGAGCGGCTGGGCCCGTGAGCCACGGCCGCTGAGCCTGCGCGTCCGGAGCCTGTGCTCCGCAATGGGAGAGGCCACAACAGTGAGAGGCCCGCGTACAGCA
>NW_006780322.1:3209102-3245444 GCF_000442215.2 Lipotes vexillifer
AAAAAAAAAAAAAAAAAAATTCTCTGAGCATATTCAGTTCAGGTCCTCATTTAGGGACCCTTCCTATTTAATACATTGTAAACAATGCCTTTGGGCACTGGTTTCCAGAACGTCCAGACATGGCTTACTCTCCCATTTAACTGAGCCCAAGCATCACTCCCTCTTGAGACTAATTAGGTCTTCCACATCAAGTTAATTTATTTACCTTTGGGAATTCACTCTCCATTTATACTGCTTGCTTCTTTTTTCCAGTATTATAATTCCCAGCAACATGGAGAAATTTCTTGTTACCAGTCCCTGATTTTTGGTGATGCTGGTTTCATGCAGCAATGCTTAAGTTGTAGGAAAAGGGTTTGGGTTCATTGCAACTAAGGGATGCTGGTGAAAGAACATTCCTCTTCGAAAGACACACAGTTGTTTCGCTCCAGCATGTAGTCTTGACTTGGGTGTAATCTGTTTGCATTTCTGCTCTCCGCTCCCTGGGGGAAGCAGAGTCAGTTTCCACACCCACCTCCTAAGACCCTGCTGGGACAGCTCCCCGCCTTCTTCACCAGCCTTACCATCCTTGTTCCAGCTGCACCATCACCCCAGCATCCCCACCACCACTCAGCATCCTCCACTTGTCAGTTGTCTCTTCCTCTCATCTCTGTATACTTCTAGTAACTGATTGTTTGCTTACTGAGCTGAAATGAACTTCAAATTCTTTTTTTAAATTATGTCAATAAAACGTGTAGCTTGAAGTGCTTCATACACTGTAAAAATCCATGCACAGACAGCATCAGCCTGTTGATTCATTTTTTTGGTCTCTTAACAACCACTCAAATCTGTGGCAACAACTCAAAGGTAGGAGATTCCAGTTACCAAGCATCAAGGCTTCCTCTGGATCTGATTCCAGGCTGAGCTCCCTTGAGCCACACAGATCTGCATCTCTTTCTCTGAGGCAGGAAACCTAAGGAACTTTCTCAGTAAATTATCAAGGACCCATCCAAGCTCCTTTGGGAAGAAACCAACCTAAGGGCAGGCACTATAACTATTTTACACACCCTGGGCCCCAACTGGCAGGGGTTTCAGCTACAGGGCACTTCAAATCCGTTTGCCTTCACATCCTGGAATCCCTATAGGCCCTCGAGAGATGGTAAACATTTAGGCTGGAGCATGAGCCAGTTATACCCTACCCCACATATTCTTCTTACAATGTAATGTAATGTAATGTTGCCACTCCTTCAACAATAGTAGAGTCTGTATTCCCTCCCCCTTGGACTTGAGCAGACCTTTGTGCTCCTTAAGTGACAGAATGGAGAGCGGGGGGGATGTGATGCTGCATAACTTTTGAGGCTGGTTCATAAAAGTCAATGTGATTTTTCCATCTGGCTCTCTCTCCCCCTGCACCTGGGGAATCCTAAGCCGACATGTAATTAGTCCAGCTACCCTGAAGCTGCCCTACTGAAAAGACCAGATAGAGAGACCATATAGAGATATACAGAGGTTATTGAACCCTCAGATCTTTCAATCTATCCAGCATCAACCACCAGACCTGTGAGTGACTGATGTTTCAAATAATTCTAGCCCCAGGCTTCAAGCTGCCCCAGTGAGGTGAGGCTTTCCCGCTGTGCTCTGTCTGAATCCCTGACTCACAGCATGTGGGAGCATAATAAATGATTGTTTTACATCACTAGGTTTTGAAGTAATTTGTTAAGCAGCCAAAGTGATTGGAACAGGAAAGGAGGATATTATTTGCATCTCAAACTATGAAATAGAGCCCACTGTTACAAAGGTGACTTTGCAAATATCTGATTGACTCATTACCTGTTGATTTTATTAGTCCTTCTCTCAGAGTTATGGGATTGGCAGAAGATGCGGGGTTCACCATCAAAGCCTTGGTTACCAGCCTGGGTGGGAAAAGTCAGTTCCTGGGCTGTATGTTCTTCAGCTGGAAGGAGCCTTGAGCCTCCTGGTTATTGTTACAGGTCAATGAGACTTCAACTAAACTAGAGAAGTCTACCCTGCCAGAGACACTGGAAGAGGCAACCCTTTTACAAAGGGGCTTCTTTATAAAAAGCTTCTTTGCTAGATAATACTTGGATGCATGTATTTTAAATTGTTCCCTTAGTCAATCAACTAGGAACCTATTATGTGCCCAGTACTGGATGCTGTGGAGGATGTTTCTTTCCAGGCCTCCCTATGAGTTTTAATGTTTTCAGCTGTAAGAAACAGAAACCCCAATTTAAAATGACTTTAAACAATAGGGAAATTTAGTGCACATAACAAGGAATCCAGAGGAGGGCAGCTCCAGAGTTGGTTCATCCAATGGCTCAACAATGTCATCAAGGATCCAAGTCACTGCCCCCATTCTGCTCTACCATCCTCAGTGTGTCCTGGCCAGACTAACTCTCCTCATGATCCCACAGTTCCAGGCATCAACAGGCACACGGGATAATGACTGGAAGGAGAAGAGGAACTATTTTTTCTGTGTCTATTTCTTGACTTAGACTATTCATGGTTTACCCTGTGGAGCTGGACACGGGGCCCCGCTGAGGACATGGAAGGTGAACAGCAGAAAGTAGGACATGGGCAGCATCCAGCAGTGTCTGCTCCAAACTCTAAATCTGGTTAGGGAAGTAGGACTAACTAAATGAGACAACGAAACTCTAGTTATTCTCTCATAAAGTATTTAAAGTTTCTCTCTTGCTGCTTCCTCCTTCCTCATTCCGAGGATGCCATAAGCCATGGTGTTTGTTCACAGTTCTTGCTACAGAACACTCAGCTCCTTGGAGAAAATTCGTGACTCAAAGAGCTAAAAGCCTAAGACTTACTTTATCTTTTGTTCTAGATTAAGTGCGGCAGTAACTAAAGTAGCATTCCCATCTTAACTGACACTCCTCGTGGTGAGAGCTGGTTGCGAACCATTGTCAATGGAAAGATAGGAAGGCCCAGGGAGGGGGAGGGGTGGGGAGGCCTTTGCCATTTATCAAGCTGTGAAGAGTGGCTGCCACTCATCTCTTGAGACAGACCACCTTTTTGTATCTGGTGCACAAATTAAGAATGGTTTTTACATTTTTAAATGGCTGAAACAATTTTAAACAAGAAAACCGTATGAAATTCACATTTCAGTGTCCATAAATGAAGTTTTTTGGAACACAGCTGTGCTCGTTCATTTACATATTGTCTGTGGCTGCTTTCACACTACAGCAACAGAGTTAAAGTAGCTATGATACAGACCAAATGGCCCGTGAAACCTAACATATTTACTATCTGACCCTTTGCAGTTAAAGTGTGCTGACCCCTGTCTTGCAGTAAAAGTCCTACTGGGGCCTCCAGGCATTGGGCGGTCAAACCGGAGCCTCCAAGCAGCCAGACCTCAGTCCACTTCCAGACAAGGCCTTCCTCCCATCTGAGCAAGAAAGGAACATTCTGTCTAATCCATTTAGAACAGGTTTCTCAGACAGGTTGCGCATTAGAATCACCTGAGGAGCTTTTAAAACATACCAGTCTTGGGCCACACCCAGACCAATTAAACGAAAACCTCTGGGGATGGACCCAGGCATTTGTGTCCTTCAAAAGCTCCCAGGTGATTGCCCAGTGCAGTCAAGTTTGAGAACCCCTGCTGCAGGCTTGTTTGCCAAAGTCAGGCCTAGTTTCTGGAGCTTTCTCTAAGCAAACACCATTACCCACCCTCAGGCAGGTGTTTTGGGAACAGGACACGAGCACCATGCTGGGGTGGAGCAGGGCAAGAAGAGGTGGAAAAGCCCACTGTGGTTAACCCCTACCGTTCATTTTCACAGGTGTACAGTCAAATGACCTCACCTGTGTACAGGTGAGTTTCTGAGGTTTCCCAGGCAGAGGAACCCTCATCACCAGAGCTCTCCTGTATCTCATGCCAACTGTTGACAGAGAAAACACAGTGTCTCACCCTGACTGCCACACACTGGCTTGCTTTCCTTTACCTGAGAGGTTGCAAATAGGAGCCTGGTGTCTGCCTCACTCAGGGACGGTGTAGATGTGCATCTTCCTCCCCGGCACCAGAGATATCCCTTCTCCTTGGCATGCAGTTGAAGAAAACAAACCACATGCTTTCTTTCCTTCAATCACTCACTCAACATATATTTACTAAGCACCAACACTACCACAAACTATAGACTTTAAGAATACATGATGAGAGAAGATAAATTAGGAGATTGGGATTAACATAAACACACTATTATATATAAAACAGATAATCAACAAGGGCCTACTGTATAGGACAGGGAACTCTACTCAGTATTCTATAATAACCTGTATGGGAAAAGAATCTGAAAAGGAATGAATATATGTACATGTATAACTGAATCATTTAGCTGTACACCTGAAACTAACACAACACTGTAAATCAACTCTACTCCAATATAAAATAAAAATTAAATTGAAAAAGAAAGAATACAATGATGAGTCAGCATCCCAAGGGAGCCCAGAGACTAGGGAAGAGGCAGCCAAATTAAGCCAGTGCCCTACAATGCTGAAGGGCTGCTCTGTAGGAGGCCTCCAGGACTCTGAGCGGGGAAATGACCATCTCTCAAAGGGGAAGATATGCTTGGGCTGGTCTTGGAGAATTCCTTCTCAGTTGAAAGAAGGCATTTTGTGAGGAGGATAGAGAATTAATAAAGATATGGTGGCTACAAAGAGAATAAGATGGGTGTGATGTAGCAGGGGAGAGGGCTGCCAAGCGGGGTTGGGGTGGGAGTGGAGGCTTGAGAAGGGAGCTGGGGCTGCTTGGGGATGGTGGGTCACCAGGACCAGAGGAAACCAGCAGAGCTTTTCAGGAGAGCTTCAGAAGAAAGCCCTGGCTGGGTGTGATGCTGGATTCTGGAAAGCAGCAGGAACGAGGAGCATGCCAGTTGTTCAGAATGAGATGTGATAAGCTTCTAAACTACTGCTGTGGATGGAGTACAGAGAGAAGCCAAATCCTAGAAAAACTACAGAAATGCAGGCTCTAGAACTTAGAGATCAATGTAAGGGACGGGGCCAGAGAGTCCCTGCTACACCCACCCGAAGCCCTCACCAACTTCCCAAGGCTTCCAACTCTCCTGCCCTTCTCTGCGGCTCTGCTCCCATTCCCAGCCAGACCAGCAGCAGAGAACACCAGAAAGGGAAATAAAAATTGCTGTTGGAGAGGAGGGTCTGTTTTTGTTTATTTGTGTTCTTTTTCATACCCGTTATTGTTGTTAAGCTCCCTCAGAAGTTCCCCTGGCTACTCTTTGAAGTGGATTTTCTGAAAATGGCTCCATGTGCTTCCCCTACCAGCCATGATTAGAGTGTGAACCTCAGGGTTGCTGCTGAGAGGCAGTACCTTTGAGCTCTGGAGTCAGAAGGGTCTGAGTTTGAACCCAGGACCTACCACTTAACAGCTACAAAACTTGGTCACATCACATAACTTCCCTAAGTCAATCTCCTCACCTGTCAAATGCATATGATTGCAGTTCCCACCTCATAGGGTTGTAGTGAGGATTAAATGTGACAGCAAGATAAAATGCACAGAGTCTGGCATACAAAAGGGATTGATAGATTTGAGTTGATATTATTATTAGCTATATTTGAGACCCCAGTGCACATTCGTTTATTCACTCATTCAAATAAATCTTAATGAATATTTGTTGAGAGCCCTCCATGTTCCGGTCATAGTCCTGGACGTTGGGAATACAGAATTGAGCAAAACGTAAAGATCCCTACCCACTTGGCGCATCTATATTCAGAGGAGAGAAACAAACCAAAAACAAGTAAATAAAGCAATAAATGCGAGAATTACAGTTTGAGAAAGGTGAAAATAAGTAAACAGGAAGACATCAGCAATGTGATGAGACCCTGACATGATGACAAGGGAATGAAATATTCAAGAAACTAAGAGAAGAAAAGATGGAGGTAGCAGCAGCATGTGTAGGGGCGCTAGTACAGGATAGGAGTGGCTTCATAGGCAGGGACCAGGTGGTATCAGGCCTTACAGCCCCTACTGGACTTTGTATCTTTTTTCTAAGTCAATGGGAAAGCATTAAAGGATTTCAGGCAGTGGAATGATGTGATGATTTACCTTTTTTATAAAACACTCTGATGATCGTAAAAAAGATTGAAGGAAAATAAGAGTGAAATTGGAAAATCCTGCTAGAAATCCATAGCAGATGTCCAGATAAGAGATGATGGCTAGACAAGGATGATACAGTAGAGGTAGAGCTCGGCGCCATATCTGAAATGTGCCGTGAAGTTAACGCTGACGGGGTTTAATGATTGTTTAGAGATAGAGGGATGAGGGGAAAGGGATGAATCCAGAATGACGCCTAGATTTTCGATCTCAACAACTCCGTGGGATGGTGATACTATTTACCAAAGTAGGAAACACTGCAGAAGAATCAGTCTGGGGAGAAGTCCTTAGCTCTGTTTGGGAAACTTAACGTTTGCAATGGCTTATAGGTATCTTGGGGAAGACATCTTGTATGTGTTTGTATATTTGAATCTGGAGTTCAGTGATGAGGTCAAGGCTGAAGATGTAAATTAGGGAGTCATCAGCCTATTGGTGACACTGGGTAAATATGCGGATGAGACCGAGGGGTCTGGGAAGGGGTTGCCAGGAAGGCTGAAGGCAAACCAGAAGAGGGCAGATCTGAGGAAGCTAAAAGGGGCGACTGTTTGTAGCAGGAGTAGGGAGAATAAACCTGTTGGATGCTGCTAAGCAGTCCAGTTGGAGAAGTACAGGGAAGTGGCCATTGCATTGGCAGCATGGAAGTCACCAGTGACCTGGGCAGAGCTCCATCAGTGGAGCAGTAGAGGCGGAATCCACAGAGGGGCAGGCTGAGGAACAAATGCAAGGTGACCAAGTGACAGCACAGGGCGAAGACGACTCTCCAGAAGGTTTTCAGTGAGAGGGAGCAAAGAATCAGGATGGCAGGAGGAGGAAGGGTCAAAAATGAGTTTATTCTGTTTTGTTTTAAGATCGGAGCTATTACAGCATGTTTGTATGTAAGGAAATGGATCCAGGAGAGAGAAGATGGATGCCTGAAGGAAGATGAGTTAAACCGCAGGAATGAAGTTGTTGAGAGGGGGAGGGATCTGGGCAAAAATGGAGAGATTTCCCTCTCTGTTAAGAGGGAAGATGGAAAATGTGGGTACAGGTGTGGAGAGGCTTGTAGACCGGATGGCGGGAATATGTAGGTATGTCTGCCCAAACCCTTCAATTCTCTTTGAATTATGAGGTAAGCTTTATCAGCTGAGGGGGGCAGAGGAAGACATATAGTAGCTTTAAGAAAAGATAGTCTGAAATAACAGCTTTGGTGAGTTGAAAAGCAAACTTACTAGGGAAACATCTAGGCTGTGGTGAATGCCCATTTAAGATAAGGGATCATGCCATTTAAACGGGAGAAAATAGCCCTGTTGTGTGATTTTTCCCAGCTACATTCAGCTGCAACAACGTGAATAATTGGGTTCAACTATAGCTGTGATTGTTCCAAGAAAATGTAACAGGGGAAAGAGGGAGTGATTATGATAAACTATGGATTCTGGACTAGACAAGAAAGTAAGTGCGGCCAAAGGGAGAGATAGGAATAATGACAGAGGCATAGGGTCAATGGATGTGCAGTCCCAAAGAGATCAGGGAATTCTGCAGTGTGGGTACCAAAGTAAGGGAGCCAGAAGAAGAGTGGAGCATCCTCAGAGGAGAGGATCCTCGAAACCAAACTTTAGAGACGCGAGAAGTTGCCGGTGACAGTGTGATCTAGGGTGTAAACAAGAGAGTGGAAGGCTGAGATGGTTTGCAGGAAGGTGTTGGTTGGATCATGCAAGTAGATGTTAAAGTCACCAATGATGACAACGGTAGAGATGGAGAGGAAAATGCTGCTCAAGTCATCAGTAAAGGAAGGGAATCTCAGCTATGAGGACGGACAACAGGTGGGGTGGCAAGATGGCACCAACTGTCAAGCAGGTGATTTGTTTTGGTTGTTTATTAGTTGGCTGATTGATTTTTGTTTACTTTAGGGAGGAGAGAGAAGTAACTTAGTGTAAGGAGGACACCTGCTCTAGCTCCTTGCTTATCAAAATATGAGCGATCCTCTTGAAAAGTTTTCCTGGAAAACTGCTAGGAAATGGTCCAAAATGTTAGCATGGTTGTGTAAGGATACATGTTCTGATGGTCTGTTGATGCATAACTAACCACCCTAAAACTCAGTGGCTTAAAACAATGTTTATCTTAAAATAGATAAACAACAAGGTCCTACTCTATAGCACAGGGAGCTATATACAGTATGCTGTAATGAACCTTAATGGAAAAGAATATAAAATATATATATACACATATATCTGAATCACTTTGCTGTACACCAGAAAATAACACAACACTGTAAATCAACTACACTTCAATAAGAAACATTTTTTTGAAAACCTTTATTTTGCTCGCAAGTCTGCAATTTGGGCAGAGTTCAGCAGAGACAATTCTCTGCTCCACTCAGTGTCAGCTGGGATGGTTCAAAGGCTGGAGGCTGGCATAATCTGAAGGCTTGTTCACTCACATGTCGGGCTGTTGTTGCCAGCTGGATCTTTAGCTGGGACTGTGACCAGAACACCTTATGACCATGGCCTCTTCTTGTGGCAGCTTAGTTTCCTTACAACATGGTGACTGGCTTCCCAGGGTAAGCGTCCCGAAGAAAGCCAGCCAAAGCTATGTCCGCTTTTCTGTCTGAGTTTTGCTCATCGCATAGTCTCACTTTCACCCTAGTCACAGGCCAACCCAGACTCAAGGGGATGGAGCAGAGACCTCACTTTTCAATGGAGAAGTGTCAAGTTCACATTATTTTTTTTTAATTAGTGAATTGATTTGTATATTTTTGGCTGTGTTGGGTCTTCGTTGCTGCGCGTGGGCCTTCTCTGGTTGCTGCAAGCGGGGGCTTCTCTTGTTGCGGAGCTCAGGCTCTAGGCGCGTGGGCTTCAGTAGTTGTGGCACACGGGCTTAGTTGCTCCGTGGCTTGTGGGATCTTCCCGGACCAGGGATCAAACCCGTGTTCAATCCCTGCAGTGGCAGGCGGATTCTTAACCACTGCACCACCAGGGAAGTCCCTCAAGTTCACATGATAATAGGAACTTACAAGGTGGAAAAAGTGGTGCTGTCTTTGGAAAATACAGTCTATCATAGTGACTATTTTTTTTCTTCTTTCACCTTGTAGTAGGATGGTGCCCAGTGATTTCAAACTTTAATGTATCTGCTTTTAACCAAAAGCTTGATCACTTAAAAGTTATTAAAATCTTCCCTGTTTATAGCAATGGAAATAACAAGAAATCTTTAAGCAGACTTTCATTTGGGAAAGAATCACTTGAATGACCCCTTTCCGTTATGTAGCTGTAAAGCAAGAAGGTACACATGGTTCTGGAGAGACAAAGGACGAAGATTTTAATCTATTTGTACATCTGATTACTTTTATTTTTTGCTTGGCAAAGTCCTGGGCTCAGTTTTATAAGCAGTTAGAATTAGGCTGACCATCTCCTACATTCATTAATAAAAGGAAGTTAAAACTTATGAGACATTAAGTGGGCTAATTTGACAAAAGTTCAAGGAGCTTTCTGGAAAGAGGGGTATCAATACCTTGACCATTTTCCTTTAACATTCAAAGCTGTTACAACAGTTTAATTGATTGGAGGATCCCAACTGCTAAGAAAGACCAACATGGTCACCTACCCCATAAGGGAGGGAGGTGTGTGCAGTGGTTACCTGGGCTCAAGACAAGAGCCTAGTCGTCCGAGAAGAGGGCAAGTGCTGAGAATAACACGGGCCGATATTAGCATCCTTCCGCAGCAAGCCTGGTACTGAGAGCTTGCACTGGGAAGACAGCTTTGTGTATGGGTGAATGTTTATGGTCTGAGCATCTGTGCCACTGGAGAGCAGGAACAGTGGCAGCCCTGACGTGCAGAGCCCGCCCTCACGGCTGACACTAATCCGGCGAGACGGGCACCTTGCCCTCTCACAGCACAGGGGACCATAGCCACAGTAGCATCGTCAGTGCAACTGATCCCCACTGATTTGACTTCCCATGTCTGTCGTCAATGAAAAATGAATATATTATACATTTGTAGGTTTAGGGGCTTTCTACTCCATTTATTGATTTACTGGTGTTTCCACCAGTAATGCTTTCCTTCATTTTTATCACTTTGTAAAATTTAATTTGTGTTTACCCCTTTTATTATGTTTTATTATATTAAAAAATTTAAGAATTTATCCATTCATCCGATGATGGACACTTAGGTTGTTTCCATCTCCAGGCAAAGAAGATGTGGCACATATATACAATGGAATATTACTCAGCCATAAAAAAAAAACGAAATTGAGCTATTTGTAATGAGGTGGATAGACCTAGAGTCTGTCATACAGAGTGAAGTAAGTCAGAAAGAGAAAGACAAATACCGTATGCTAACACATATATATGGAATTTAGGGGGAAAAATGTCATGAAGAACCTGGGGGGTAAGACAGGAATAAAGACACAGACCTACTAGAGAATGCACTTGAGGATATGGGGAGGGGGAAGGGTAAGCTGTGACAAAGCAAGAGCGAGGCATGGACATATATACACTACCAAACGTAAAATAGATAGCTAGTGGGAAGCAGCCGCATAGCACAGGGAGATCAGCTTTGTGACCACCTGGAGGGGTGGGATAGGGAGGGTGGGAGGGAGGGAGACGCAAGAGGGAAGAGATATGGGAACATACGTATATGTATAACTGATTCACTTTGTTATAAAGCAGAAACTGACACACCATTGTAAAGCAATTTTACTCCAATAAAGATGTTAAAAAATAAATAAATAAACTTAAAAAAAAATTAAGAATTTATCTTCTATTCTTTTTTTTTTTTTGAGGGGGTTTATCTGTGGTGTCCAGCATTGGTTTATAACTTTTATCATTGGTTCATGGATGCCCCTCTTTTATTTACTACATTATATAATGAACACCCAGAGCACACCATCCAACCCCAAGATCTGAAGCATTACCAATAACTTGCATATACCTACGTGCTCTTTCTCATCCCAATGCCCTTCCTCCCCTACCCCGCTCCCAGGAGTGAGCACTAGCCTCAATTTGTTTTAGCATCCCTTTATTTACATATATATACTTTATCATATAGCTATTTAGGCCAAAACAATATATTGTCTAAGTTTGCTTACTCTTCACCTTTAGAAAAAGATATCATATTGTATATAAAGTCTTCTAGGACTTGCTTTTTAACCTGACATATTTTACTAATAAGTATCCATGGGGATAGATGCAAGTCTATCTGTTTTCACTGCTGTGTGACAGCCCATTGCGTGAACACAGCACAGTTTATCTGTCCGTTCTCTCCATGATGGTTGCCCAGGTTGTTTCCAGTTTTTTGCTGTTACACCTAGTGCTGCTGTGAGCAATCTTGTACCTCCCGGTGACCATGTACGAGAGTTTCTCTCAGATGTATGTCTGGGAGCAGAATTGGTGGTGTGACACGCAAATATTCAGCTTTACAAGAGAATGCCAAATAATTGTCTTCCAGTACTGGGTATTGTCAGATTTCCTAATTTTTGCCCATCCAGTGGATGTGCAAATCCACGGTGGAGTGGCTTTGCATTTCCCCCAATGGTGATGCTGAGCTTCCGTTCATGTACTTATTAGTTATGTGTGTATTTCCTCTTTTGTGCAGTGGCTGTGCATGTTTTCAGATACTGTGCTTCCACGTTCTTTTTTTCCTAGATAAACCTTATTTCTTAGAATAGTTTTAGGCTTACAGAAAAATTGCAATGATAGTTCAGAACTCCCCGACACCCCGGGCCCAGTTTTCCCTGTAATTAACATCTTACATTAGTAAGGTTCATTTGTTACAATTAAAGAACCAATATTGATATTTTATTACTAACTAAAGTCCATATTTTATTTAAGTGTCCTTAGCTTTTACTGAATGTCATTTTTCTGCTCCAGGACGCCCTCCAGGATACCACATTACATTTATAAGTCATGTCTCCTTAGGCTGTTCCGAGCTGTGACAGTTTCTCAGATTCTCCTGGTTTTTGGAGATCTAGACAGTTTTGAAGAATACAGGCCAGGTATTTCATAGAATATACCTCAATTAGAATTTGTCTGATGTTTTTCTCTTGATTAGTCTGGGGTTATGTAATTTGGGAAGGAAGATCACAGAGATAAAGTGCCATTCTCATCACATCTTATCAAGGGTACAAACTATCAACATAGCTATCACTGTTGATGTTGAACTGGATCACCTGGCCGAGGTAGTGTTTGTCAGTTTTCTCCAATGTAAAGTTATACTTTTCCCCTCTTTTCATACTGTACTCTTTGGATGAAAGTCCCTATACATGGCTCACACTTAAGGAGTAGGGAGTGTGGTAGACTGAATAATGGCCTCAAATATTTGGGTGGCCAAAAAGTTCGTTCGGGCTTTTCATAAAAGAATAAAAAAATCTGAACGAATTTTTTTTTTTTTTTTCTGCAGTATCGGCGGGCGGACTCTCAACCACTGCGCCACCAGGGAAGCCCCCGAACGAACTTTTTGGCCAACCCAATATATTCACATCCTAATCCCTGGAACTTGTGACTATTACTTTATATTGCAAAAGTGATTTTGCAATTGTGATTAAAGATATTGACATGGGGAAATGATCTTGGATTATCTGAATAGATCCTAATTGCAATCATAAGTGTCCTTATAAGAGGGGGGCAGAGGGGGATTGATACAGAAGTGAAGAAAGCAATGTGACCATAGAAGCAGAGCCTGGAGTAACTCGACCAGCAGTTTACCAGCAGCTGCAAGACACAAAGAATGGATTATCTGCTAAAGCCTCCAGAAGAAGCACAGACTACAGACACTTTGATTTTGGTCCAGTGATCCCGATTTTGGACTTCTGGCCTCCACAACTGGAAGAGAAGAGATTTCTATTGTTTTAAGTTACCAAGTTTATGGTAATTTTTTTACCACAGACACAGGAAATTAATACAAGGAGTTATGTTTGTTAGCTGTGTCCCTGAGGGCGGAGTATCTACATAAATTACTTGGAATTCTGCACAGGAGTTTTATCTCTTTACCCCCCATTTATTTATTTAATCGATTATTTCTGTTACGATGGCCTCATAGATATTTATTTTATACTTTGGGTTACAATCTAAAGTTGTTCCACATTCTTTTTAAAGACAGAATGGGGACTTCTCTGGTAGCGCAGTGGTTAAGAATCCACCTGCCAATGCAGGAGACACCAGCTCGAGCCCTGGTCCGGGAAGATCCCACATGCCACGGAGCAACTAAGCCCGTGCGACACAACTACTGAAGCCCATGCGCCTAGAGCCCGTGAGCCACAATGAAGAGTAGCCCCCGCTTGCCGCGACTAGAAAAAGCCCACACACAGCAACAAAGACCCAACACGGCCAAAAACTAATTGATTAATTACTTTTTAAAAAAGACAGAATGTCCTTCTCTGTGTAACCCAGCCCATCTACAGGTGCCACATGAGAAGGTTCTAGTGACTAGATGGGGATTTGGAAGGTGAGTTTGTCCAGCCTTGTGACTGTGGCCTGAGGGCTGGTCGGGCAAACTTTGAAAGAGATACAGAGTAATAAACTCACCATTAAAGCGATAATGCAAGAGACAAATTGACTCATGCACATACAAACTAGATTTTGCACAGAAATGGATAAATGGATAGGTGATATCTGTCAGATATTTGTCAATCCTTTTCAATAATATATCAAGGAACTTGATATTTAAGAAGAAAAATGAACTCAGGTCTTGGTTGATGTCACTGATGGTTTGTCGTCACCCTGGCCTAAGCAAGCACAGCAGCCGCAGGCTGCTTTCTTCACAAACACCTCAAGGAAGCCACTTCACACCCTTACTTAGTTCTCACTTAGAGAATTTTATGCTCCTTACAGACAAGGGTTTCCTTGTTCTCAGCAGAAGTCTCCTCTGCTTTAATTCCAACTTTCAGCCTGAGAGAGAGAGAGAGAGAGAGAGAGCAAGAGAGCAGGTGTGTTTTCAAAAAGTTTTTCAATGCCCTAATTGGGTTGGGGGCAAGGAGGGTTGCAAAAGCAGTGGTCCTTGAGGGAAGGGTGAGGAAAAAGACCCTTGTCTCAGGACTAGACACACAGGTCTTTAGTTTCCTTCCAGTGCTGTTAGTTTGCTGGAAACAAGCTTGTCAAGTCAAGAACACACTTCTCAAGGAAGGAGATCATGGCCCAGTCTCCAGGGGTTAAGGAGACAGCCTGTGGTGTAGGACTGCCCTGGGTTTTAGTTTGGGCCTTACCTCTTACTGCCGTGTGACCTTTGGCAAGTTAACTCCCTGGGTCCCATTTTTCTCATCTGTAAAGTAGAGACCACATCGATGTCACAGGTCATGTGAGGACCAGATGGGATCGATGATTACACAGAACATGGCAGAGCACTACAACCACCACTGCTATTATTATTGTGGTTATTATTTCTTATTATTATTTAGTAAAATCATAAGAATAGCACAGGCTCTGGAGTCAGAGACAGTTGGTTTCAAATCCCAGCTCCACCACCATAACCCTGGGGCAAGTTATTTAACTTCTCTCTGCCTCAATTTCTCCATCTGTAAAATGGGGAATATCCCATAGGATTATTAGGAAGATTAACTACAATTAAATTAGAAGATGCATGTAAGGCACTGAACACGGTGCTCAGCACATTGAGTGAACTCAATAATGTGAACTATTATTATCATATTAGTGTCATGCACTCTACATCATACCTATCAATGTGCATTGTTCCCACTTTGGCCACAGTTCCTAAGGGCCTGCAAGCACAGCCCCAGGTCCTGAGCTGATTTAACCAGACCTGGCAATATATTAGTGGCCCAATAATTTAAGGCAGTGAGAACAATTTGGGAGCCCACCTGCGCAGTGGGTGAAGGAGGTAGGAGGGTGGGCTGACAAATTGTTCTCACTGCCTTAAATATCATAGCCACAAGTTGCAATCTGCAAACTCCCCTGTAAGTCCAAACAGGAGCCCTCAGGCCAACAACCCACCTCTGCCTTGGGTTTCTAATACCCTTGGGGAGGCTAAAATGGACCCCCAACACATATCGCTTGGGCCCTGACTCATTGCCTATCATGCACTAACCACGCCCCCTACCTCGGGAGCCTGGCACATTCTACATTTACCCTCACCCACTGGCTAATGCCCTGCTTTGCCTCCCACATTAGAACTAGGCCCTAGAGCTAGAGCCCTGCTCAGAACCACCCAGTGCCCTCACCTCCGTCACCCACCATGGATACTGGCACAGACTGACTCACTCTGAAGGTCACTCTAAGGTGCCTCTAAGATTCTGACATCCCAAATACCACCCACCTGTCCAACCCTCTAGCCCTAGCCCACCCCTCTAGCTGACCCCTTCTCTGCTGCTAGGCTGCTTGATTCACAGCTGAAGCACTGGAGGCTAGCCATTACCTCGTTTTACCCCCATAGCAACTCTTGAATTGTCTTATTTCACACATAAGGAGCCCCAGAGATACTCAGAAATTTGCCCAATGTCATGTGACTAATAACTTCCAAAGAACTTGAGCTCCCCTGACCTCTATCTAGTTCAGGGCCCGCTCAGCTTCCTGTGTCACAGATCCAAATCTCAGAAGAGCCAGCTCCCTAATTTTCACTTTGGATGAAAACCCAACTTTAAAGTCTTGGCAGGCATCACTCTTCCTGACTCCCAGGCATTTGGCATTGGTTGGTGTATGTTTCCAGAGATATTTTTCTGCCTGGAGGAAAAAAAGAGGGACTATGTTTCTATTTGACTAAGAAACATGTAATCCCAAGGACTCCACACATTTTTAAGGCTCCAAATAGCACAGAGACCTGAGCAACTGGGAGAGACAGGAAAGTACTGAGTTTGGTGGAAACATATAAATTTTATTGCAAAGGGGCCCTTTAGGATATAAGTGCTGTTAACATGATCCCCAGAGGAGGGGAAAGGGATTTACCAAGGCGCTCCCAGCTCAGTGGTGCTCTGTATTTTAGAGGACCTGGGGGGCTTTGTGTCTCAGAAGTCGGAAGTTTTGCCCTGGAGTCCCATATGTGCATATGTAGGCACAATGGAATTAGCCCCAGTGGCCTTAAAAGCCACTTTCAACATTGTCAGGAATCTTTGCTATGACAAAGTCTCCAACACATGAGTCTGGAGGAAGAGATGTCCCCTTAGCCCTCATCACCACTAGAAATGACCTTATAATTTAATTGTTTGCATGTAGGTACTTCCAGGTATGTTCCATGGGGTCAAGGACATTGATTGTTCACTGCTGGATCCCCAGCTCCTACAGTAGTGTCTGGCATATGGCAGGTAATCAGTAAATATTCTTTGAGTGCCTATATTATAGTCTCTAGTTCAGACCTTCTGTATTAGCTACCAGCAAGACAAAGGGCACCGTGCTCTTACTGTTCATGGGGTGGGGAAAGCCAGGTGGCCAGCCTCAGTCAGCTGCCCAGTGGTCCAAGGTTATTGCCAGGTGTGGCCAGCATGGGGAGGGGGTGGTCAAGGGCATCTACCCTACTCATATCTCTACCCAGTGTTTTCGATATTTAGTTGTTTGCTTTTAATAACAAGTATTATAATGAATCTCTTTACCAAATGGCCCATCTCATTAACTCTACCAAATATATTTTTTACCCAAATCTTAGCTATAAGTAATAACTGTTACTATTGGCCATATCATTTATTGATTGACCACCATGCGTATGCCATGCATTTATTGCCTCATCAAGTTTTTAAAGCAAGTATTAGATTTGTATTGTTATCCTTATTTTCTTGATGAAGAAACTTAGGCTTGAAGGAGCTGTATCGCCTAGGGCATACAGCTGTGAAGCAAAGGACGCAGATGTGAATCAAGTGAATCAAAAGCCCCTGTTCTTGGGGCTTCCCTGGTGGCGCGGTGGTTGAGAGTCCGCCTGCCGATGCAGGGGATGCGGGTTCGTGCCCCGGTCTGGGAGGATCCCGCGTGCCGTGGAGCGGCCGGGCCCGTGAGCCATGGCCGTTGAGCCTGCTCGTCCGGAGCCTGTGCTCCGCAACGGGAGAGGCCACAACAGTGAGAGGCCCACATACCACAAAAAAAAAAAAAAAAAAAAAAAAAGCCCCTGTTCTTGACCTCCATGCCATCCTGCCTCCACAAGGCCACAAAATAAGTGAACTGTTTTTTTTCTCTACGTCAAAACTCTGCCAGGAAAGACATCCAGCCCAAATTCTCCCGTCAGACCTGAATTATTCAGTGATTTGTTAGTAAACAGCAAAATTGACTTTCTGAGTTGACGGGGTCGCTGAGGTCATTTCTTCCTGGTGTGCTATCAGAATCAGATCAGAACAACTGAAGTGGTGACCAGCCACGGCAACCCTTAACCACCCGAGAATAATACAGGTGGAAGCAGCACAATGAAAGGAAACTGTGTTTTTCATCAACTTGTGCTCTTCCCTCTACGGGCCTGCCCTCCCTTCTCTCACCTGTCTTGGGAAGACATGAGCATAGGTGAAATAATTTACAAGAGTGTTCCAGAGCTCTGGGAAGGTGCCATTTCTAAGTCCCCTGAGATAATCATTAATCATCTTTTTTTTTTTTTTACATCTTTATTGGAGTATAATTGCTTTACAATGGTGTGTTAGTTTCTGCTTTATAACAAAGTGAATCAGTTATACATATACGTATGTCCCCATATCTCTTCCCTCTTGCGTCTCCCTCCCTCCCACCCTCCCTATCCCACCCTTCCAGGAGGTCACAAAGCACCGAGCTGATCTCCCTGTGCTATGCGGCTGCTTCCCACTAGCTATCTACCTTACGTTTGGTAGTATATATATGTCCATGCCACTCTCTTGCTTTGCAACAGCTTAGCCTTCCCCTTCCCCATATCCTCAAGTCCATTCTCTAGTAGGTTTGTGTCTTTATTCCTGTCTTACCCCTAGGTTCTTCATGACATATTTTTTCTTAAATTCCATATATATGTGTTAGCATACGGTATTTGTCTTTCTCTTTCTGACTTACTTCACTCTGTATGACAGACTCTAGGTCTATCCACCTCATTACAAATAGCTCAATTTCGTTTCTTTTTATGGCTGAGTAATATTCCATTGTATATATGTGCCACATCTTCTTTATCCATTCATCCAATTATGGACACTTAGGTTGTTTCCATCTCCGGGCTATTGTAAATAGAGTTGCAATGAATATATCCCATTTTTCTTGAAGCATTTTTAGTCCAGCTAGGTTGTGAGACATCTAGCTGGGTAGGGTATGGGGCAAGTCCTCCTGCAAAAGCAAGCAGTGTGTTTGTCCTAGGATTCCATTAATCATCTTAATGAAACTCTTATTAGGTTATGTGTCCATTACTCTACCCAGCAAGGACCAAGGCCCACCCAGATTTCTTCCTGATGATATTTTAAATTACAACTGTACTGTGGCTCCTGGCATCCTTCAAGGAAGTGGTTCTCCTGTCAGGATGAAAAAGAAAAGCTGCTCTCTCCTGTTAGATATCTGGTTTCCTATATTAGCTTGCAGGGGGTGCTGTTCCACCCAGCATCCCTCTCTTTGATCCTCAGACCTCACCAGGTCACCCATCACACAAACTCCCAAGACCACACCATCCTCGTCCCACTGGGGGGGAATGAGCCTGGGACTCCAGATTAGGAGGGCCATGGTCCCGACTGATTCAGGAAGGAACAAGGTCTTCCAGGGTCCATTTTCTAGAGAAGGGTTTTATACGCATCCCAAATTCCACCCCCTCAGAAGAGTCTCCCCACACCATTTTCTAGTGGCTGCCTCAGTTCCCTGAGGCAGGCAGTAGTCCTCAGCTTTCCATCAGGGCTGACAGTCCAAAATCGATCTCTCATCTGCTCCACTGGCAGAGCACTCCATTTTGGGTGCCAAGAAAGTGGTACTTTAGCTGAGGGAGGTCAAGCGGAAAGGAAAAGATACATAACTGCAGTTGCCCTGAAGCATGACGTCAGGGTCTGGAAACGGAAAAAGGCATGAGATGGAGAAAGGGGAGGGATGTTCGTTTGGAAATCATCTCACAAGGTCCAAATTAAATAAGCCGTTCTTTCAAGTCCACTTTCCATCTCTGCCCCATCTCTCTACTAATTCTTACCTCTTCTAAGAGCTCGCTCCCTCAACCCAATGTCTCACTTCTATCGGGGTCTAGGGAATTCTTCCTGATCTTCCAGGGCTTGGAAGGCCCAAGTAAACCGAGTATCACCTGTCCCATTTAAAAGTGTCAAGAACAGATCAAGTCCCACGTCTTCTCTTTGAAGTCTTTCCTGAACATTGCAGCCACCTCTAGTTTCCCTCCATCCTCACCAGTCTTGGAACTTACTGACTGGATCATCCATTTGAGCATTTGAGCCTCTATTTAGCCCAAGAAAGACTACAGCTCTTACATCTTAACTATTCTCAGATTGCTTTATGTAAGTATCTTATCTTCCCAGGAAAACTGCAAGCACCTTGGAGTCTCAGGCTGGGTCGTGTAATCCTTTCGTATGTGCCACTGTGTACCCTCATGGTTCTGAATACATAGGAGTATTTAATTTATGAAGCTGTATGAGCTAAAGAGAATTAAAGGAAGGCACACAGGAAAACATGAAGCCACTGGGCACTCATGAGGAAAATGGCTAGTGGCCTCCAGTTTCAGGTGAGTAAGGCCTAGGATGGGCCCAAGGTGTGTGCCAGAATGACACACACAGGGTCCAGTACCTGTAAAAACAGGTAAGTTGACACAGCGTTCCAAGGTTGGATTGAGCTCCTGCACGTGGAGGGGGAAAAAGGAGGAAGATCCATACTTCATTTGCACCAGGACTCAACACCAAACCATAAGCCAAGCCAAATGGTACCGAAAGCTACCAAAATGGTAAAATCTTCCTTAGAATAGGTGCCAGGTTCACGGGACTTGTAGCCCATTAGTCCAATTTTGTACTATTGTACATCTCCGTGGTCACCCCATTTTCAAGGAACATCTGCTTTTACCTCAACCACTGCTTATGTTGAAACAAAAGGTAATTCATCAACTTGCCTAATCGAACAAAGTAAGTCAGAGGTAGCCCTGGGAATTTAACTTACAGCTCTCAAATTTCAGGTCTAATCCCTAGAATTGGAGCTATGCTTCCATGTTCACTCACTATCACATGTGAACTCTATGAGGACATTGTTTTCCGATGGCTTCCCCAGCAGATATTAGCAAGAATTAATTTTCTAGCCACTTTACAAATGGGAGAAATAAGCAACTTGAGAAAAGGTAGAACTCACCAGAGTGGCCAGCATGAGGTCAACGGTGGATTCTCTGTAGTGTCTGTCAGAGCTGGGAGCGACTTCAGTTTCATGGGCCAGGAGTCCAAGGCCCCAGGAGACGGCATGACCACCCCAAGGTCACATCACTTGATCACCGTGTTCCTGGAGCTGGTGCTTCAGTCTCCTAACTCCCAGTCCAGGTTTCTTCAGTATACCAAGAAGAAAAGATTGCAAGGAATAAAAAAGTGAGGTACAAAGCTTGTGGTAAAACCTGATGGGGGAGCAGGACAATGTCCTTTGAGTGCTCATTAAGAACTGCAAAAAAAAATGTCCACAGAACACCTAGAGTTGGTCGAGCAGTTCATAGCTGCCAGAAGAATAAGGAGCACCAGACCCAGTGTATTCATTTGCTAGGGCGCATAACAAATAACCCCGACTGGGTGGCTTAAACAATAGAAATGTATTTCCTCCCAGTTCTGGAGGCTAGAAGTCTGATATCGAGGTGTCAGCAGGATTGGTTTCTTCTGAGGCCTCTCTCCTTGGCTTGTGGATGGCCGCCTTCCACCTATGTCTTACGTGGTGTTTTCTCTGCGCATCTGTCCTAATCTCTTCTTATAAGGACACCAGTCATATTGGATTAGAACCCACCCATAGGATCTTATTTAAATTTAATCTCCTCTTTAAAGGTCCTGTCTCCAAATATAGTCACATTCTGAGATACTGGGGGTTTAGGACTTCAACATGTGAATTTGAGGGGGACACAGCTCCATAATATGGACACAAATCCATAACGCCCACTAACATTTTATTCTGAAGATACTCATGGACAGTTGTCCAAATTCTCCTTCTGCAGACTAGATTTGAACTAGTGTGGTAGGACCTTGACCTAGAAGCTACAATGAGGCTGGGGCCCCTCAGTCCAGCCGCCAGAGGAGGATGGAGGGACTCCCTGAAGAGTCACACGCCAACCCTTCAGGAGCTACTCCTCTGAATTGTTCCATACACTCTTGTCGGATTCTCCTCACCCATCTCCACAGATGTCCACACGCAAATACAGAATAAACGGAAGACTCTAAAAACAATGCCTCTAGTCTATTCACGTGGAACAGAACTTTGGGGTTAAAGAGTGAGAGGCAAATACAAATGAGGTGAATGTTCTGCTGTGGCCCTGGCCTGGGCCCAAACGAGCAGTGCCCTGCGGTTAGTCAGGCTGCTGCCAACCCAACCAGCCTACAAGGAGCAGGCATGCCAGGGGCGGGGCCACATCTCCCTCCTCTGGCTTCACACTTTCTTCACATTCTCTCCACATCTGCAGCCGTTTCCTGCAGGAAAATCTGTTGCCTATGGTTGGAAAGCCACTAAAGCAAAGATCAAAACAGCATCCAGATTGGTAGGGAATGCCGTTTGAAGTCTTGAAAATAGTTGGTCTTCGGATTCTATAAGAAACTGACCATAAAGATAGCACAGAAACTGTATCGCTCAGGGAGAAGTGTGTAGTGATTTTTTTTTTTAATGCAGGCCGTGGGGGATATGCTATGAATCTTGCCCCGTATGTGGGGCACAGGGACTACAAAGTTCAAAGTAAGATCAAAAACACTCCTCTAACCTTGCCTGGATACACCTGACCGTTTGCAAAGGAGCCTTGTCTACCTATAAATGTGCAAATCTCTATGACTAAGATGGAACTTTGGTTACTTGTTGTACCTTGGCCCACATTTGTCAGAGGGACTAGGTAATATTGGACACAAAGCAAATTGCCAAAACCCACCCACATCTTTCATATTCACACTGCCTTTCCATTAGAAGGCTTTCCTTAACAAAGTTGGTAGGGCAGGCCGATCACACAAGATGCCCTCACATTAGTTAAGGTGTCTCTTCAGAGCCTGATGCCCCCCTGCTTCCCATTGATGAGTCAGCAGTAGCCAGTTCCCGGGACTTTTTTTTTTTTTTAATTGGGAGGGGCTTCGTTGGGTCTTCGTTTTTGCGCACGGGCTTTCTTTAGTTGTGGTGAGCGGGGGCTACTCTTCGTAGCAGTGCACGGGCTTCTCATTGCAGTGGCTTCTCTTGTTGTGGAGCACGGGCTCTAGGCAAGCGGGCTTCAGTAGTTGTGGCACACGGGCTTCAGTAGTTGCGGCACATGGGGTCTAGAGCTCAGAATTTGTGGGGCACAGTCTTAGTTGCTCCACAGCACGTGGGATCTTCCCAGACCAGGGCTCGGAGCTGTGTCCCCTGCATTGGCAGGTGGATTCTTAACCACTGCGCCAGCAGGGAAGTCCTCTCTGGGACTTTTTATAGGCCTGGAACCAAGCACTGCCTTCATGGAAATCATGACATGTTCAGGGAATAGCAAATGCTTCCCCATGCCTGGAACTTCAGGTGTGTTTTGCTTTGTAGAAGGTGAAACTTTCCTCTCAATGTCCAACTACACATAAACCCCAAAAAGAGGGCTGATTAACCAGGTGCACAGTATATAGGAATTTATAAATTAGAAAAGCCAAAGTTCATATGCGGAAAACAAACCATAAATGGAATACAGAAATAAAAAATGTTGTGGTCTTATTTGTAAGGACTCAGCAGATGCACAGTAAAAAGTGAGTGAATGAATAATCCTGACTAGTTAGTCCCACACTGGTCCCCATCCTCCATGGGAAGGAGGGATGCCCATGGGGCCTTCCTCCCCTTGCAGCTGGGTTACCAGAGGCCACTCCACAGTCTGCTCAGGTGCATGGTAGGAAGTGAACTCCCTATTTCGTGAATGTGAGGTTTTTTTCTGCTGGAATGTCAATGATAATAATTAATATACACATTGGTTTAATAAAAAAGGTTAGTTCCCCCACAAACACATAATCAAAATGTCACTACCAAACGTAAAATGGATAGCTGGTGGGAAGCAGCCGCATAGCACAGGGAGATCAGCTCGGTGCTTTGTTACCACCTAGAGGGGTGGGATAGGGAGGGTGGGAGGGAGGGAGACGCAAGACGGAAGAGATATGGGAACATATCTATATGTATAACTGATTCACTTTATTATAAAGCAGAAACTAAAACACCATTGTAAAGCAATTATACTCCAATAAAGATGTAAAAAACAAAAAAAATGAAATTTGGCGCCAGAATAGAGAATCAAAGGAACTCTAATATATAAATGCAATTAGACATCCCCATGACACTGGCAGCTTTCCTAGCAACAGAATGCTAATTGTTCTGCAGAAAGAGAACAAGGCAGATAAACATCTTTGGTGTGACCTTACGGCTCCTTTTTAATTCATTAAGGAAAGGCCACTCACTGGCCAAACTCTGATTTATTATCCTAATTAGGGAAAAGGTCCAACCCTTGACACTCTGTAGCCTTAAGGAATGAACAGGGCAGGATGAATCAATCCAATCTGCCAGGATAACAAACCAAAGAAGAGATCAGGATGTGGGAGAGGTTTAAATGTAACGTCCACAGCCTAGAGGAGGATGGGAAGTCCCAGCCCTGTACAGGAACTGGCCAGAGACAGGTGAGGAGAACATTCTACCAGGGCGGCACTTCCTGCTGCACCCAGCTCAGGTTCCCAGGATATACAGATGAGGTAGACAGCACAGCCCCAGCCCTGCCCTTGTGGAAATGACAGTCCTTCTGGGAAGAGGAGACTAATATCCATGGAACTATCAGAAAACAATTCAGATTGTGTGACAGGAAGTACTGAGTAGAGGCCCATGTATCCCATGCCGGAAATGCAGAAAAGGGAGGAATGGGGTGGCCCAAGGGAGCCAGAGGAGGGGGGAGACTTAAGCTTCATGCTTAAGGGATCAGATAAGGACTTCCTGCAGTAAGTAAGAGCATCTGGAATGGGGGAAGGGGAAAAAATGGGGAGGAAAAGATTTTTTTTGGAAAATGGAGTCACTTCTAAAGAGTTGGTGGGAGTTTTCTATGCCATGGGTTATTAACTATAGAAATCTCATGCAGGCCTGACTCTCTCTCTCTCTCCCCCACCCCTCTCTCTCTCGTGTTGACATGGATTTTTATCCAGTTATGAAACCAGAAGGCATTGTTCTGTAATCAGCACTTTCAGGAGCATTAGAGATGGTGGCGCAGTGGTTGGGAGTCCGCCTGCCGATTCAGGGGACGCGGGTTCGTGCCCCGGTCCGGGAGGATCCCACGTGCCGCGGAGCGGCTGGGCCCGTGAGCCATGGCCGCTGAGCCTGCGCGTCCGGAGCCTGTGCTCCGCAACGGGAGAGGCCACAGCAGTGAGAGGCCCGCGTACCGCAAAAAAAAAAAAATTATCATTAGTCAATAAGGGTGACTCTCCACAACTCTTCAAAGGCAGGTAGATCAGGTAGGAGGAGCTCATGACTCATTCTTCCTCACACCAGAAACCAGGCTCCCTAGCCAGGTAGGACACAGCCCCTGACTTCTCCAGAGCCATTGACCAAGACTTTCTGGTGGGTCCCAGCCCGCCCTTTCCTAAAGGCTGCTGGGACTTACTGTAAAGGGTGCAGCTCAGGAACAGAGTGCCTCATCAACTCTGAGAATTTGAGAATGAGGCATCAAAGCCAGAATCCACTGCACCCTTCACCCACCTTCCACAGAACTTCATTCCCTAAGTGTCTCATAGTTTCAAAATGTAGGTCCCAGAAGGTTGGCCACACCTGGGTATAAATCCTGAGCAGCTGAGTGATCTGCCCAAGGTCACAGAGCTAATGCCTATCAGACTGAAGAGAGGAGAAACAGAGAAACAATAGCTAGGGCCAACCAGAAAGCAGAAATATGACTTCCTCTTGGCCTCTTGAGAGAAATTACTCACCCTTGTCATCCTCTTCCCAGCAACCTTCTTCCCTGGGGCTGTCATGTGACTTTGGTCTCTGGAGCTCTGCCCGACTCAGGACAAGGGACCTCAGTTCAAATGCTGCCTTAGGAAGCCATAGGTGTCTACTTTACTTCTTTCAGTTGAACAGGCCCCAAATATACCATCAAAAAGTCAGATTGTTGGGTGACCAACCATCCCGGTTTGTCTGAGACTATCCCAATTTTAGCATGGAAATTTCTGCCTCCTGGAAAAACCCTCAGTCCCAAGCAAACTGGAAGGCTTTATCACCTGCTCAGTACACCCTAAACAGGAGCCCTCTTCCAAGGGGTCTCAGTAAACATCTAAAACCAAAGGTTTTAATACATACGGGAGATACTATGGTCTACAGTTGACTAGATAAGACACTGGAGTGAAGTTTTAAGACCTAAGATAGACTTTTAGCTCTGCCAGTTTCAGTTTCCAGACTTTGAATCAGTTATCCAGGGTCCTCTGAGGACTC
The DNA here is from genome assembly GCF_000442215.2 of Lipotes vexillifer. NCBI lineage: Eukaryota > Metazoa > Chordata > Mammalia > Artiodactyla > Lipotidae > Lipotes > Lipotes vexillifer. Next base: position 3,234,641 of record NW_006780322.1, read on the forward strand.
CTGTTCAGGGGTCTACACACTCTAATTTGCTCACTAGCCAAATAAGGAAGGAGAGAACACTAGGGAATTGGTCTGTGGTAGAGGGCCAGTTGGGGCTTTGACATGTGCCTGAAACACATTTGGGCTCCCTGTCTGCTTTTCAAGACATCCCGATACAGTCTGCTTCCTGGACTGGAATTTGTTCCCCTTTTTCCTCCCCCAGTTTCCCCTCTCCTATGCTCCCATATCTCTCTGTACATCGCTTCCATAGACCATGTTGTTTTCATGAGCATATAGTTATCGATTTGGCTTGTCTATCTCCCTACAAACCTTGAGCTCAGTACTGACCACTCCTGTTCAGCACCATGTCCTTGGCACCTAGAAAAGAACATGTCAAAAAGAAGTCCTCAATATGTGTCCATTGAAAAAGAAATGTTCAAGAGAAGGAGAAGGGCATTTTCATTAGACTTTGGACATAGTGAATGTTCTCTCTACATATTTTTTCCTTTCTTTCTCCACTATTATATTTCTTTTAGATAACTGGATGCACGCATGATCACCCAGTATGAATCTGAGCACACAGTGGGTTCACTTTTGAGCTTTTTTCCAGGAGTTGTTCCAGTACATTTTGACCTTTCTAGACTTTTAAGACATCATTCCTCACAACGATTGGGCAAGAAAAAGAAATAAAAGGCATCCAGATTGGACAGGAAGAAGTAAACTATCTCTATTCCCAGATGACATGATCTCTTGTATAGAAATTCCTAAGAAATTCCCTAAAAACTGTTAGAACTAATAACAAGTTCAGCAAGGTTGCAAGATACAAAATGTACAAAAATCAATTGTATTTCTACACACTTGCAATAAATACTCTGAAAATTAAAGGAAACAATCCCATTCACAAAAGCATGTAAAGAATAAAACTTAAGAATAAATTTAACAAAAGAAATGCAAAACTCTACTCTGAAAACTACAGAATTTTGGTGTTGGAATAAATTAAAGAAAATCTAAATAAATGGGGGAAAAAAATCCCATGTTTATGGATCGGAAGACTTAACTTTGGTAAGATGGCAAAACTCCCCAAACTGATCTACAGATTCAACAAAAAACCTATCAAGATCCCAACTGGCTTCTATAAAGAAATTGGCCAGATAATTGTAAAATGCCTATGGATTTTTAAAGGACAAGAATAGCCAGAACAATCCTGAAAAAGAACAAAGAAGGATTCACACTTCCCAATTTCAAAATTTACTATGAAGCAGCGTAACCAAGACAATGTGATACTGGCACAAAGACAGACATACAGATTGATGGAATAAAAATTAAGAGTTCAGAAAAGAACTCATACATATATGGTCATTTGTGATCAACTAATTTTCAACAAAGGTACCAAGACCATTCAATGGGGAAAGAACAATCTTTTCAACAAATGATGCTGGATAGCCACAGGCAAAAGAATGAAGAGGGACTCTTACCCCACACCATCTGAGAAAATTAACTCAATTTGTCATTAAGGAAATGCAAACCAAAATCACAATGAGATACCACTTAATACACACAGGACGACTATAATCCAAAAAAATGTAAAATAACAAGTGTTGGTGGGGATGTAGAGAAATTGGAATTCTTGTGCATTGCTCATGGGAATATAAAATGATGCAGCCTACGTGGAAAACAATTTGGAAGCTCCTCAAAAAGATAAATGTAGAATTACCATATGACTTATCAATTCCACTCCTGGATATATACTCAAGACAATTAAAAACATATGTCCAGATAGAAACTTACACACAGATATTTATGACAGCATTATTCATAATAGTTAAAAGGTAGAAACAACCCAAATGTCCATAAACTGATAAATGGATAAACAAAAAGCAGCATATACATACAATAGAATATGATTCAACCATAAAAAAGAATTAAATATTGATACATGCTACAACACCGATGAACCTTGAAAACATTAAGCGCAATAAAGAAGCCCATCACGAAGACCATGAATTACAAGATTCCATTAATATGAAAGTCCAGAATAGGGAAATCTATAGAGTCAGAAAGTACGTTAGTGGTTGTTTAGGGCTGGGGTTGGGGTGGGGAGAAGACGTGGTTGCTAAAGGATACGGGTTTCTTTCTGAGGTGATAAAATCTTCTAAAATTCACTGTGTTGATGGTTGTACAGCTCTGTGCATATAAAGACCAGTGAAGGTGCACCGGTAAATAGGTAAATTATATGGTGTGTGAATTATATCTCAATATAGCTGCTTTTAATAAAATAAAAGACTCCATTCCTCCCCACACACTTCATATACCCACACAAAGCCATGCTTTCTCCAGCTCTATGCCTGGAACTTTTAAAAATTGGGTCAGCTCGTTCCCTGACTTTGGTGAACTGATCTTTATTTGAGACTTCTAGGCCCTTTTGACAGTTTGAGGTAACTGGCCATTTACTCACAAGGGAAAAGTAGTACTTGGATAATTACTAAAGCCACAGTCCTGAATCATGGGAGCTTAGAGTTTGGAAAAAACGCATCAAGCAACCCAACTGCCAGGTTTCCATGAAAGAGGCCTCAGCTTCTGATAACTTTGAAGCACATTCTCAGCTCACTCCACCCTTCCCTAGCTCCTCCTTTCCCATTTTCGCCAATTTCCTTCCCTCCCCCCACCCCACCCCCAACAAACTCTTCACTCTAGGAAAAGTGGGCACGTTCCCGCCATCCCCTTCCCAACTGAATTCAACTGCCTCCAGCCTCTCAGCTCACACATAAGGGCCAACAGCCAAACTCTCTGATCCAAGTTAAAAGTTTTGTGTTGTGTCTGCTAACAAGCTGGGGCGGGGTGGGGGTTGCCTTTTTCCTCCAGCTCAGATTACCTGGTTTCCAAGTGGGCCAACTCTGGGAGAAACCCTCCCAGTCAATGCCTTCAGTTGAGCTCTAAAATGTCCAAGCCTCTTACTCCAGAGGAATGAGAAACAGACCAGAGGAAAAACATGTTGCAACACAGTTATTACATTATTTCTTTATCACCAAGGTCTCCAGGTTGGGGGTAGAGTGAGACATGAAAAGCTTTTGTATTTAATGAATAAATGCCTTGTAGTCCTCTTTGGCTCCTCTTTAGAGAATTCCGAACACATTGCAAATGCTCTCTCAATCTTCCACATGCCACCAGGAGGGAGTTGGAGAAGTAAAACCCATTTCATAGATCCAGAAATAAAGGCAGCAAGTAACCTGATAACTTTCTTGATCCCCAAACAAGTTCTTAGGCTACTCCTTTCACCATCAAATTTATGTCCCACTTTTTTTAAAATATTTTTTTAATATTTATTTATTTTCCTTATTTTTTTGGCTGCACTGGGTCTTAGTTGTGGCACACAGGATCTTCAGTGAGGCATGCGGGATCTTTTGTTACAGCGCACCGGCTTCTCTCTAGTTGTTGTGTGTGGGCTTCTCTCTACTTGTGGTGTGCGGGTTTTCTCTCTCTAGTTGTGGGGCGTGGGCTCTAGGGCACAAGGTCTCTGGAGTCTGCAGCACGCGGCTCTCCCATTGAGGCACGCAAGCTCAATAGTTGTGGGGCCTGGGCTTAGTTGTCCCACGGCATATGGGATCTTAGTTCCCTGACCAGGGATTGAACCCGAATCCCCTGCACTGGAAGGCGGATTCTTTACTACTGGACCACCAGGGAAGTCCCTGTCCCACATTTTTTGAATGTTCCTCCTAGACTCCTACTACTTGCTTTTCCAAGCCAAACCCTACTACCACTCAAACACCCTTCTTCCATGATGTGACTACCAAAACCCAGTCCATCCGGATACTTGCTTCTCTGGAACACACAAAGGCAAGTTACTAATGATATTATATCGTGTGGATGGAGTGCCCTAACAGAGTGGTGCCCTGCCAGAGATTAAACTTGTTTTGTTTTCTTTTCTTTTCTGTAGAGGGAGAATTTATCTGCTTCTTCAAGGTATGGGCCAGGTAAAAGAGCCTAGAAAAATTTTATATAAAAGAAACATAAGATTTTTAAGATAAAGGAAGAGCATCTGTCAAGCTAAAAACTAAACAAAACTGAAACCCAAATCAATGGAAATGGAAAAGAATGATCAATGTAAAGTGTCAGGATAATTGGTTCCCTATTTGTAGACAGTTAGTGGCAGGCTCCAATCATTAAGGAACTCAATACTCGAAGAAAAAATTTGCTAATATTATTTCCATTTTCTCTTTTTTACAATTCAGATTTTTTTAAATTTTTCAACAAGTATTACTTTGAAGGCAGTGATTTTTTAATTTTTATTGTGGTAAAATACACATAGCATAAAATTAACGATTTTAACCATCTCACATCATACAACTTAGTGGCACTTAATATATTCACAGTGTTGGGCATCACCACTATCTAGTTCCAAAACATTTTCATTATCCCTAAAGGAAACCTCATATTTGTTAAGCAGGCACTTCTCATTCACCATTGTTCCCAGCCCTTGGCAATCACTCATCTGTTTTCTGTCTCTGTGATTTTGCCTATTCTGGATTTAAATTATATATGAACGGAATCATACAGTATGCGACCTTTTCTTTCTGGCTTCTATCACTTGGCATGTTTTCTAGGTTCATCCACGTTGTAGCATATATCAATACTTGATCCTTTTTTATGGCTGAATAATATCTCATTTTATGAATGTACCCTGTTTTGCTTATCCATTCATCGGTTGATGGACATTTTAGGTTGTTTCCAATGAGTATTACTTTTGCAATCAGGAAAAAAATAATAAAGTTTTGGACTGTTGTTTGTTTTGTTTTGTTTCTTTTTTTTTTTTTTTTTTCCCTGCGGTACGCGGGCCTCTCACTGTTGTGGCCTCTCCCGTTGCGGAGCACAGGCTCCGGACGTGCAGGCTCAGCAGCCATGGCTCACGGGCACAGCTGCTCCGTGGCATGTGGGATCTTCCTGGACCAGGGCACAAACCCGTGTCCCCTGCATCAGCAGGCGGACTCTCAACCACTGCACCACCAGGGAAGCCCCTGTTTTGTTTTATTTGGGGTACCCAGAAGGCAGATGGAAGTTCATGTTCTAGTTCTTTCTTCACCCACTGACCAAAGGCAAATGTCCTATTTTCTCAATTCTAAGGCCCCTGGGTTTTGTTTGTTGTCTTGGTTTAGATTTTTATTTTAATGTTTCTGAAACGTGAATTCATCTTGTGATCTGTTTACTTTTATAGGGGTGCTTCATTTTCCTTTCTGTAAAGCTAGTACTACATTTCATCAATTTGAAAACACCATCAATGCACTATTATTTTACGTACCACTAAGAAAACAAAAATAATAGCAATTCAACTATGACAGTGCTTTTCTACCCACCAATTTCAGAGTTGATAAAATATTTTTTTAAATCTTAGAATCAATGAAATGTGATCTTAAACCTATGAGAACTTAGAATCAAATATTTTGCCTATATGGTCTTTTTTTTTTAACATCTTTATTGGAATATAACTGATTTACAGTGTTGTGTATATGACCTTGCTAAAAGGAATGATGAGTAGAGACAGACAAAGAAACAGCTGTGTGGACCTTTCCCTTTAGGTAATTAGAGGATTTGTGGACATCAGAGCTTCAGGAAAGGTTTTAAGAAACCATCTAAGCTATCCTTGCCCTACAGATGAGGACCTGTGGGCCCCAGATGTTTAGTGATTTGCTGCATCTCTCTCAACTGAATAGGAATCCAGGAGTCCTGTGGCATGCGTGTTCATGCAGGTGCACTATACACATAGTCCTAACAGCTAAGTAAAATCATATCACACCTTGTCAGGGGAAATCGTAAAAGACTTTCAAATGGCCAGAAAGGACTACTCGATTATAATAGCCTTTCATGGTCTTTAAGCTATTCTACAACTATGTAAATTGTAGAAACTGATAATAATGCAAACTCCTTGTATCTACAGAAATGCAAACAAATTGAATCCAGTGGAATGCAACTGATTATTGCCCTCTAGATAGTCCAGTTTTACATCTATTTGTAAATTTATTTCAGCATTCGCTATTATCTATATAAATATATATCTATATAGTTCTTCAAATTCCCCTTTGAACCAAGTGCAGCTTCTTACTGCTTCCCTCATTCATTAGTGATGTTTTGTTGTTGTTTTTTGGGGGGTTTTTTTTGGTTTTTTGCGGTACACGGGCCTCTCACTGCTGTAGCCTCTCCTGTTGAGGAGCAGAGGCTCTGGACGCGCAGGCTCAGTGGCCATGGCTCACAGGCCCAGCCGCTCCGCGGCATGTGGGATCTTCCCGGACCGGGGCACCAACCCATGTCCCCTGCATCGGCAGGCAGACTCCCAACCACTGCGCCACCAGGGAAGCCCCCATTAGTGATTTAAACAAAATCTTTGACATATATTCATTTTATATTTGTAGTAAAGTCCTAAGTTTACCTTTGAAAAACTATCCATTAACTATCTGCAAAATAGAATGTCAGTCGGTCATTAAAAATCAGGTTTATTCTCAAAGATCTAAAAATAGAACTACCATATGACCCAGCAATTCCACTCCTGAGTATATATTCAAGAAAAGCAAAAACACTAATTTGAAAAGATACACGCCCTCCAATATTCATAACAGCATTATTTACAATTGCCAAGATATAGAAGCAGCCTATTTACAATTGCCAAGATATAGAAGCAACCTAAGTGTCCATCAACAGATGAATGGATAAAGAAGATGTGATATACACACACTCAATGGAATATTACTCAGCCATAAAGAAGAATAAAATTTTGCCATTTGCATCAACATAGATGGACTCTCAGGGTATTTTTCTAAGTGAAATAAGTCAGACAGAGAAAGAAAATACTGTATGATATCACTTATATGTGGAATCTAAAAAATAAAACAAACTAGTGAATATAACAAAAAAGAAGCAGACTTACAGATACAGAGAACAAACTGGTAGTTACCAGTGGAGAGAGGGAAGAGGGGAGAGGCAAGATGGGGTAGAGGATTAAGAGGTACAAACTATTATGTATAAAATTAACAAACTACAAGGAAATATAGCCAGTATTTTATAATAACTATAAATGGAATATAACCTTTAAAAATTGTAAATCATTATGTTGTACACCTGTAATTTATATAATATTATACATCAACTATACCTCAACAAAATAAAGAAAAAAGAAAGAAAAAGAATTAGTTTACAGAATTTTTTGCTTAAATGACAATAAAACTTCTTTAGAAATAGTGTCAGGTGAAGAAAAGATACAATATTGAAAAATGCAGTGTGATTCAACTATGTCAAAAATATGAAGAAAATCAAATGGAAAGAAATAAGACAAAATAGTGACTGCCGATAGGTACTGAGTATGAGCAGGGTTTTTCGGTTCCTGCTTCTTTATATTATTCTGCACTTGGCACGTTTTTACAGCGAACGTGAATTGCTTTTATAGTCCAAAAAAAAATCTTTGAAGAGGAAAGAATAAAATATGTTCTATCCTCAGAACAAGACCTAAGACATGGAGAAACAGGTAGAGCAGGGATTTGGAAACAAACAGCACCTGCAAGACAATAAGTGACCAAAGGCCCCCCCAGGGTACACAGGACTGGCAGCTTGCCAGGAAGCTGAAGGGCCTCTTGCATTTCTTGGGTATTTTATTTTTCCTTTTTACAATGGAAATATGCATGGCTCAGTGTTTGAGAAAATAACTTCTAGACAAATCAGCGTAAAATAAATAAAGATTTGAAATTAAATTATATGTATAGCCTAGAAGAACACCTACCCAGCCCTTAATCTCCACCAAGATGCTCATTAGGTAGTTTAGCGAACGCTTATTACCTGTCCCTGTCAGAGATAGTACCAGGGCCTTTTTTAAACTGAGAAACCTGCCAGAACCACATTCCGGAACTTTCCAGAATTACACGAACCAGAACAACATTCCAAAACCTTGGGCTTAACAGATGTCAGTCACTGACCCAAAAAGACATGCCCCATAAAGATGAAGTTTAATGCTCAAACAGGGTAATCAAATGAATTCATCTGACTCTGGGAGCTTATAGTCTAGTGAGAAATCTGCACAGGCACAGAATTACACAACAAAATGATGAATGGCATGACTTGACTGAGAGGTATTGGAGGGGCTGGGGCGTGCAGAGGAAGAAACTCCTGACTTTACCTGGCAAAAGCCTTTCTGGAATTGCAGACAATTAAATTGAATCAAGACGAAAAGTTCTTCCACTCAGAGAAAAGGAAAAGAACTTTCCAGGACAAGGATATAGCTTGAGCACTTGCATGGGAGAAAAAGACCAACATTGTGGACCCGGCAGCTCTATACGGCTGAAGTGCAAGAGGTGAATGACCAAATAACCAGAAGTGTGGCTGGCAAGAAAGGTAGGAGCCAGATCACCAGGTCCCGGCCAGGGTGAAGTCTAGGAGGGAGAGCACAGCAGGCCCGCCAGTGCCCTGTATCACACTGCCAACTACAGTACCTTGTCAAGAAGAGTCATGGGAGGGCACTGTTGAACCATTTGGCAGGTGTCATTTTGATTTGTTAATGTATAAACCTGTATAATTTACCAGCATTTCCAGTGTGATGGTTAATTTTATTTGTCAAATTGGCCATGGGGGTACCCAGATTAAACATTATTTCTGTAAGGGTGTCTCGATGTCATTAGCAATTCAACTGGTGAACTCAGTGAAGGAGATCACACTCCCGAAAGTGGGTGTGCACCATCCAATCCACTGAGAGCCCAAAAGAACAAAACGCAGAGGAAAGAAGAATTTGCCCCTTTTTTCCTGCCTCTTGCTTAAGTACCTCATCTCATCTTCTGTGGCCCTCGGACTGGGCTTCACACCATCAGCTTCCCTGGGTCTCCCACTTGCAGATGGCAGATCATGGGACTTCTCAGTCTCTATAATTGAGTGAGCCAATTGCTCATAATAAATCTGTGTGTGTGTGTGCACGTGTGTGTGTGTACTGGTTCTGTTTCTCTGGAGAAGCCTGACTGCTACATCCAGGTAGTATTACAAGTTGGTCTGTTTACGCCAAAAAATTTTTTTAGACCCTGCAAACTCTGGACTGAGGTTCTCACAGGGTCAGCAACCTGTCAGAAATAGTGTCCAGTCAGCTGCCCTACTCTTCTGCTCTGGGAGGTGGTACCCCTGACCTGGGCTCCCAAGCACTGCTGGGGAGAATCACATAATCACTGGGACTGCTGCCAACAAAGATTCAGGGGCTCCATCCCAGCTGTGGGCTTGACACCATCTTGTATCTCAGTGAAGATTTTCCTCAATCATCTCCACTTCCCCCCAGCCCGGCCTCACACTGCCCTCCTCTCCCGTGGATATCCTCATTCTCACATCAGAGAGATTTGAGGCTGACAGCCCTGTGCTCCTTTGACTGCTTTTCTCCATTTCCTACTACCTTTCCCACCCTTCTTCCTCAAGGTCCCTTCTAGAGGCCAAGTCATTCTGACCATGAGCAGACCTTGATCTCAATTCCCAGTCCTCATTGGCATTGTCAGCCTCGCTCTTTCACCCAGTCATCCTTCATCTCACAGCAAAGGGAAATCCAGGCTATGGGCACTGCAGCTGCCCCTGCTTGAAGGGACAGATTTAAATGAGTGTTGTTGAAAGCTGGAGATCACATGAGCAGATACGCTAGAAGGAACCAAGACGAGCCTTGAACTAGGGCCAGGAGGACCAGTCTTCTCAAGTAGGGGCTAACACTTGAATCTTGGGTTGGCCCAGCCAAAGCCTGGGGAGCAAAAGCTTACCAAACCGTACGTTGATTTAGAAAAGTTTGGAATTCAATTCCTAATCATTCTGCTCCTAAAAGGTCAGGGCAGCCCTGTAAGCCTCCACTGGCAGGTTTGGAAGATGAAAAGTACAGGAACAGAAGAAAGAGCAGTGGGTGGCCGTCAAAGATTTAGAAAACCTTTTTGCTTCTTATGTATCCATTCTCCCTGCGTCCCTGCGCCCCTGCACATGCGCAGGCCCATCCACACCAAACCCACGCCCTTCTCAGCCACCCAGCACCTTCAGGTTCAGCCCATCTCAAGAAACTAGCTGTGCCCAGAAACACACCCCTAGGATTTTTAAACCTAGTTTGCATTTCAAGAGAAAGTTAAGTTGCATTCCGTGACTTACTTTATATTTACCTCTTCCACTGGCTGGTGCCAAGCTGCTGTAGACCTCTCCACAATAAGCCTCTCTTCTTTGAAACAGGAAGTGCCATTTGGCCCAGCCTGAAAGGAGTAGTCCTTCTAGTCCCCTGGAGGAGAGCCACCCGGGACTGGCCCTGGTGCCTCCCTCTGTCCCCTCTTTGGGCTGAAGGGGCTGTAGGGTGGGATCTGGCATTCCCCCAAGGAAGCAGGGGGTCGGGCCAGGGGAGTAATGTTTACTTAAAGCTTCTCTGCAGCTAGAACTGGGAGAACTGGGTCATGTTTTCTGGGGAAAGACCAGGTCCTGGTCTCTATCATCTCTAGTTTAAAATAGATTTAATGTCCTCTTCAAAACAAACTGAAAAAGTGGCCATGGGCTCATTGCCAGTGCTGTCGGCCTGGGAGAAGTAAGCTCCGAGGGGGGAGGGGCGGAAGGGACCCATCTCTCTTCGCTTTGGTGACAGTGGGAGTTTACAGACCTATATCAGCAGCAGCTGGTAGAGACTCTTCCCTCATCCCAGTCACTGCTCAGTTGCCAAAAGTACAGTCCTGATTGGAGAAAGCTCTGCCCAGTTTCCCCACCATGTGGTGTGAGGGCAGGCCAAGGTCACTTGTGAAATTCCAGGCCATGATGTCCCCAATCCTACTCTCCCTTCCTCTAACTCTAGCAGACCTGAATTCCTGCT